>NC_139519.1:16713326-17020826 GCF_947247035.1 Vipera ursinii | reverse complement strand
ATGGGACTAAAAAGTTTCATCTAGCATTTGAATAAGTATTGATGTGATATTTATATTGCTTGTAGTTATTTTATAAGAGTTAAAGGGCGATAGATTTAATAGTTTATTGTTGTTTGCATTATGATTGTTTGTATTTCTATACCCTGTATTTAGCTCTGGGAAGTCGGGGAGGGGGGAGGGGGAAGGGAGGGAGGTGTTGGGGAGGGTTGGGGAGAGGGGAGGGGGTTGGGAGGGGTTTTGTTTTGTTAAAAAAATGTATTGTAAAACTTTTCAATTAAAAAAAAGGAAAGAAAGAGGTCATGCTTATTGTGGAATTTTATTACATATAACTCAAACCAATCCATTCAAGAAATGTACAAATGCCTCTTTTGGACAGACGGAGCCTTCAAATCACTACCTTTACTTCTTATCTGTAGTGCTGGGCTATTGATCAGTCAACTGGGTTGTTAAACTCTACTCAACATTCAAACTGTTTTTAGGAGCCTATCGGTTGCCCATTTCTAGGAAAAAAAAGAGCAGACATTCCCCCAAAGATGCTTTTTCACGAGGCAGTTGGACTTTCTTTTTTTTCCTTGAAGACGTTTCGCTTCTCATCCAAGAAGCTTCGTCAGCTCTGACTGGATGGTGGGGGAATGGAAGGATTTATACTCCTTGCAGACAGCTGGTGGCTTGCATTCTTTCTTTTCTTTTTTGACCAGCTGTCTGCAAGGAGAATAAATCCTTCCATTCCCCACCATCCAGTCAGAGCTGAAGAAGCTTCTTGGATGAGAAGAGAAACGTCTTCAAAGAAAAACAAGAAAGTCCAGTTGACTCGTAAAAAAGCATCTTTGGGACAAACCAAATGGCTGAGCATCTCCCTAGACTAGAACAGACCTTGGATTTTTCCCCCCAGTCTTGGCAAAGTGAGACCATACCTGCAGACGTTCCCCGGGCCTTTCCCGGTGCCAGGTAACAAAGGGCACGCTGACACTGGTGGATGTGTACGAGACGGGAAGTATGGCCTGCTGTCCTTGGATCACCATCACTGACGTTTGTCCAACTTCCACTTCCAAGACAGCAGAAGACAGTCCTGCAAGGCAAAAAGCAAGAGAAGGGCTGGTTACAGATAGTCCTCGACTTACAACAGTTCGCTTGGTGGCTGTTTTGAAGTTACAATAGCACTCAAAAAAGTGACCGGTGACCATTTTTCACACTTAAGACCATTGCAGCATCCTAATGCTCAAGCGATCCAAATTCAGACGCTTGGCAACTGACTCACATCTATGATGATTGCAGTGTCCCGGTGTGTGTGTGTGTGTGTGTGTGTGTGTGTGTGTGTGTGATGTGATCCCCCTTTTGCGACCTTCTGACAAGCAAAGACAATGTGGAAGCCAGATTCATTTAACAACCATGTTACTAATTGAACAACTGCAGTGATTTACTTAACAAACGTGTAAAATGGGGCAAAACTTAGCGACATAAATTTTCAGCTTAAATGTGGCTGTATGTCGAGGACTACAGTAACACAGTAGGGAGTATGGACATGTTATGAAGTATTGTCTGAAATCATCCCAGGGAAAGAAATACCTACAGGCAGTTTTCACTGAGAAAACTACGTGTAACCTAAATGTGTTCAGACAAGACAAAACTGGGATGCTGCTTAGGGTGCAGAGAATTTAGAGCATCCCCTTAGAGGAAGTACTTCTATTTGGGACAGTGGGTTGGCTGGGGAATTCTGGGAATTGATGTCCCCACCTCAGAAACCACTCCAGGTTGAGAAACACTGAACTAGAATGTTTTCTTCTGGTCTGCTTTTTGATTGTTGCTTTGCATGGGTGTTTTTATACAACGAAAATGAATAGACTTCCTTGAAATCTGTTCCTGTCATGGCCACCTCAGGATCTCACTAGGTCCATACACAAAGCACTGGGGCTCAAAGGAGTCTTTGCAAGATGCTTCCCACTAATTCCAAATGACACCTAACATTAAGGCAAACGATGAAGTCTGAACTGTGAAATTAAGCCAGTGAGAGGCAGATGAGTCTAAGAATCTTTCCTCAGGATATTTAACAAGAAAACAAACCAGTATCCATTCCAAGAGCCACACACCCAGTGGTGGGATTCAGTCGGTTTGCACCACTTCGGCCAAACCGGGAGCTAATTTTTTGTTGCCCAGGCCCAGAATGGACTTCCGGAAGCGGCATCCACACAGAGAAGCTGTTGTTTCCATATTTGAATCCTACCACTGCACACAGCGATAGGTTTTTAACCTAACAATCTTGTTGCTAAGGATTTCGACACTAGATGCATCATGTTGCTTTATTTGACGTGACCTCTGAACTTCCCACCACTATTTCCATCAACTCCCTAGCTCCCCCATCCAGATTGTTCCCTGGGAAGAGGTGGAGACTTTTACTATTGCTAGCAAATTGCCAGCATTTTTTCCCTCAGTGGAATCTTACCCTCTTTCTGATGGAAATACACCACCGAAGCTAAATCATTCGGGCCCCCCTCTGACTTCCTATCTAGGCCTTGAGGAAAACCATTCTCAAAAGCAACCATTAAACTCAACTCGGCATGTTCAACTAACCACTGAATGGCTACCATCTTCAAATACTCATCACGAGAGACTGGCTTTTTTAAAAAACAACAACAACAACAAAAAACCAACTTAATCACACTTGGAAAAGCTGCTAGCCTCTCTCATCAGTATTTCTATTTTGGGAACATGATTTTTTTTTTAAAGGAATATGCATGCCAGAAGAGGGCAATTTCTCTCTGAATTCAGAGCACTGAAAACTCAAATTGTAAAAGCATTTTAGATCACCCCTTTCTATAGCAAAGACATCTGATACCCATCCTCTGGCAGGATGCTCCGTACAGGTAGTCCTTGACTTATGACCACCACAGAACCCAAAATTTCTATGGCTAAGCAAGACAGTTGTTAAGTGAGGTTTGCCCCATTTTACCAGCTTTTTTTGTCACAGTTGCTAAGTGAATCACTGCAGTGGTTAAGTTAGTGACCTGGTGGTTAAGTGACTTTGGCTTCCCCATTGACTTTGATTGTCGGAAGGTCACAAAAGGGGATCCACCTGATCCCAGGACACAGCAGCCATCATCAATATGAACTAGTTTGCCAAGCAGTGGGTATTTTGATTGTGTTACTGTGTGTGTGTGCTGTAATGGTCGTAAGTGTGAAAAATGATTGTAAGTCACTTTTTCTACTGCTGCTGTAACTTCATACAGTGGCTAAACAAGTGATTGTAAGTCAAGTCACTGTAGAAAGAAGAAAAAAAGAGGACAGGTTACAATTCAAGATTGTAAGTATTCGACCTTGGGGGGCATTGAGAGCGCTTGTGGGCAGTCACAATGTGGATCTGCTCTTCCCATGAAATAGTTTCCAAATCAATTACAATATTGGAGGATTTTTGGTTAATAAACACATGATGGGATGTTTTGCAGCTGTGATCCTCACCCCAAAACTACCCTTGGAAACAGGGAATAGAATAGAATAGAATAGAATAGAATAGAATAGAATAGAATAGAATAGAATAGAATAGAATAGAATAGAATAGGAATATGGAATATGGAATATGGGATATGGAATGGAACAGAACAGAATATGGGACACAACAGAACAGAACAGAGCTGGAAGGGACCATGGAGGTCTTCTAGTCAAGCCCCCTGCTCAAGCAGGAGAACCTATACCGTCTCAGACAGGTGAATGTCTAGTCTCTTCTTAATGATGGAATTGAGTTCATAATGTCATGGTTTTTCCTCTTCAGTGAATAAAATTGTCCTTGTGAGATGTGCCCTCCGCCTGTTCTCAAGTCTGGAGAAAAAAGTATTGCTAATCTATTTCATTTCGGGGGTCCCTTGGAACACCAGGACAGTGAAGAGGTCAGAAAAGATGAATAACTGGGATTCCTCCTTTTTCCTAGGAAAGGGTTTGGGGCAGATCATTCTCCCGAGCAACATGAGGAGGAGATGATGTTGCTTGATGAGGTCAGAGTCTGCTGGAAGAGCAGAGCCACCAGCCTCCTTGCCTCCTGAACTACGTTTATGTAGTCATTCTACATATTTCCTTGTATATTAAATTTTTTTAGGCTGTAAACCTGCTGGCAAGGACTGTCGTTCTCTCTCGTTTCTCTGGAAGCCTCCTTGAGTGAAGAAAAATGTCTTGAATCAGCATATATGTTGACTTTCTGTGAAAAGCATCGTACAGAAACTGCCTCTTGAAATTGTCTCTTTTAGGGTTTCGTGCTCACTTGAGCCTTTCCTGGAGCTATCTCATTTTGTTCACCCGTCCTGTGATTTCCACTTCTCATTGAAATGTTTTTTAAATTCCCCTTTCTTTTGGTTCCTTGAAAATATGTGCGCACAGAAACACAAAAGGGTTTCATTCTTCTGAAGTGGAGCAAATTCCCAGGTGTGGGATGTAGGATTGGTCTCCCGAGTTATAAAATAACCTAATAAAGCCTGGGAGGATCTTGTCATCTGTTGTTTGATCAGATCCCTGATGGCTTACAACTTCCCTGGTAGAATGCACCAATGTTCTTCAAGGAATGCCATAGGGAAGATGATCAGAAATTATTTTACATTGCCATAGAAACTAGTTCTCAAAATAATGATTTTGAAGCTACCTAGATTTCATTTAAATATACACTGTATTAACACAGAGACACACACACAGACACACACACAGACACACACACAGACACACACACACACACACAGAGAGAGAGAGAGAGAGAGAGAGAGAGAGAGAGAGAGAGAGAGATGGCAATATCTGTATATCGTTGGAATGGTTAACCTATAGAGATTATGTGTCTATGGAGAGTCTCAATCATCCAAGTCATGGTTGTCCCAAAGATGCTTTTCCAAAAGGCAACTGGACTTTGTTTTTTGTTTTTGTTGGAAATATTTGGCTTCTCATCCCAAAAGCTTCCTTCAGTAGTGAAGGACGGAAGAAGCTTCTTGGGTGAGAAGCAAGATTGTTGCTCTTTAAAGTTGGCACCTCTGTCCAACTCTCAGAAAAATAGCATAATAAAATAACCTTTAAAGAGCAACCCCCACCTAGAAATTCCAAAGGGTGCCTGGAATGAATAAGAAAAAGGGAAACTTGGGGGAAATTGGAAGGTAGGTTTTGATACAACAAATTAGCTTACAAATTACTCTCTTTTGAGCTTTGGATCTCCTTCTTTGAAATTTGTAATTATTAAGCATCTCAGCCCCAATGAGCATTTCAGAGGAAAGTTAACCATTCTTGAAAAGTGACTGGCCCAAGTGGAATCTCACAGTTTCAGGGCAAGAAAATCAAGTGGAATCAGATGCTCTGAAAACGCTCTGCATTTTCCTGACACAATAATACCCAAGATGTCAGAGAGGAAACAAAATTGCCCAGAGGTCCAGAGAATCATCATACATCCTTAAGACTTGGCCTGTGACTTGCTACTTGCCTAAATCCTTCCAAATACTAGGACAGCAACCTTGATTAGCATCAGAAATGTAGTTTGTTCAGTGAGAAGCGTCACATTCAAGGACCGGAAACTGATTTTTTGAATGGATTTTAATGCACCGGCTTCCTTGGAATTCCTTCCCAAAGGACGGGTCATTTATGTTTTTGTGTTTTTTTTTTGCTTTGCATCTCCATTAAATGAAACAGGATGAAATTTCTTTGCAAACAGGATGGAAAGTATTCAAATACATTTTGTCTTTAGAAAGGCAGATGCATGCACACGTACACACACACACGTACACACACACACACACACACACACACACACACACACCCCTTTGTAAGAAAGCAAAAATGCTATATGTTGCTAACAGTCAAGATGTATTTTTTGGCCCCTTCGGGCTCCTTACAAAGGATGCACCACCTGCCATCAGGAGAAAGAAATTTCCTGTCTTCCAAGGCCTGACTTCAAGATGCCGGAAGCAGGACACTGGCGATAATGGGAGTCCAGCCCCCAGCACACACACACACACACACAAACACGGACACACACACAACCCATTACAGAAACTGCCCTTTGGCAACAGGTCCAGTCATTTCCACCAAAGGCTTTGGGGAAACAAAACCTAGGAAACCGCCTGGGATAACAACAGGAAGCTGGCCTTCTGTCTCGCTCGATAAGATGCCAAGATTTTTTCCCAGGGGCCTCCCTCTTTGCTATCGGTTCCCCGTAGTTGCAATCACGGATCTATTGTTAGCCATGGAAGTTAGGACCGCTCTACAAGAAACGGAGACCACTAACCCTCTCCAGGCCCACCATCCCGAGGGCATTCAGGCCAGAGATCCAGAAGAATATTTCTAGAAGGACCAAGCTGTTCAATTTATTTGAGAGGCAAGCCAACAGGATCTTCAGTCCACCGACTAATGGGCTGGAGTTATGGGGCTGAAGAACAAGTGCTCGCCTTCTGGTTGGATAAATCAGGAGCCAGCCAACCTGAAGTGTGAAGTCCTCAAAGCCCTCTGTGCTTCATGTTATGGTCCAAGACATTCTGCCATTAGCTAATGGAGGCCAGGAGCTGCAGGTCATCAACTCATCTGGGAAGAGGGGACACTTAACACTAAAAGGCAGAACGACAGAATGGTTGATGTGCTGGATTAGGGCCGAGTTCAAGTTCACTGTTATCCATAGAAACTGTCTGGGCGGCTTCAGGTCAGTCCGCCTTCCGCAACCCACAAGACTTCTGTTGTGAGGAAATATTAGGAGGAGGAGGAGGAGGAGGAGGAGGAGGAGGAGGAGGAGGAGGAGAAGCTACGCACAGAGCTTTGAGCTCATGGAGGAAAGGTGGAATTTACATCTAACAAACCACAGCAAAAACTACCTTCCCTTTTCCTATTCACAAAAGAAACCCAATGACACATTTCTCCTTCTTAATGACAGCAAAAAAATGACCCTCGGCATTATTGTCTACCTTTGCAGAATGAAGGGAAATATGTCTAGAAAACTTTGTTCTATGCTGCGAGGGGATGCCAAGAATTGGGGTCCAGCCTGCTTGGAACGTACAGATAGGGAAAACCAGGTGACTTTGGGACAAGGGAAAATACTAGTATAAACGGCAATCTACTATTCCTGTTTGGTTCTCTCTGAAACTGATGGGCTCTTATTTCTATAGATTTTTCCAGGCAAAATGGAAGTGGGTAGGTGGGAACTTTCCTTCCTTCCTTCCTTCCTTCCTTCCTTCCTTCCTTCCTTCCTTCCTTCCTTCCTTCCTTCCTTCCTTCCTTCCTGTTCTGTACCAGCCTGCTACCGGCCCTGCAGAAAAGGCACGGACAACCCCTTTTACAAGAAGACAAGAGGCTGGAACTAAGCCTGCCAAATTTATTAACATAAAAACATAAAACAGAGCAAACAGAGCAAAGAGAGCAAACACGAACCATGAAACAGGAGCTACTCAAATGGTTGCCTTCAGCAAACCAGCCCTCCCATGCATTCCCCTTTTAAACAGTTCGGGGCGTGGCTTCTCTCTGCCTCCTTCCCGGGTGCCCCATTGCCTTCCTCTGTTTACTCCTGATTGACTGCCTCCTGCGTCGGGTGGCCTTGAACAGGGCCAGCTGTGGGTCATCTTCATCCACGCTGTCAGGCTCACACAGCTGGGTCTGCGTCATGACCAGATGGGAGGGGCCTGGCTGAGGGCTCTGTGGAGCCTCAATATTATTCTCAGCAAGCTCTCCAACACCCCCCTCCTCCTCTGAGTCGTCCGACCCAACTGCCGAACCCACAGGCTGACCCTGAATCACAACACTTCCTTCCTTCCTTCCTTCCTTCCTTCCTTCCTTCCTTCCTTCCTTCCTTCCTTCCATCCTTCCTTCCTTCCTTCCTTCCTTTTCCTCCCTCCCTCCCTCCCTGAATTTTAAAATCTTATTTTAGCAAAAAGTAAAGATGTGCTACTTGTTTCCTTGGAGATAGTCCATAACATAAAGGCCACCCGCCAATGTGATTTGTCTGGTAAGCAACAGAAAGCGGGCGTTGCTACTAGCAAATCTGATGAGGTGAGCCAGAAGGCAAGTCTCAAGGAATATTAACAGGTCAGAGTATGAAATTCCAAGTTGGAGGGGTTCCAAGGATGGAGACCTGAGCAGGACAGTCCTTTGAGGTCAGCAGAGTAAAGGCTACCTGGAGCCCCCCCCCCCCGGAGTATTCATTGGCAATGCAAGAGGAGGACTAGCAGAGAGGAAGAATGTCCTTCTGAAGAGACACCAACAAGTCATCCCCGAAAGCAGCATGAAGAGAGTTGCTAATGTTAAAATCATTGCTTCCGCTTTTCCCTCCTAACGTAACAATTCCGAGTTTGAGACTAAGTCCTTGCGTTTTTCTCTCTTAGGGGCAAGATGCAATTGGGAGCAAAGGTACTGGAACAGCCATGGTCCCACTCATTTCATACCCTACCTGGGAACTTCTTGGCTAACCATGGTTGCCAATAAAGAGAATGTTTGTAGCTCAGGGTTGAAAGGAAGGGTCCTTGGTGCTCTCTGAGCCTGCTTGTTTTCTTGCAGACATTTCATTACCCTAACTGGGTAACATCATCAATGCTAGTAAGGAGTGTGGTTTGCAGGGAGGAGGAGGAGGAGGAGGGGGAGGAGGAGGGGGAGGAGGAGAACTGTGGGGTCCTTGGTGCTCTCTGAGCTTGTTTTCTTGCAGATGTTTCATTACCCTAACTGGGTAACATCATCAGTGCTAGTAAGGAGTGTGGTTTGCAGGGAGGAGGAGGAGGAGGAGGAGAACTGTGGGGTCCTTGGTTCTCTCTGAGCTTGCTTGTTTTCTTGCAGATGTTTCATTACCCAAACTAGGTAACATCATCAGTGCTGTAAGAAGCAATGGATGGAAACTGAAGCAACCTAGAACTAAGGAGAAATTTCCTTACAGTAAGAACCGTCAACCAGTGGAACAGCTTGCCTTTTAGAAATTGCTCCAACACTGGAGGATTTTAAGAAGGGACTGGACAACCATTTGTCTAAAATGGTATAGGTCTCCTACTGTTGGACTCTAGAAGACCTCCAAGGTCCCTTCCGATTCTGTTATTCTGTGAAATCTCTCTGATCTTCCAATTCCAATACAAGCAAAGAACTTGGTGGTTCAGGGATAGATTTTGAAATGTGGAAGCTCATCATAGCACCTCAAAGAGAATCTATTTATCTATACTTCTGGGGTCAATAAAAATGTATTGATGGAATACAAATAAATGTTCGTTGGAGAGAAAGAGAAGTAGCATATTTTTTTTGTATTATTTATCTTCAAATAAAGGAACAATCTGGTTTAATAACCCATTAAACAGCACAGGCATTCAAAATCAACAAGCCAGGCTGATTAATAACATTTCACAAATATGTTTATCTGGCATGGTTGCCACCCACTTTAATGACCTCCCCAGTGCTTACTTCTGACTGTATGAGTTTGAGCTCTTTTTTGAATAGAACTTCTGTTAGCTGACACGTTTAGCTTTTAATAAGACATGTGCTTAGTCTTACAGGGGAGATAATATCCTGATAGAACATCTGACACAAGCCGTCTCCAAATCAGTGGGGCAGAAACAGCGGAACCAGAAGGCCACACAAGGGATGATCCTGTGACATGGACATAGGGCTGTGATGACCTTCCACAAACTGATTTTCTGTGGAAGGGTCCTGCAGGGATTTTATACAACCAACATGAACATCCTTCATGCTGAACATTAGTGCCCATTCAGGACGTATTCATGTATCCATATGAATGAATGGTTTCAATAGTGGGAAATCGGGCTGCTTGCTCTTAACTGTTGTTTTCCTGAGAAAGAAGATGTTTCAAGAGTAGTCAAATGCCCCATGTTAAACAAGGTTTTCACCAGTCCCCCCAAAACCATTTCTTGTCTAAGCAATGTCTCTGGTTTAGACAGGAAATGGGTTTGGGGGAGGAGGGGGCCAGGTGGAAATCTTGTTTAATATGGGACATTTGACTACTCATGAACCACCTTAAGAAGTCATTTCCTTTTGGCAGATGATCCCAGAATCATGAAAGAGGCAGTTCAGGTGATTCCTGGGTGGGCCATACAGAACTGGGGTTAACCTGTGCTTTGTTTTCCACTTCTCTCAAGCTGCAGAGAGCCTACGATTTTTCTTTCTCTTTAGATCAGCTCGGGAACAAGTGGAAGCTGTCTGATTTCACATTCCTTCTTATTTGAAGGCAACAGCTCAGCTTATTAGAATGAAACAGTGGCTGAAGTTACAATTTTTCACCATCCTTCCCAGGTTTGACTTCATGGCTACACAGGGTGTGGCAGAAGCTTTAAAAACAGCCATGGTATAAGGCTAGTTTTCCCATCGGCCAGAAATCCAGGGCTTTTCAGATGCCCAGATCATCACTGAAGAGCAAAATGAGTATTTCATGCTGCAGAGATTCACTCTTACAAGTGTCCGCATCAGGAGAACACCAAGGAGATGATATATAGTGGAACAGACAATACTCAAAACTGTTTCTGCATTGATCCTGAGATCAAGGGTTGGTCCGATTAACTAAGATTTAGCCATACATTTCCCAACTCTACAGTACACAATAGTTGGACGGGAGGTCAACTTCTTCAAGAATAACTGGACTGCAGATAAGCTAGAGAGCTTGATCACCAGTAGGGAATGCCCCAAACCAAAGAAAGTTAAAACCAATCCTGAAACATGGTCGCAATAGTTTCTATAGAAACACAGAAACAAAATTGCAGGATAGCTCCTGCAATTCTTTAACAATTCAAATTCCAGACCTGGATATCTTTAGATACCAGCAAGAGGATCTGACAATATTGGTTGTCTTCCAGTTGCGTTATTCCGTTATTTCTGGACTCCCATAGACTTCTGGCTTCACGGGTCCTTGTCCTATTCACTATCTGAGAATGGGTGAATGAGTGAGGATTGCATCAGCCATTAGAACAGCAACCTGGGCTACGTGGGTGCTCTCCTATCAAAAGTAGGTACAACCGGGAAAAGCAAGTGGATGGATCTAGAATCAATGCCGCACTGGATTTAATTTGCACTTACCTTGAACCATGATTAAAATCAGTTAAATATTTATATATTGCACTATAGTTAAATAAATGTGTTACTTAATAAACACAATAAACATAAATAAACATAAAGGGTGACAATTTCTAGAACCGAAACTTTGGATGGCTGCATGCAGACCGGGGATCAAAGTCTTGATATAGATGAATCGCCTCAACTTTGTAGACTTTGTGATCTCCAGACTTGTTGGGCTGTAACTTTTATTTTCCAAGATAATCCTAATTACTTGCACATAAAACCTTTTAACTGGTTACCCTGGAGTTCAGACTGGGACCTTCTGTACAGAAAGCAGATGACTTCCTGCTGAATCCTGCTATGTACCAAGGAACAAGGATGAAATCAATGCTAAATTGGAGATCAATGCTTGAGACAACAAAAGGGTCACCTTCCAAATCTTTATTCGTCATTGTGTAACTTTGCATCCTGCAACAATGGTGTTGTTACGAAGCAAGATCTCCTAGGGCAATGACCTTTCACGGAGACGCAGATATTTTTAAATTCCTTGTAAGCTGCTTGGATATGCATCCTTCCAACCACCAGATGTTCTATCCGATTTCCTGGCCATGTCTTGCAACTTCTGGGCAGGAAGCTCTGCGGAAAAGCGATAAGTTGGTTTCTCAGGAAAGCACCAGTTTCCAAGCGCCTCAAGAGGCAACTAAAACAAAGGCGGGGATTAAACCAACCTTAAAAAGCTCATACAACGTAGCTGTTGAAGCACATACTCAAAGTCCCAACAAAGCTTTTCCTCCACTGAACAGCCATGGTACAAGTCATCTTATGGCGACAAGGTAGTAGATTAACTGATACTGTTAAAGACTAAGAATAGCTTACTCCATTTTAAGAATATAAGACCTTAAGAAATCCTGGCTTGAGGAGAAATCCAGTGGGTTAACAATCCAGAGATTTGAGATGGCTGAAGAAATAGGACAGGTGGGAGAGAAAGCAAAGGATCCCTATTTCAAAGTTGAGCAAGAACTATGTACTGTATGTGAAATGGACTTATAATCCTCAGCAAGACAAGATGTCTGTTGTCCAACCGTGTCATTTTGGTCAACACTTCTGTCTAAGGATCAATAGATCTTCTGCAGGAAAATAAGCCTGTTTTTAGGTACCAAAACCTAAAAGGATACAGGAACAGTTCTCATTGTCCAATGCTGCCATCTATAAATACTAAAAATTCCACAACATTCAACATCAGCCATTTTCAGGGAAGCCGAGTTCCTACTCAGCTTTCTTCCTGACTTATTTTCTATAAATTGTTTATGCTACATCATGGAACATTGGAACCGTACCTTGGAGTTTACAGCCAAGTCACAGGTTGACCGAGTACACAAGGGGTGACTAACCTTGGCCACTTTTAAGACTTATGGATTTCAGCTCCCAGAATTCCCCAGCCAGCATGCTAGCAGGTCTTAAAATGACCAAGGTTGGACACTCCTAAGAACTTCCTTCAGTAGCTTCTTTTTATTCCCACAATGAGACATTCGTACTCTTGTGAGAAAACTTAAAATGTGAGCTTCCCACACACCTGGGAGAAATTAATCTGGACCCTTGCCTGAGATTACCCAAGAGCCAGGATGCCCGGGGGGGGGGGGGAAGGGAGGGGGAGGGAATATGTAAGTAAGGATTTGGTTGCTGGGTGGCAATCCCCCTA
The DNA here is from genome assembly GCF_947247035.1 of Vipera ursinii. NCBI lineage: Eukaryota > Metazoa > Chordata > Lepidosauria > Squamata > Viperidae > Vipera > Vipera ursinii. The sequence goes on along the minus strand of NC_139519.1, from coordinate 17,008,156 downwards.
CTTCCCAAAACATGAATACTGTACAAAATCTAAACCTTCAATTTTCTGTTAAGTCTTCCCCTCCTGCAATTTTCCTTCTTCTTCATTCTCAGGATGCTTTCAAATGTGTTTGGGTGCGACCTTTATTGTTGCGAAATGATCAATTAGAAAGATGAATGAAATGAATTCAAACTTAAGTTTTGGACTGGCCCCATCCCCAATATTTTTCAGAGTACAACCTTGGCCACAACACACAGAAATGTTGCCTAAATGTCTGCATGTGCAGGCCTGTGTGCGTGCACACACACCCGCATTCCAGTGGCACATTTTTCTCAGGCACTTGTTCTCCACAGATCAGTTCCCATCAGTTCTGCGTGTCGTGTGTATTCACAGCTGCAGTTTGAGCGCAAGAGAAAAATACTCAAAGAGAGCTATCCTCTTAAGAAAGCATTTTGTAAATAAAGCTGCATGGAATCAGCAGCCTGGGAAGGCCGTCTTCTCTGGTTGAAGAGAATCTTGTCTGGTTGTTGTTCCCAGCTTCTTCTCTATTTGTACATTTATATTTACTCCCTCAGGAATTGAAGAAAACTGTTTCCAGTTGACTGGCTGGGATTCAAGTTAAATGACGATAGTCCCAGCCATCTGAGTCGGAGAGCAAGAGATCGCAATATGCAGAGAAACAGCAGATATCATTCAGGGACTGGCGGTGGCCTCTTTTCGTAGTGGCCACCGGCCACGTGTCAACAGAGGTCACTGAAACCTTTATCTCCTCTTTGTCATCTCTTCAGAGGAAATGCTACTCTTTGCAGAAATTGCCCACACGTAGAAGGTCTGTGAGTTTCTCAATCTGGACAATTTCACACATTATCTGCAACCTATTCAGATTTGTTGCCCAGATGGACTTACTTAACAGGAAGAAGCAGCCAGGTCCTAGACAACACACTTAGAAGGCTAAGTAAGAACTCAGCTTCCCTGAAAATTGGCTGACATTGAACGTTGGGGATTTTTATTATTTATAAACAGAGCATTAGATGACGAGAATTGTTCCTGTATTCTTTTAGGTTTTAGTACCTAGAAACAGGATTACTTTCCTCCAGAAGATCTACTGATCCTTAAGCAGAAGTGTTGGCCAAAATGACAAAGTTGGAGATACAGTCTTCATTAGCTTCCCAAGTCAAAATGATGGAATACTACACAATCAATTATTTTCAGGAATCATGCTTATAGGAGATTTCCAGGGTCATAAAAAAAAAGCAAAGCTCCTTGATTGTTCCTACATTTCCCTTCTCTATCATTTTATAATGGCCGTCTTGCTAGCTAAGAATCCTGGGAGTTGAAGTCCAACACATTCAGAAGGCATCAGGTTGGGGAAAAAATGGCAATTTTTAGCACCCAAGTCAGCTACTGACCTTTGAAAAGGGGTCAGTTAATTTGATGCTATACAAGGAAAAAGAGAAAAGGGTGAGCACATAGTACAAGCTTGCCAGTTTGACCCTGTTTGGCTCTGCTGACTGCATACTGTAGAATGGGTTGAATTGTCAAATTGCACCTCGCACCATATTTGGCTGTAAACCAATGGTGCATAACCACAGTCCTGATAACAGCCAGTGCTAAGCAGACTGTGCCAGCTGACCTTGCCAGAAGTCGGCACCCAAAGTTAAGACATTTGCATTCCCCATCTGATGATGTCACATATATCTCCCCTTAAAGACCATGAGAACATGGGGTCAATTAAAAGAGAATGAAGGCAGTAATGGTTTAAAAAGAAAGGATTAAATTCATTGTTTTCTTATTCTGTACATTTTCTGGCATTTTAACAAGCTTGTTAACTTGTTTTGCAAACTGTTATATCTCCAGCTTCAATCTTTAAAGCCATAGATGGTAGCAAGTGTTATTTCTGTCAGTGTTTTCCTTCCACAACGTGGATGTGTGTGTGTGTGTGTGTGTTGAGATTCCAGCCAAATTCTTTATTCCATTTCCTTTTAGTGGTGCAAGATGATGGAATCTAATATTTTCCCCACAACAAATCTCAGCCAGAAACAACGCTTCAAAAACTGGCGCTGAGGACCAAGGACAGAGAGGCTCCAGGATCCAGTCTGGAAATGTTTTTGGAACATAGATGATGATTAGAACAGGCCTAGATAGTAACAATTTGTTACTATTGATTGGTTGGTTGGTTGGTTGATTGATTTGCTGATCATCTTTGGAGGTTGTTTTCTCTCACTTAATGACCCTCCATTGAAAGGAAGACATTTCTTGGCTGGAAAATTGCTTCTTGCTACAGGTCATCTCAGAGTGGATGCAACAGGTTAGACCAGGGCTCTTCAAACTTGGCCCTTTTATGACTTGTGGACTTCAACTCCCAGAATTCCTCAGCCAGGAACACTGTGCCTGGCTAAGGAATTCTGGGAGTTAAAGTCCACAAGTCACAAAAGGGCCAAGCTTGAAGACCCCTGGGTTAGACTGTCACAACTGCCATGACTCTTTTGCAATCACAGAGAATAAAATGCACAAATTTAAAACCATGATTTAATGACATAAATCTTAATAGTTGCAGTGATTAAATTAATGGCATTATAATTTCTTGGTTTGATGACTGAGAATAAGGCAGCATATTTTATCAGCATATTAACATTAGCTACAATAAACTATAATGTATGGATAAATTAACATGAATTGTAAAAAACCCTATTATAAAGACCTGGATAAATTAGCATTAATTATCATAATGCATTGGTTTATTGGCATTTGTTATATTAATTGAACACAGTTACATAATTGTTGATTTTGCTTTTGCTGACCCAAGGAGAGATAAGCAATGGTTAGGAAGCCATAATTTCTTTATTCTATAATCTGGACTCTGTTCAGCTGTAGATGTTTTGTTATTCAGTCACACAGTTGCCAGCTGATCTTTGCTGCCATGAGGACTAGCAACTTGCTTTTTTATTATTTGAAGCAAAAGGTAAATGTGATGGGGAATGTCAGATTTGAACTGTGTGTTTCATGTGCAAAGCTGAGGACTCGATGCTTGAGGTTCCCACTGGATTAGTCATGCGATCAAAAGACAAGCCACAAGTTTGTAAGACAAAGGTCAACCTTTTTCTGAACATGAACTGCATGAGAGAATCCCATAAATAGTCCTGTGTGTTTGTGTACTGGCGGTATACCAAGGGTTGTATCTGGAGGATTCTCATTTATATTGCACTGGATCTTTGTCATAAGAAATAATGCCCATCGCTATTAGGAATGCCTTAAAGAGCAAGTGGCAGGCCTGGTTAGAAAGGCTTTTGCCCCATCTAGACTATTGCAATGTGTTCTACATGGAGCTACCCTTGAAAACTATCCAGGAGCTTCAGCTGGCAGTTGCATGAGCAACACTGGGCTCCCCAAGGGCAGTGCACATAACACCTCCACTGTGCAAGCTGCATTGGGTGTCAGTTTGCTTCTGGGTCCCATTCAAGGTGTCAGTTGTGACCTTTAAAGCTGTATATCACATGAGGCCAGGCTACCTGCAGAATCGTCTTTGTCCCACTACCTGGTCGTGCAGGGAGGGTAGGCTATGCACCCTGCTGAAGAATTTCGACCAGGAAGAAAGCCTTCTCTGCTGTCTCCCCACCCTTTGGAGTATTCTCCCCCCAGAAGTGAGAAAGACCCCCACTCTCCTAACCTTTCAGAAGTGTCTGAAAACCTGGCTCTGCCAATAGCACCGGGGGGAGGGGGGGGTGCGCAGAGAAGCACCAACCTTGGGGCCTGGTTAGCCCCTTAAATTTTATTTTACCCTTGTTTTATTTGCCTTCTATCAGAATGTTTATATGGTTTTTATGCTTTAATTGTATTAATTGTATACCATGCAGAATTGCTCTGTGAAGGAGATAGGTAATCTCCAAATTTTATCTTTATCTTTATCTTTATATATGTGTGTGTGTGAGTGAGTGTATACACACACACACACACACACATACAGAGAGAGAGAGAGAGAGAGAGAGAGAGAGAGAGAGAGAGAGAGAGAGAGAGAGAGAGAGAGAGAGAGAGAGAGAGATAATGCCAACATGTTCTGAATATTTCCCTCATTCCAGTTTGGATATAAAACATCATAACATGGATTACTGATTACTTGGAAAAAAGATCACCAGCTGCTTGGCAGAGAGATGTTACTGGGAAGAGAAGGAATAGGCTGCAGTCTAATCATGTCTTAGCCAAGGATATAAGCATTTTGCATACAACGTTTTGAGCGACACTGTTATTTCTGCACGGAAATGTATGTCAGAAAGAATCTCAAATATTTTACAGCATAGCGCTGCTTTTGGGAAAGAGGCAGAATCCATAACTGTTGGAATCAGGAGCCAGCAGATATAAACACTAGATACAGGACTATATTGGAAGATGTAGCTTTCCTAAAAGAGTTCCTTTTATAATAAGAAAAAAAAACTTACATTCTAATAAACAGGAAATGCCATTTGAGGAATACACCCATATTTCTGGCAACCCTGGATGTAGTATTAAAGATGTAAGCGCTTTTCAAAAGGGCAAAACTGACACTTAATTCAAAGATGTCGTTTTCAAATTTCTAAGTGTTTAATCAGCCGTTTCCTGATGCTCACAGAGCCAGGAAATTCAAGCCTTCTTTTTAAAAAAATAATAAATTAATAATATATATATGAAAATGTTAAGGAGCAGACTTTTAATCGGTACCTTCAAAATCATGGATCAGAATGGGTGGACAGGGCAGGGGAACTAAATTAAAAATAAACACTTCAAATAATTGCAAAGACAACTCATCATTGGAGAAGGCTGAAACTGGCAGGTGCCCCACCCAAAAAATAAAAATCAAGAATTGGAAAGTTAACCAGGGACACCCTTCTCTAACCCAGTGCCCTTCAACGTTGGATTACAACTCTGCCAATCTTCTAGGCTTCTATAAAGCCACAGGGGGTTTTTTCGTGTTTTTTTTCACCTCCCGCATTCTTCCAATTTTTCTATCTTACCCCATTTCTTCCTTGTTCTACTTCCTTAAAGCATAGGATATTTTTAGGATATTCGCTTCTATGAATTCTAATTTTCTGTGCCGCCACCCCCCCCTTCCTGATTAAGTTGGCATGGGTCCGGATTATTTATGGGACCACCTTCTGCCGGCATCAACCTCCCATCGTCCTGTGCGCTCCCACAGAGAGGGCCTCCTCAGGGCGCCGTCGGTCAGGGAACGCCGACTGGTGGCCCCCAGGGGGAGAGCATTCTCTGTGGGCGCGCCTGCCCTCTGGAGTCAGCTCCCTGTTGAGCTCCGGATGGCTCCCGACCTTCGCTCCTTTTGCTGTGACCTGCAAACTTGGTTATTTGAGCTTGCCGGCCTGGACTGAGGGATTGGGATTTTAAATTTTTTAATTTTTAAACTTTTAGAATGTGTTTTACTTATTAGGGCTAATTTAATTTAATTTGTTTTAACTTTGTATAGTGTATATTGTATATTGTGTTTTAATTGCCCTGTACACCGCCCCGAGTCCTTCAGGAGAAGGGTGGTATATAAATCCAATAAATACTACTACTACTACTACTACTACTACTACTAATAATAATAATAATAATAATAATAATAATAACAATAATAAGTTGTCTAAGATTCAGCTTCCCCTTGTAACTTGCATGAAGCTTTAATTGCTAAGCACATTGATTTGTGCTTTAGATTGTAAGCCGCCCTGAGTCTTCGGAGAAGGGCGGGATATAAATGGGATCAAAAAAACCCAAAACATTCCAACCGGACTGATATCAGCTACTCACTCACTCAGCTTTGAGTTTCAGAAGTCCCTGGATGGAAGGAAGGAAGAAGAGGGCAACTCTTCACGGAGAGAAGCGAAGCTGAGCCCAAGAAGCAGGCAACGCATGACTCAAAAGCATCCTTCCCGACAAGAGCATTAAAGGGTCAGCCAAGTTTCTCGATTCAGTTAAGGTCGACCATCTGTTTAGCTCTGCCTGCCCAAGGTAAACCACACAAACAGAGGACAATTTTGCTACTGAAATTCATCTCGGAGACACTCCACCTCTCTGCCAAAAGCAAACGTACAGTTTTTGAACTCAGCTCCAGCGAAACTGTAGCTAACACGGATTTCATGTTGTATTTGACGCCTCCGGCGCTGTCTTCTGGGTCTCAGATCCTGCTAATGTCGCTAAATTATCTTTATCTTTATCATCTTTATCTTTATCTTTATTATATTTGTATACCGCCCTTCTCCCGAGGGACTCAGGGCGGTGAACAGGGCACATAAAAACACAAAATACAAAAATTAAAAAAGAATTAGCGACATCTAGATTTTTTTTTTAAAAAAAATTGTGACAGTTCTTCCTGATCATTTGCCAAACAGTTTAATAATGCTGTGGTCAGATCAGGTGCTTTCAGGTGCCACTGGTGTGATTTGTCTTCGTTCAAAAGGGTCAGAGAATAAATGAGCATAGTTTTATGGCCGAAGCCATATTTTCTTCTTGGCTTAGCACTTGCGGCTGGGGTATAAGGCATTGCACAAATGGGGAAGCTTGCTTGTTTCCACTTTCCCAGAACATTCCTGGTTTGTTTTGAGATCCAACTGAAGTCATCGATGGTGGTTACATATAGCTTTGTTTGTCCAATAAACATAGTTAAGTCAAACCCGCGATTAGGATCCTTAGGACTCTGCTAGGTTTTGGAACTTCACAAGGCTCCACTTTTCAAGCACTTCGTCTTTTTAACTCAATAATATTTCTCGGGGGTGGGGGGTGGGGGAGCAGGTTGGTGTAGTGATTAAAAAGGCACTAGGTTAAGAACAAGAGATCGTGAGTTCTAATCCTGCTTCAGGCATAAAGCCAGCCAGCTTGGTGACTCTGGGCTACCATTTCCAAAGATATTGTCAAGAAAAGTGCTTGGATCTGTCTAGGCAATAGTAGCCAGGAATCAAAGATGGGAGGGAGGGAGGGAAGGAAGGAGAGAAGGAGGATGGAAAAAAGGGAAAGAGAAGGGAGAAAGAAAAAGGGAGAAGGAAGAAAACAAGGAAGGATGGAAGGAGAAAGGAAAGGAATCTTATCACAGCTGAAGAGCAGAATTGTGCTCTACTTGGTGCATTACTGTACCAAGTCAGTAAGGATTCACCTTACTGTTACTCTCTTTGTTTATTTTTGGGATGCATGAACCAAGTAAAGCACAATGCAGCTGGTTGGGAATTGTACTGTTTGACCTACCACAGCAGATCCAGAAACTTTACATCAGACATGTCAAACACAAGGCCCGGGGGCCAGATCCGGCCCATGAAGTGGTTTCATGCGGCCCGCGAAGCCATCCTGGAAACAGTGAGGGAACAGCCCCCACTGCCTTGGCCCTGGCCCAGAGACCCTCCTTCTGCCGGAGACCCTCAGATCTGTCCCACTCCTGCCCAGGCCCCCATAGGCACCCTTGATGCAAATGATGTAGAGCTGGCCACGCCCACCCAGTAGGCCATACACACTCTAGCCACGCCCACCCAGGCCACACCCACCCCGGCCCCCTGAGGGCAACCGCAATGCTGATGCGGCCCTCAATGAAATTGAGTTTGACACCCCTGCTTTACATGGACCGCTGCTCCCATCGGAGTCTTCAGGCTTCTCTCCAGAGAGAAGTTTGCGTTGAGCATTACCTAACAGTTTTAACGTGCCACTTAATTCAGTGTGATTAATGCCAGCCCTTGCTAATGTGCTCTGTGAATAAACAAGAATCCAGAACGAGGCTCATTCAGTGACTGCACCCACTAGGCTAACTCAAGAAGGTTTAATCACTCAGCAGTACGAAATGGCCTCAACTGCTGTAGCTCCTAAGCTTATTTTTACTCACAGGAAATGGGTGGGGATGGGCGGTCTTTCTGGTTACCTTCATTGTGTGAATCTCTGAAAGGACTAGGTTTTCGGGGTGTAGGGGAGAATAGCTCTTTTGGGGGGGCTGTTCTGCTACACCCCAGGGCTTTTTCATGATGATGGGGTGTTGAAAAGGGAACAGTGACTCAATGGGGTTTGCTCTGGTCCCACCTTCCAGCCAATCAGCAGTGCCAGACGCAGGGAGGGGCAAGGGGGAACAGGATGATGACACAATACAGGTAGTATTTACGTTGTTAAGCGAGAAATTTGTTAAGTGAGTTTTGCCCCATTTTATGACTTTTTTTTTTAATTACATGGATCGTGGAGACCCTGCGATGGTTTTAAGTGGGAGGACCGGTGGTCACTTTTTTCACTGGTGCTGTAATTTCAAATAGTTGTAAGATGAGGATTATGTCTAAATACTGTACCCCAATGAGAGTCTGCCCCTTTTATTGGGCGGTGGCAACGTGCCATGTACCAAAGGGACAATACTTGTGGCCTGCTGCTGCTGTGTTGTTTTCCTCATTCTGATGAAAGTAGCCATCTCCTACAGACACCGAGACTTCTCCTAGATAGGATACATCCTGGGATTTCGTACCTAGGATTGCTTTCCTGTCTTCACTCAAAGTATTCTGTTTTGAAGCAGAGGTGCATTGGTCATAAAATGATCTCAGGGTTGCCCTCTCTTTCATCCAAAATGCCCCTCTCCCATTTCTACTTCCTGTTCAATCCACCTTGTTGAAGAATGATTTGCTTTCTAATTACTAAACTTGTATGCTTACTCTTTGGGTAGGAAGTATCACCATACTGGAAGATATTTTTGCCTTTGCAATGCTGAATTGCCCTGATATGGAAACTTCAAAAAATGGATGCTTATATATATATCTTTGGCTGATCTCCAAAAGAGCAGACGTCAGGATTTTTGCTTTCTGCCTGAACTAAAATAACTCTTCTCCAAGCAGGAATCTCCTGGAATCTTTTGTATAAGGTTTATTAAGAAGAAAATGATGCTAGCCACAGAAAATTTCCCATCCAAAACTCATTGTATCTGAAACAATATTGTGATGCAGTCTTCTCCCTTAACTGCCTTCTTGCAAACCAGCAAAAATCTAGACTAAGAGCAATTGTTTGTTGTCTAAATATTTTTCATCTGGGAACTAACTCCCCACCAGCAATCAAGACGCAGATGAGCACAGATTAATACTGAGATTACAAACACAATCAATAAGTAATCAATACCCCAATCAAGGAACTGCTAAGCAAGGTCACAGTAAACAGCCCAACCAAGGAATCTCCAAGACCGTTCCCATCATCACTAACAAGTCAGACCAGTAGGATATAAACGGAAACCAATCCTGTTTCCTTACTAGCACTGATGACGTTACCTAGTTGGGTAATGAACGTCTGCAAGAAAGCACCCAAGCTCAGAGAACACCAAGGATCCCTTATCAGAACTATCAGGATTGGACCTGGTTAGTACTTGAAGATGACAAGAAATTCCAGGGCTATAGGATAGACCACAAAGTTGAAAACAAAAAACACCTTTCCACAAGATAATGGCAAATCACTAAGAAATCTACCCAAATGGGCTGAAGGCAGGTAGTTCTTTAAACTGTTTTCAGTTATATGTCAGGCTATATGAAACTGTGGTGTAATATAATCCAGGATTGCAAGAGGGAAGGGTTCTGGCAAAAAGAGAGCAGGGCTTGGAATCTCTGGTAGGCAGGAAGAGAGGAAGGTCAGCTCCTCTCTAGCAATTCACAAAATATGTCTATGGTAGGAAATTGCTTTAGTTTGGCAAGATTCTGTCTGTAGGAGAACAACAATAAGGGAACTGCTCAGAAGGAACTCCACATGTTGTTCTTGGTTCTTTGGGCCTGACAAAAAAGCTGCCAAGCCATCAACATACCAACCAGTCAACAGGAAGGCACCACATAAAATTCAATGCATAGAATAGCCCAAAGCACATATTCCGGTAGAGAGATGTTCCTTGAGAAAGGACTCCAGCACAAATCCAAAAGCTCGGAAGACTAAACCTCCCAGTGACTGAACCAGATTGGACCTTACAATGTTATCCTGGGACATGTATATTTGCCTTCCTTCCTGACAAAAACTTAACAATTTGGTAATGAAATGTCCCACCCTGTCTGGAGGTTTAGCTTCCAGAAACCACCAAAGTGCTCGCAAAAGAGCATGGTCTGGAGAGGATTCCCCATGGATGGGAGGTGAGAGAAAATGTTCTGGAGAAATGCAGATTGGACAATCCCATTCAGAAAGACTGAGACCCCATTCATGAGCAAATACTACCCACAGAGACCCATTCAAGACAGGATCTTCTGGAATGATCTGAGATTCCTCACTCCCAAATCGAAGAATTTTTGCACATTTCTAATCCTATTGCTGTTACATTATTATTTGGGTTTTTTAAAATATCATCTCTGGATCAAACCATCGTGCTAAATTATGTTATGTACAGAGCATATATGGCTGCCCATTTCATATAATGATTCTAGGCAGCTCACAACATTTATTAAGTGAAGGACGATAAAAAATATGCTCCCCGCTGAACCTACAGAAGCCAAAAAAAAAAGGTTGAATCTGAGTTCTATAATATTGACAAGCATGTCTCGTCTTTCACACTTGAAAGATCACTCTCGTTTAATGTCAAGAACCGCCAAGGATTTATCATGTGGCATTAAAAAAAAAATCTGCTTTTAATGGCAGAGGTGGTGGAGTTCAAGGGCAGCTGAACCCTCCTCCCATTTGTTCTAGTGGGAGGTTGAGTCTAGTCATCCATTTCGGGCAATGCAGTTTATGGTGCCAATCTTGAACTTCAAAGGTGATCAAGTTATGGGAAGTTTCACTGTTTAGCTGTTTCTGCCCCTCCCTGCCCAATAAACACCTTAAAAATTAGCACAGGTGCAGGTACCAAGTTCAAAACCAGGTAACCCTGAGTTTTAGTCCCACCTTAAGCAACAAAACCTTAGGCCAGTCCCTCTCTCCCAGCCCTAGGAAGATAAGGGCAAGTCACTTCTGAAAATGTTGCCAAGAAATCCGCAAAGACTTGTCCAGGCAGTTTCTGGAGATCAAGGCTGACAGAAAGGCACAAAGAAAAAATAAATCAAATACCACAGGTAGAAAAGAACTTTGAATGTTTCTTGGTGTGTGTGTGTGTGTGTGTGTGTGTGTGTGTGTGTATCTGTGTGCATTGCTTTAATGTCCCAAGAGAGATCTTAGAGCAGACATGTGAAACTCGCAATGTCACATGATGTTGCGTAACGTATATATATATATATATATATATATGTTTTCGTAGATTCTCGTGGGTGTCTGTATGTGTAGATCCAGAGTCTCGGGTTTCTTCCCGCGTTCATCTTCAGAAAGTTGTGGCGACGTTTCGACGAAATCCCACTCCGGCCTGAGGATGACGGATGGGATTTCGTCGAAACGTCGCCACAACTTTCTGAAGATGAACGCGGGAAGAAACCCGAGACTCTGGATCTACATATATATATATATATATATATATATATATATATATATATATATATATATATATATATATATATATATATATATATATATATATAGAGAGAGAGAGAGAGAGAGAGAGAGAGAGAGAGAGAGAGAGAGAGAGAGAGAGAGAGAATTGCCACAACTTATTTCTAAGCCAAAACATAACTAGGGAACTTGTTCCTCTTATACAACCCAAAGGCCAAGAAATCCCTTTATGTGCCCATCAGGCAGCTCTTTGGCCAGGCAGACAAAACTTGACAGCATAGTTTTCCACCGGAAGAGGAAAAAAAATGACAAACCCAATGCAAACATTACAAAGGCTTAACCGGCTAAAAATAACAAACAAGTACTACGCCACACCTCCTGAAATAAAACACAAGCTGTGTGCAACCCAGTCCCACCCATTTTACATAATCTCCCCCTACCCCTAATTAATGCCTGTCCCCTTCTAAAACGATGGGTGGGTTAGCTTTGTCACTGAGGCTGAATTCATGCACAACTCCAAATTCTCCAAGCCCTACGCCACATCCCTTATCATCCCTCACTTCTCCCCACACTCCCCCGTTAGTTATGGATGTGGGAGAGGAGAAATCCAGGGAAAAGGAAAACTTACCAGACAAGTATGCAAAATCTCAAAAATCACAAGAAATTTAATCGGTCATATTTGTTCAGGACTCAGTGCACACATAGACAAAATTTATGTGCTCATCCTGACACACAAGAAGTTGGTCCTTCCAGCCTTCTATGCCAAGCGAAGCCACGTCAGCTTCCAAACTTGAAAAAAAACATCAAGCTAAGAGTAATAAGAAATATGGTCTGCCTTTGACACTCAGTCTTTGATACCTGGCATGACATGAATATCTTGTTCCAATGTCAGCTGAGGTTTATGGATCTGGTTTTCAAGGAGGAAGTGAAAATGATTCATTCTGAAGCTCTTTGCTCAGGGTTGGGTATAATATAGCTTCTTGTTGTCTTTAGAAGGGTGGAGAAAACATCTCAATCTTCCTTTCCCATTCTCTTCTGCTGTTTGGGGGTCAAAACGACATGCACTTCCATAAATACACACTGCCTTAAGGCTGGTGTATCTTCCAGATTTACTTCCTGAGTTTCACCACTCTCTGCTAAACATATGGCAAGATATTGCTAAAACCAACCATCAGCAACACAATAAATCAAAAACATAATACAAAAACCCCCAATCCTTGCATTGGTCCATTTTATAAAAACATTTAAACCATCATTGTCAATCATAAGATATCCAATGACCATATCACCACTTTCTGGGCCCCCTTTGGAGTTGCCCCATTTGCCAGGGGTTTGTCAAGACCTCCATGACAAGGCACAGTCAAGGAAACAAGAATTATACAGACTTCAGTAAGGTGTTAGTGAAAATTCTTAAGTCATCCAGGTAGAGTTTCCTGGAAGTTGAGTCAAGGCAACTGGACTTTTTTTTTCTCTTTCGGTTTGAAACGTTTTGCTGCTTATCCAAGTAGCTTCTTCAGTCAGACAGACCGAAGAAGCTACTTGGATAACAAGCAAAACATTTTGAACAAAAAAAAGAAGTCCAGTAAGCTAAGGTATTTTCATACAAATACCAGAGATAAAGTATGGAATCTAGAAACAGTGATGGGGCCTCTAATTGTCATTCACTGGTGAGATGGTTAAGGTTGCTTCTCTTTGAATATTCTGATTCCCTGAAGTCCCAAGATTTTTATAACTCAGACCTAGCTGTCATTTATGAAATAATAAACTATTAACAAAGTTTTCCCCTCTGTACTGGTTTACATCTAATCTTTTTCCCATCATTCTGCCAGTGTCACCATCAATCTTTCACAAGGTTTGTTGTAGAATGCTGATTACAGAATACAGGTAAGCTTTGACATATGACAATCGGGACCAGTAGCTCCATTGTAAGTTGGTCTGGTCATAAACCAAGCCATTATGTGACCAGACCTGTTTTTACAATCATTTTAACCATGGTTGTTAAGTGAAACACATAGTCCTCAGGTGAATCTGGCTTCGCCAATTGACTGCTCATTTTATTTGTTTGTCTATTAAATAGATTTTTATCCCACCTCTATTTCTTTATGAGTAACTCAAGGCAGCAAACATATATAATACTCCTTCCTCCTTTCCCCCCCCCCTGCAACAACCACCTTGTGTGGTGAGTTGGGCAGAGGGTGACTGCTAATAGTCACCCAGCCTGCTTTAATTTCTAAGGCAGTTCTAGAATTCACAGTCTCCTGGTGATTGGCTCAAAGTCACCCAGCCAGCTTTCATGACTAAGAAGGGACTAGAACTCACTGTCTCCTGGTTTCTAGGCCAGCACCCTAACTGCTAGACCAAACTGGCCAAACAGGTCACATGTATCATGAAAGGGCAAACCGAGCCAAAAATGACCATTTATTGGAGTGTCCGGGACATGTTCTTAAAATTCCAAATAAGCCCAGTGCCCACCAGTTTTAAAGGGTGACCTTCCTCTGATTGCAAAAAGCTACTTCAATTTCGAAAACAAAAAGGATCAGATGAACCCATAATTTATTTTCCTTCCTTTTCCCCACAAATGTAAGTTTTATGTAAGTTGCCTTTTGTTGTTGTTGTTGTGGAAGGACCGAAGAAAGATAGGAACTGTCTTTAGGAACAGGAATGTTAAGTTCAATGCAATTACTTGTGGGCATCTCGGTGGCAGGGATTAGATACATTTCAGTCAAATTTGGAAGATGCGTTTAATAATCTGGTCTGATGAGGTACTGTTGGTTCTTTGTCCATTTAATCCTCAAGATCCATTAAAGGAATTAAGGGAATTCACCCAGGGATGAATTCAAACTGCCTGTGAAATAATCCTGTTTTGGCAACCTATCTTAAAAGACATCCAAACAGATGCCAATTGGACCTCCAGAAGAGAGGCTGTTCTAGAAAATGAAAACCATCAGTTCTGGGCCACTAAAGATCTCATCTTTTAAGAGGCTGAGCACTCTCACCCATTCCAAATGGGACCAGAAAACGAAATAAACTGGTTTGACTTGGAAGAGATGGCCCTTTAAGTGCCTAGGAGCCAAGCCCCTTAGGGCTTTTAAGGTCAAACTCAACACTTCGTATTAGACAGGAAACATAGAGGGAGCCACTGCGGTGTTGCAGTGGTGGTTCCACATGACTGCAGCAATTCTCACCTCCTATTATGTGTACACAATGTGCTTGCAAAGAAGCCCTTGATTACAATTTGATGACTAGGAACAGGCTGAGGCTGATCCAAAGGCATTGGTTCCAGGTCTCTCTCCTGTAAATAGCACTTAGCAATACCACCTAGACTTATATACCGCTTTACAGTGCTTTGCAGCCCTCTCTAAGCAGTTTACAGAGTCACATATCGCCGCCCAAATTCTGGGTCCTCGTTTTACCATCCTCGGAAGGATGGAAGGCTGAGTCAACCTTGAGCTGGTCAGTGAGCTAGCCTGCAATACTGCATTCTAACCACCATGGCTCTTAAATGGCGTTTATTAAACGGTGCCTTGCCAATGACACATTCCCCAAGGAAGTAGGAATGATAAAAACCACTGCTGTCACTTTCTCAAACTATGGAAAGAGTAAAGGATACCAAGAAAGCTAATTTGGAGAAGGGGGTTAAATCACTAGCCTAGTGTTCTAGTCCTGCTTTAGCCATGGAACCATCTGGGATACTTTGGGCCAGCCACTCTCTCCCAGCTTTAAGAAAAAGAAGACAAGGGCTAACCACTTCTAAAAATTTAGCCAGCAAAATTGCAGGGAGCTTATGTCACCAGTTGTGAGGAGTCAACTCTGACCTGAAGGCATAAAAAGACACCTTCATTTCATCAGACTCTCCTTAAAATGAAATGCAAACATAGACACCATCAAATCACACGAGGATGTGGAATTACACTGAGCTAATTACACAGGCAGTCCTTGACCGTTTGAAGTTACAAGAGCACTGAAAAAAGTGATTTATGACCGTTTTTCATACTTATGACCCTTGCAGCATCCCCATGGTCATGTGATCAAAATTCAGGCACTTGGCAACCAGCATGAATTTAAGGCCATTGCAATGTTCCAGGATCACGTGATCACCATTTGGCGCTTTCGCAGCTGGCTTCCGACAAGCAAAGTCAAGGGGGCAAGTCGGATTCACTTAGCGACCAGAGGAATTCCCATAACTGTGGCAAAAAAAAGTTATAAAATGAGGCAAACCTCAACAACCTCCTTGCTTAGCAACCAAAAGTTTGGGCTGAAAATTGAGAACTACCTCTACTCCTAATCCAGCATGAAAGGAAAATTACACTGAGTTTAAGACAATCCTCTCCAAAATTAAAAACTGCATTCATTACTGTGAATGTAGTGTATCTCCCCTCCCCTCCTCCAGTTTAAAGGTAAAATATGGGCAGAAAAAAGGGTATTTCCTTCAGTTAAGTAACTGGTTTTTCTTTGCATATGTTGGTGGTAGTGGGGAGCTGTCAGTGATTTATTATTTTATTCATTTGTATATGAAATAAACTTGCTCTGGGCTTTTTAGGGCTCTCATTTAACCCACCTTAAAGCTTTGACTTGAGGTTCCCACCAGCTTGTACCAGGCTCCCTATACCAGGGGTCCCCAACCCCTGATCAGTGGACCAGTACCGGGCTGCAGCATGCCAGCAACTGGGCCGCACAAACAAGCAAAGCCCCATCTGTGGGACACAGGCAGCACACAAAACCATGCACCCTCTGGTCCGTGGAAAAAACTCTCCACAGAACCAGTCCCTGGTGCCCAAAAGGCTGGGGACCAAGGTTGGGGACCTCTGACATATGCAACTTATTTTATGAATTACATTAAATGTTCAAATTGCTTCCCATTTCCTTGTACACATTTCCTTACTCGCTTGACGTGTGACCTTTAAACATTCCTATGTGCGGTAAAATAATCTTTGGGGAAAAATAATAATCAATAAAAGACATCATAGTTGGCTTATGGGAGGTGTTTGGAACACCCTGTAAAGGTAAAGGTTCCCCCGCACATGCGTGCTAGTCATTTCCGACTCTTTTGTTTCAAAGCCAAAGAGCCAGCGCCTGTCCGAGGACGTCTCCGTGGTCATGTGGCCGGTATGACTAGATGCCAAAGGCGCACGGAACGCTGTTACCTTCCCACCGGAGTGGTCCCTATTTTTCTACTTGCATTTTTACGTGCTTTCGAACTGCTAGGTTGGCAGAAGCTGGGACGAGTAACAGGCGCTCACTCTGCTATGCGGCACTCGGGATTCAACCCGCCAAACTGCCGATGTTCTGATCGACAAGCTCAGCATCCTAACCCATTGAGCCACCGCATCCCTTACGGAACACCCTGTTCATCAGTGCAATTAATACGGACAGGTTTTTTTTTAAGAAAACGAGGGAGGGTGAATTCTCCACCTTCTCAGCAAAAGCTTAGTTTTTTGGGGTGGGGTTTTCTTAGTTACAAGTTTACCTGTAATTCACCAGAGGAACTAAACAGCGATGATATAAAGGGCAGGATTTGAAAAAAGCAGGAGACGTTAATCACCAGGCAGATTCTTTCCCCAGCCACTCTATCTGCAACCCTCTTTCTAATAGGAACACTGGAAACTAAATTAGGAATTCTTTATATTCAAATCAATTTGTTTAGTCCCTGAGCAATAGCTCCACTCCCCTAAAAGTATTCCAGGAATAGTTTAGACCAGCTTTGGCTTCAGATGGACTATGCCTCTTTATCCTCACTGAATAAATACTGCTTTGCTATCTCCTGAGCAGTTATGGTGTGCACACAGATCAGGGCTAATTGGATAGTCATGTTTCAGTTCTTGGGTCAGGTTGCAGTTGGCACAAAACTCCCACAGAACAAAGTCTCCGAAAGGACAACAAACATAATGGATGGCTTCAGTTTCCCCATGCCAAAGATCTAGCTAAGAGATCTCTATGGTACAAAATACAGAGCTGCAAGCAGTGGTGGGATTCAAATACGTGAACAACTGGTTCTCTGTGTGGATGCCGCTTCTGGAAGTCCATTCTGGGCCTGGGCAACAAAAAATTAGCTACCGGTTCTGCCAAACTGGTAATGAACTGGTTGAATCCCACCACTGGCTGCAAGGGACCTTGGAAGTCTTCTAGTCCAACTCCTTGCTCAAGCAGAACAGCTCCGTACCGTTTCAGAGAAATGGCTGTCCAATCTCTTCTTACAAATCTTCAGTGACAAAGCACCCACAACTTCTGGAGACAAGCCAGAGGAAGGCACCAGGATGAATGTACATCCGTTGGGTGTATCCGATGTTATGTATCATAGAATTAGAGGACAGTGGAGTCACCCAGGGAGTAAAAACTCACATTCTTCAGGCTTGATTATTGTATTTAAATAGAAAATATATCTCCAGCTTTAGGCAGCTCCAGGCACTTGAATATATATATATATAACAGGAAATCTGAGCTGGCAATACAAGATCAACATCATGTCTGAGGGATGTCAAAGTTTTCAGCATGGATTGTGATCTGGCCATTTCATACACCTGAACATCTCTTGATGTTGCCCTGAATGAACAAGGATACAGCCAGTATCCATCTACTAGTGCTGTACGTCTACATGTAAGCGGTGTCATGCAATCTTTAGTCAGAGAACTTTTCTGAAAGTTATGGCTATTGATCAATTGCTCTTTTATGAGAAGGGTCAATAGTTAATATTTCAATGTACTTTGTTGATATTTCATCAATGAGAAATAAAAAAAGAGGTGGATCTCTCAAGAGGGGGTAATAACTTCCTATTTTGAAATGAGATGCCTATAAGACTTTGAAGAAGATCTTATTGTATTGCATTAAAAGCATCCTAGAGGAGACAAAATAATGTATCATAGGATATATAAAGGTAAAGGTAAAGGTTCCCCCGCACATATGTGCTAGTCGTTTCCAACTCTAGGGGCTGGTGCTCATCTCCGTTTCAAAGCCGAAGAGCCAGCGCTTGTCCGAGGACGTCTCCGTGGTCATGTGGACGGCATGACTAGACGCCAAAGGCGCACGGAACGCTGTTACCTTCCCACCGTAGTGGTCCCTATTTTTCTACTTGCATTTTTACGTGCTTTCGAACTGCTAGGTTGGCAGAAGCTGGGACGAGTAACAGGCGCTCACTCTGCTACGTGGCACTCGGGATTTGACCCGCCAAACTGCTGACCTTCTGATTGACAAGCTCAGCGTCCTAACCCACTGAGCCACCGCGTCCCTTATAGTATATATAGCGTGGAAGAATCAAAGGGTCTCTGAATATATTGATAGCCAGCAATGAGCATCACTGAAAGGATTGTAATATAAATTTAAAAAGCGGGGCACTCATGATCTGCAAGTCCCATATTTCGCCCAGGAATTTCACTGAAATGTTCTTCTCCTCGGAGGAAAAAAAATTGAAAGTCACCTTCTCCTATCAAACTGAATTGGAATAGATTAAAAGAAAATGCAGAAGAAAATTTCAGCACAGCAGGTTCCACTATTAGCAGGAGCAAAAGTAAATTGCTTGCTATGGAGCAAAAGGCAGATAATAGGTTTCCTGCTGTTGGTGATCTGAACAGCAGCAACAAAACTGAGATCAGCCCCACGGACCGGGGTTTGGGGAGCCCTGGAATACAGAATAACAGAGTTGGAAGGGACCTTGGAGGTCTTCCAGTCCAACCCCCTGCTCCAGCAGGAGATCCTATGCCATTACAAACAAATCTTTCCTTGAGAACCTCCAGTGATGAAGCACCCATAACATTTGGAGGCAAGTCATTCTACTGATTAATTCTTCTAACGGTCAGGAAATTTTGCCTTAAATCTAGGTTGGACTTCTGTTTGACAAGCTTCTATCCCTTCTTGTTCTCCTTGAAGATAGGATTTCTGCAAATGGTTCTCAGATGGATGGAAACTAATCAAGGAGAGAAGCAACCTAGAACTAAGAAGAAACTTCTGAACAGGGAGGAAAATTAACCGGTGGAACAACTTGCCTTCCAGAAGCTGCAACTGCTCCAACAATGGAAGTTTTTAAGAAGAGACTGGACAGCCATTTGTCTGAAATGGTAAAGGGTTTCCTGCCTGAGCAGGGGGTTGGACTAGATGACCTCCAAAGTCCCTTCCAACTTTATATATCATCATCATTAATTATTTATTATTATTATTATTATTATTATTATTATTATTATTATTATTATTATTATTATTATTATTATTGTCTAGATGCTCAACCTAGACAGTAGGCAAACTGGTAGGCAAGTCAATGGCTATTAAAACAATACAACAACAACAACAACAGCAACAACAACAACAACAACAATAATAATAATAATACCTGCTTCCTTACATCAATTACTGAGTCAGTGGATTCTTCTTTTGTGCCATGTATGTAATTAAGAGCTTGTTATGGCACCATCTTATGTTTATTGCTCTGTTGTCTTGGACACATGCCATGTTTTTATATAAACCCATCCACAGAAGATTAATTTTTATAGCCAATTAAGGCATTAGCCACCTAACTGTTTAAAAGCCATTAAATCTTTACCCTGTGCCAGGGCATGAAGGCTCTCATAAGGCATACCAGAAGATGGATGAAGAAGCCAGCATAGTGGGAAAGACAAGAAACTGTAAACATTCCCTGGAGCAAGTTACAAAGACTTCTTGTCTAGAAAAAAAAAATCCTGAATTTTAGCAGAATATTATTTTTTTGTGAAGTGGTAATTATTTCTGGAGGGACCGATTCATCTCATCTTATTTTCCAAAATGCAATTATACCGGGGGCATTGGGCCTGAAAAAGGAACCGAGAGTTTTGAGGAAGAGAGGGGAAAAAATGCTCTATTTTGCCCATTAACATGCATATTTTAAGAGCATATTTTAAAGGCCATAACTTGCTCAAAGTTATGTCAGATGGTGAAGCAGTTTGCTCGCACAGAAATGCGGAGGACCTGTTACACCCAGTGCAGTTCTACGCTTACAGTGCACATTTAGTCCAAGAAATTTAAAATAAAATCACAGCAGTCAGGAATGACCACCGTGATCAAAATCAACATTTTCCCACAAGTAAACTTGCCTTGCATATATTAAGTATCTCTGCTACAGGAAAGGGGAATGATGCTTTATGAAATTCTGTCAGAAGAGGGTAGCCAGTGAATCCCACAAGAGACTAAAATTTAATCTTGCCGAATAAATCAAACCCATTATTGTATGTAGCTGTTTGGCAGTGGGCGGGTGGGGGGGGAGGGTGGAATGCAAATCCATGGATTTAGGTCATTGAATCCAGCTTGCAGAGAGAACCAGGATTTGCAAAGCTCTCATCTGCAAAGGTGACAGTGCATTTTAGCATCAGCTCCGAAGACTCAGTGAGGCCGAAGGAGCTTAGACTTCACCCAAATGATTTGGAACCTAGCTCCCAATATTTCAGATAAAAGTTTTTAAACATCACACTCCACTGAGACTTTCTTTGCATCAAGAGCACTTGAGTTTCTAACTCTAGAGCGGGCAAGGTATGCTCATGAGTCAATGAAAAAGCCGAGGGAGACATATTACTAATAAAAACAAATCTCACGCTAGCTGTGCTTACTGTAGTTTCTAAGAGAAAAAAAAAACCTAGGCATTCTTCTAAGTTTCTGAACTTTGCAATAATTTCACTATGAACAGGAGTAACAGAAACAAACTGTAGATAAAGATACCAAAGCATGGCATTCTGAATGAAACTCTTCAAAGAACTTCAAGGCATTGTTCACCTTAAAGAATCTTTATTTGAGTAGCATAGCATTGGCACGAACATAATCGAAGCCAAAACCTTAAATTCCCCTTTGCTGGACACATAGTATCCCTCCTCCAGTTGACAGTCATAAATCACATTCTCCAATTAGTTTGAAATGCAGGCTTCCCCTCCAGTTCTCCAGCCGCCAATTCTTATCATCTCTTATTTCAATAACCTTGGTTCACACACTAGGTTCAGTATTGTTATGTCTAGCTAAACTCTCATGCACATTCCTCCCCCCAGCATCATCTAGCTCTAACTCTAAAGAAAATGGTTGCATCTCCATCTGTTGTCAGATCAAAAACATTCTATGTTAGCAGCGTTGACACTTCCGGCTTCTATCTGAAGGCCACCAGCAACCAACCTACCCTCTCCATCATTTCCATTAATCTGATCCAAGGATGACCGACTCTGACTTTCAAAATGATTTTTCTAACCTGCTACCTGAATCTCGCCTCTGTCTAGAACCTGAAGCCTGATTATTCTAGCTAGCCACTTTCTGGGACAGCTGAGATACGCAAGAGATCTTCAGGATCAAAAGAATGCAGTCATCGCCATCTCATCCTGATAACAGGTAATAAGGCTATTCTGCTTTTCTAGCAAAGAGTTGTCACCTTGAAGAAAAGAAAATTGAAAGCAGCAGACAGACTTTTAGCCATGTGCAATGGTTAGGCCAGTAACGTAAGATGTGTGGACTTCAATCCACTGAATTCCCCAGCCAGCACTGGGGAATTCTTTGTGTTGAAGTCCACACATCTTAAAACTGCAGAGGTTGAAAAATACAAGGTTAGCTGGTGGCCAGGAGAAAGTGGAGAGACACATCCAAGAAGAAAAACAATTTATACACATGTTCTGATGTCAAATCCTTGAATAGTTGGAGAAGGTTGCACCCCCAATTTAAGGAGGCAGCCTACTCAACATCTCAGTGTGATCCAAATGTGATCCAAGAAAAACGATCTTCCTCCTATTGAGCCTTAAAGGAAACCCATGGCATTTTTGCCTGGATCTTTCTCACTGCACAACCCAGTTGCGTCCAGATATAAATACGTCATGCGGATAGAAATCTCTGTTCAGCTCTGGGCATTTGTCATCTGAACAGATACAGGCTGCTGTTTTGCAGTAGTTATCTCATTTAAAGGCAGGGCAAACGTTCAGAATTAAAAGAAGTTGTCTGATTTTAGCAACCTGCTTGACACATCCATTTCAGGGGGAACCAGATCCCAGAGAATAACCTAATTACCAGGTGTGGTGGCAAAATCAAACACAAAACGTGTGTCTTCCATTTCCAAAGTCACACCTGGTTTCTTTTTTTTTTCCAGTTTTGGCGGTTCTAAAAGTAGGGATGTTCCATTTTTTCTAGCCCAAGACCACACACTGCTTTTAATTGCCTTGCCACACTCCAGCAAATATGCCCCTGAAGAAACACCAGATTGCATCACATTAACAAT
Organism: Vipera ursinii; assembly: GCF_947247035.1. Taxonomy (NCBI): domain Eukaryota; kingdom Metazoa; phylum Chordata; class Lepidosauria; order Squamata; family Viperidae; genus Vipera; species Vipera ursinii. Next base: position 16,985,634 of record NC_139519.1, on the reverse strand, counting down.
CACAGAATTATCCTCTGAGAATAGTCTAGCTATAAAAGTCTAGTAATAGTCTAGTAATAAAGCTGCCACCTAGGATTAGGAACATGGACACAATCTCAGTCACCCAACATAGAAAAAACGATTTGTGCAAACACACGAAGCTACGGCACATTCTCCAAGCATAGAGGACCATTTTATGTTGTAGCTCTGAATTCTGATTGGCCACTTGTCAGCCGGTTTTTCCTCTGGCCCCTTCCTTAGCTCATTTCAGAGGAATGCTGAATTCTTGTTATTGTTGTTGCTTTTCAAGAGCTGACATATTGGAAGCCTTCCTTCTCATCTATTTATTGAATCTTGGTTTTTTAAAAATATTATCTTGTTTTTAAATGTTCTTTGCTGCGCTATGATGCAATTTTGGCTGCTTGGGGCTTTTGCCTTGGAAAATAATCAGAAATGTAGTTAGAAAATCTCATTAAAAAAACGAAAGGAGATCTGTGCAGTCCTGTGCTCATCAAGGGGTAAATTCTGGTTTACAGAGATTTGATACATCATGTGCATTTAGAATAAGCTTTATTTCCTTCTTGTTCCTTCTTCAATCCCAGTTAAAAATCTTGGATTAATCTTCCCAAGGGCACAAAATCTTCTGTCTTTGCTGCCTAGGACAAAGGCAGTGGGAAAAGTACAAGGACACTTACAAAAATCAAAGTCAGCTTTGCCAATTATGCATCATCAGCACACAAGAACGTACAAGGTCTCCAAATGCTAATTCAGCACCCATGCCCTAGAGCAGTTGCTGTGGGCATCCTATAGGCAAAAAACTGCACCTGATCAGTCACAGCTCTTCTCATCTCCTTGACTTTGATCTAGGTACCAGAGAGAAACGTGCATCTCAGTGGGCATTCAGGGTCAGCCTGTGGGTTCGGCAGTTGGGTCGGACGACTCAGAGGAGGAGGAGGGGGGGGTGTTGAAGAGCTTGCTGAGGGGATTGGACAGCTTGATGAGAGCCCTCAGCCAGGCCCCTCTCATCTGGTCACGACGCAAACCCAGCTGTGTGAGCCTGACAGCGTGGATGAAGATGACCCACAGCTGGCCCTGTTCAAGGACGCCCGACGCAGGAGGCAGTCAATCAGGAGTAAACAGAGGAAGGCAATGGGGCTCCTCAGAAGGAGGCAGAGAGAAGCCACACCCTGAACTGTATTTAAGGGGGAATGCGTGGGAGGGCTGGTTTGCTGAAGGCAACCGCTTGAAAACCTCCTGTTTCTTGGTTCGTGTCTTGTTCTATTTGTTTTTGTAGCAATAAATTTGGCAGGAGTAATTCCAGCCTCTTGCCTTCTTGTAAAAGGGGTTGTCCCTGCCTTTTCTGCAGGGCCGGTAGCAGGCTGGTAAAGAACAGTGCAGGATGCTGAACTAGAATTGGGAATTATAGTTTGGAGCTGGGTGCTATCCCTCCTCACTTGACCTTCCTCCTAGAGAATCTTCTCGTAAGAACCAAGAAGGCACTGCAAGAACAGAACCAAAAGGAGAATGAGAAATGTCCCCTTTTATTCCTGGAGGAAAGGTTGACAAATATTCAGCCTCCTCTGAGTTGAGGTTGGCTTCAGGGGGCTTCCTGTAAATTATTCAGAAGGGATTAATTTTAGATTTCTCCCAGGATAACAGAATAACAGAGTTGGAAGAGATCTTGGAGGTCATCTAGTCCAACCCCCCTGCTCAAGCAGGAAACCCTATACCATTTCAGACAAATGGCTGTCCAGTCTCTTCTTAAAAAAACCTCCAGTGTTGGAGCACCCACAACCTCTGGAGGCAAGTCGTTCCACAGATTGTTCTATCTGTCAGGAAATTTCTCCTTTTCAAACTTCTTTGAAAAGAAGCTTTTCAAACTTCTCATTCTAGCCCGTTACCCTGGGATTCCTGTCTGATCTCCCCACAGACCAACCAGACCCAATCCTGGAATAGTAATGTACTAAATAAACAACTTCTCATCATTTCATACAACTTTGAATCCCAAAGCCAGGAGCAATTTAAGGACCCCTCCCCTCCTGATGTTACCGGAGGCCTAGTTTGCACGTCTATTGCATGTGTTTGGTCTCCCCTGAAAATTTAAAAAAGTCTTATGTGAGAGATACGTTGAATTTCCACCTCCCAATAATGTAAGAAGAAAGCAAACCGTGCTAGTTATGAAGAGGGATTCTTCACCATCCTTGCTTCTCCTACCCATTCCTCTCATTTTAAAATATATACGTACACTGCCCTTCATTTCAGTTTACAGGAAGAAACATCCACTCCTTAAATTTTTTTTTTAGAAATATTTAGAAAAAAGATGAGAGAGGAAGAAAAAGACAAGAAAAGCATCAGCAGGAATTAAAAGCCCATTAAGCAAGAACATTTTTGAGCTTCCGTTATTTTATTTTATTTTTTTAAAGATAATTAAACAACAGCAAGCCACCAGACATTAATCATTTAAACATATAAAAATCTAAAAACACAAATCTCAAAAATAGGATTTGGGGCATTTCACGTAATTCCTGAGCATAGGTTTCCAATCAGATGTCCCCTCCTCCCCCCTAAGCTATTAAACGTTTTGGAATTAAAGGATGAAGATGGATTTCATTTGGTGCTCTTGCTCTGTGAAAGTAAGATGCTTACACAATATGAAACCAAGACAAAATTAAAGCGAGAGTGCTGTGCGCTTCCCCCTTGGCTGTGACATCCACTTGATGGATTTCTGCTGTTACACGCACATTAATAAGTGCAAATTTCACCGATCAGGGTAAGAAGCCATCCAAGCAGCAAATGATAAAGTCACTTTTTCTTCCCATCCTTCTAAGCCGATAAATCTGTTATTAGCTCTCCTCGGTCAAAATGGGAATTTCCTATTCTGCTTCAGTACAAAGTGGGTGGGTGGGTAGGGACAACAGAAGCGGAACATTTGTTTGTGAGTAGTGACTATTTATAAAATTAACAGATATGAGTTGGCCTTAAGCAGAACGCTTGTTGAGAAAGTCCCTTGTTATATTTCTCACGACCCTAGGGCAGGAGGAACTTTTAAAACTCGAGAGAGTTTAAAAAAATAATAATGAAAAAAGTGACTTCTCCGTTCATACCCAAAACAAGGCTTTTAACTCTCACTCTTCCAAAAGGGAGACACGCTTGCTTTAATATGATATTAATAGGTTGGCTCACAGGAATATCGGAAACACCCCAATTTCCCTCCTTTTCGGCTAATAGCCAATATTCTCTCCAGATTCACTGAAGGTCCAAAATCTATACAAGAGCAGAGGAACATAAGGCACTCGAGATGGTTTGCTGCTTCCCAGGTTTTGTTAATATGGACCTTCTTTGTTTTCTGTAAAGAAGATTATTTCAGGTCCATCCTTGTCATTTCCAGGTTAGCAGAACTTTAGGAACGGTAAAAAAAGCATCTGGATCACTCGCCTTGTGGCCAGTCGAAACTGAGCACGCAAAACAAGGCAGATCAGAGGGGCAATTCCAAACCACTTTCTCCATACCTATCTGATTGCCATCTTTGACTTCAAAGGGACCCAAGGATGATGTCCAACACTAGCCCGAATTCACTCATTGCGCTAAGCTTCAGTTTCTCGAGTTAATCATGGTGGTTCATACACCACACTAATCCATCAACCATGACTTATAACCAGGTGGAACAAGATTTCTGTAACAACCACATCCTACATTGTAGTTTACTGGGTACGTGAACCCATCCTCTTGATTAGCGTGGCACAAATTATTACCATTGGCAGCGAGCATTAACCAAGACCTAAAAGATGGAAAGGCAAGCAGGAAGGCCATCAGAGGATCATCAAGGGCTCAGAAGCTGATCGGATGATAGTTTTGGACCGATAGCAGTTGGAAGCTTTTCCTTCTTCCATCGCCCAGTTACCTGGTGAAAGGACATGTGGGAATGAGATGGGGCAAATGATCGCAAACAAAGGAACAGTCAGATAAAAGGCAGTTTAGCCCAGGGGTGTCAAACTCAATTTCATTGAGGGCCGCATCAGCATTGCGGTTGCCCTCAGGGGGCTGGGTGGGTGTGGCCAGGGTGGGCGTGGCCTACTGGGTGGGCGTGGCTAGAGTGCGTATGGCCTACTGGGTGGGCGTGGCCAGCTCTACATCATTCGCATCAAGGGTGCCTATGGGGGCCTGGGCAGGAGTGGGACAGATCTGAGGGTCTCTGGCAGAAGGAGGGTCTCTGGGCCAGGGCCAAGGCAGCGGGGGCCATTCCCTCAGTTTCCAGGATGGCTTTGCCGGCCGCATGAAACCACTTCATGGGCCGGATCTGGCCCCCGGGCCTTGTGTTTGACATGTCTGGTTTAGCCCATAGCTGGAATGTGAGTGGGGCAAAAGACTCAGAAGAAGAGGCCCTGTTTAGTTTTGGGGCTGTAAAGGGGACAGGAGGAAACAAGTACTTTCAGATTTACAAGATTCCATTGATGTAACCTTACAACAAAGTAGAATTATTTCATCCGGTTGTAATAAAGGCGAATTATGTGTAGCTCGGGCTATGGTGCTCTCTGAGCTTGGTTGTTTCCTTGAAGAGGTTTCCTTACCAAACTAGGTAATATCATTACTAGCACCTAACCAGTTACCTAATGAAATGTCAGCAAGAAACCAACCAAGCTCAGAGAGCCTCAAAGGCCCCCACACGTGTCTGGTCTACCTTGTAAGGGCTGCAACCTGTCACTGGAGTTTTTTTTAGAGCCAAATTATCTTCTTCTGAGTTAATTCTTCCATGTGACAGGTGGAACCATTCTCATCCCCAGAAGACAGTCGGTTCTGAAAGTGGAACAGAAGTGGGACAGAAGAGCTTCATCCCGACCAGTGGCTAAGACACTTCAGATTTCATTCTCAGGATAAAAGAAGTAGATGAAGTAAATTTCCTATTTATTGTGTTACAACTTTATAGATTGTTTCTGTTGTGGTCCGACTCTTTCCCTTTATGTCCTATTTTCATTTTTAAGAGTGCTGGGAGACCCCCGCTTCTTCCCTGCCCTCTCCACAGTCAGCTTCTTAGCACCTTGGCATTGATTGTTCTTTCACATCATACGCATGAAATGAGAAAAAGAACAGAACTTCTGGATCAGAAAAATTAAATACCAATATACAATTTCAGTTACTTTACCAAAGGTGTCTAGTTAGTGCATTGCCCATTTGGTCAAGAATTTTGTTTTTACGCAGAAACATAACACACAACTGGATTTATCCACTTGTCAATTACATATTCTTGATGCTGCCCCTTGTTCTTCCCTCTGCCCAGTTAAGAATATTGTTATAGGATCCTGGGTATCCAAGCCAGAAGTGAAAACATGGGCCCACCCAATCTATTCTCTTGGGAGAAACCGAACATGTTCCCAGCCTCATGACTTAGAGCGTCATTGCATTCATTTCCTTTGAAAGCTATCTCTCTCACACACACACACAAATGACTTCCTTTACAGGGAAGCAGTTATACCAAGTCTCAGAACTCTGACTTGTAATATTCTTGATCATGTAGGACTTGGGGGGTGGGAAAGAGAGAGAGAAGTAAAGATGTTAGGATATTACAGCACTAACCAAAGGCACATGATTTCATTCTAATTATTTAGGAACATGCCTAAGATCCTTCTAGATTTAATATTTATGAGAACAGGGTTCTGGAGCTCAAATAACCCCATGCCCACCAAGTCATTTTTTTCATCCTGGTCATCCTTCTTTAGATCTTAACAGACCATTTCTTAAGCTATAGACTTAAGTCATCATTTCCATCCTGGTTATTATTCTTCAGAGCTTAACAGACCTTTTTACAAGCTATAGGCCTGCTAGACTGGAGGCTAAAACGTATAAGGAAGAGTTGTTGAAATTAGGTATGTCTAGTTTAATGAAAAGAAGGATGAGGGGAGACATAATAGCAGCGTTTCAATGTCTCAGGGGCTTCCACAAAGAAGAGGGAGTCAAGCTATTCTCCAAAGCACCTGAAGGCAGGACAAGAAGCAATGGATGGAAGCTCACCAAAGAGAGAAGCAACCTAGAACTAAGGAGAAATTTCCTGTCAGTGAGAACAATTAATCAGTGGGATAACCTGCATCCAGAAGCTGTGAATGCTCCGACACTGGAAGTTTTTAAGAAGAGACTGGACAGCCATTTGTCTGAAATGGTATAGGGTTGGACTAGATGACCTCCAAGGTTATTTCCATCATCATCATCATATTATTAATTATATTATTATTATTATTATTATTATTATTATTATTATTATTATTATTATTATTATTATTATTATATGCTGAAGCCTTAGATGCAAGTCCATCTCACTTTTCACATTTCCCTTCATCAAAGCATTGCAGACTGATTCAGAAAGACAAGTGAGAAAATATTAGCATCAAAGAGGTTATGATTAGCACTCTAGCACCTTAGAAATTATCGTTCTGTAGAGAGGTAGCCTTCATCGGGGCCAAGTTGAATTCTCACATTGGGGACTGAGTTGAGACACTGTGGTCTGGTTAAACATATTGACTCCAGTGAGGTTTTTTAATAATAATAATAATAATAATAATAATAATAATAATAATAATAATAATAATAATAATAATAATAATAATACCAGCATGCAACTTTGAACTTTTCTAGTCTAAAGTCTTGGAGATATTATTTGGATATAAACAGTAAAAATGAACTCTCACCTGGGAGCTTGAAAGATTTTTTCCCCCCAATATTCAACAGTGTTATTGACTTTTTAAAAAGCGATGCAGCTTTACTTAGCAGGTTTTGCTGTTCTACAAAAACCTCGCTCTTCATCAACAATGTACAACAGGGAAGACAAGGAACAGAGACTATCTTGGTCTGAATTCTGTTTCTCCCAGAACCTCTGACCTTTGTATGGCACCCAAGGTGCTTTCTCTTCTAAAGCTTTACTGGTAGACACAGATCAGGGTCTGTTACCCACATCCCTATGGAGATCTCCTTAGGTGGTCACCAATTGTCACAATTTTTTTTAATACTGTATTTTTCTCACCAAAAATAATAATAGGATGCTAGCCCTGCCACAACAAGCAGGGACTTGTAGAAGCACCACTGACATATATTCAACACTCTAAATGAGTCCAGGATTCAACGGATTCAAAAGCCACGTAGTGCATCAAATGTAGCCCTTTCCAATTCAACAAATTCAAAAGCCACGTAGTGCATCAAATGTAGCCCTTTCCATCCTCACCCTTATGCACAAGCTGTGAAAACCATTGTCTCTTCCCCACTCACTGGGTTTTCTCGTACAACCAGGATTGATGGGCCAATTGCAATCCTCAATCCGACCACAGGAATATCTCGTTTAAGAAGAAATCCTGGTTTCACAGAAAATTTTCATGATATTATTAGCTCGAGCGTTTCTGGCATTTAAACAATGTTTGACAGAGATTATCAGTTGTGCCCAAATGAAGAGTTTACAGTCCAAGTTTTAACAGAACAAACAAAGGTGCATGAAAGAGCCCTGGTTCACAAAGGCAGAAAGCCAAGCTGGCTTTAAAGTGGGTGCCCCATTTTCACTCTCCAAAACCGGAAAGCTTGTAAAGAGTTGGAACGCAGGAGGAAGCAAACTGGTGCTCTCCAGATAGCCTGGACTACAACTCCCATATGCCTCACACCACTTGGCCCTTCTGACTGAAGGTCAGGCAAATGATAGCCCAAGGATCTGAGTTAAGAGCAAGTGTTAAGAGTTTGCCTCAATCTTGAGGACATTTCTTTTCTTGTCCCCTCACCCTCACCGAACCCTATCCCTTAGAATCCATAGATGGCTCAAACCTTATTATCTATTGCACATCGTTGTCGTCATCATCATCATTTTAGCCATTGTCTATCCCAGGGGTCTTCAACCTTGGCAACTTTAAGACTTGTGGACTTCAACTCCCAGAATTCCTCAGCCAGTCTTAAAGTTGCCAAGTTTGAAGATCCCTGGTCTATCCACTGCAGGTTGAAGGCTTCTTCGGCATATTTCCAACCTATACAGTCCTGAACCTATTTGCATTTACCTTCCACAATTCTTCTGAGGACTCAAGGCAATCTGCTCGGTGTGACTGAGTTCTCCTCTAATGTTACTTCCCAAAATAGGTTAGGTAACTTGGAGTGAAACAGAGTGACTGGCTAAAAGTTACTAAGAGCGCTCCACAATGTAGAGGGATGGTGGGGGGGGGGGGAGAGAGGACTTGAAAATAGGTTTCCAAAGTCCAACACTTGAAACGTTATACTTTTCACATTGTACTTTCCTAGCAGATCACCATTCATGGGATCTGCAGAACCTGGCATAGTATCTCCAAGGTTTTCACACAGTCACTGTGCCCTCAACCTTTTCTTCCACATGACTAGTAGACATGACTTTCTTCCATCTACAAACCTACCAGAGAAAATTCAGGCTAAAAGAAGAAGAAGAAAATGAAATAATTCCACAATGCCTGGAATTCTGGGGACCTTTCATCTGAAAGGTCTATTACTAACGGATGCATGTTTTGGTTTTTTTTCTTATTAAAAGGCAAACCAACTGGATTAAAACGAACATTCTTGATTGCTATGCAGGATCTGGGGACATTGCAGAAAAAGGATCCATGATGTAAGGGGTGGTCTTTGTTGATTTCTCCATATAAAGCAGGAAGGGGAAAGCAAAGAAAGGGAGATAGGAATCAGCCTTTCATTCCAGATAAATTATTATCGAAGTTGGCAGGGCAGGTAGATAATTTTAATACCCGGGTTTAATAGGCTGATGAACGACATGCTTTAAATTGCCTGGGAAGAAACACTGTTTCTGGGGTTTTTTTTTAGGGAAGGGAAAACAAATCTCTAAAGAACACAAAAATTCCAGCACCTGTAACTATGAGTATATTTAGCCAACTGCTTACTGAAATAGATAAGCGAATGAGGCCACTTTAGATCATGGAAACGCTCAATCATGCCAGTTTGGCTACTCACAGAGGCCACTGGTTCATCACCCACCCCTTCTTTTAGGCGATCATGTGAGTGCCTTCCCCCCACCCCTCACCCCCACGGCCTGAGGTCCAACTCTAGAAGTGCCAGAGAAGCTGGCATCTTCCTTTAAGGATCTTCGGCCAGACACGTTACATTTGCAAAGCAGCGATTGTCAACTCCTCCGTTAAGACTATTCCTAGCCGATGTGCTTAAGAGAACTCCGCCGGTGCTGATGGAAAAGCAAAATAATAGTAAAAAGGACTAGGAAGGCAAAGCGGCGAACTTACGCAGGACTACAGCGGATCTAACTGGGTTCCGCAGAAACCAAAGCAGGTTGCCCAATTAGCCTATACCTGAAGAAATGCTCCACAAAGTTAGCTTTCTCCTGCAAACCATGTTGCCCATATCTAGCGACGGGGGGGGGGGAACAGCTGGGGGGGGCGCTCAGGCTCTGTGTGATTATAGTGACATACACATACACACCCCGGGCAGGCAAAGGCTGCGCCCCTAAGCTGGGAACTTAAAAGGACGGGCGATAGCGTCCCAGCGCAAACCCAGCTGCGCCTTCTCACGCGTTGCTAATCCAGAGTCTTTTTGCTTGGGCTGACAGTCGCTAGCCAGGATTCGGGAGGGGCCTTTCCCTCAATCAAGCAGGTGGAGAACACCCCAACCCAGCTCCCCAATTTTTCCAGCAGCCCCCTCCTCCTCAATTGCCCAGAGCCCATCACCCCTCCCTTGTTCAGTGGCAGCGGCTAAACCCGCGCAATTCCCCTCGTCCGCCCTTCCCAGCTGCCGCCTCCTCCTCCTCCTCCTCCTCCTCTCCTCAGCGGGGTCTTTGTAGACTGATCCTAGGTTACTCCTAGGTTACTCCTAGGTTACTCTCAGCAGGACTTGCCTCCCAAGGGGGCGCCGACCTGGGAAGTTTGCAACCTCCAGAAACTCCCGCGGGAGAAAACTCCGGGCATCCCACCCACCTCCGCGTTCCTCCTTCCTCGACGGAATACTCAGGATCGCAAGCCGCGACGGGTAAAGGATCGGCGCTTGACTCCCCAACCCAAGCCCCCCCCCCGCCCGGCCGCCCTCCTCCTCCTCCTCCTCCTCCCCCTCTTCGCAGCCCCTCACTCACCCAGCAGAGCCGCTATCCCGAGCGCCAGCGCCAACGGCTCCATTGCGCCGGCTCCCCACCCCGGAGAAAGAGCCGGGGCGCAGCGCTCGTCCCGCTCGCCCGCAGGAGAAAGCCGGAGTAGCAGGTGCAGCTGCCGGAGCCCGCGAGCGCGCAGGAAGGCGGGGGAGGAGCTCTCCAGGTGGGGCGTGGCCAGCAGGTGGCGTAGGGGGAGGAGCCCCGGAGCGAGGGGGAGGGGCGGACCTATCAGGTGGAAAAGGGGAGGGGCGTGGCCCCCACAGGTGAAGACAGAGGGGCTGGGGAGGACGGGGAGGGGAGAGCGAGGCAGGGCTGGGGAGGGGCAGTTGGGAATTCCGTTGTGCAGGGTGGCTTTTGATTTGACGTGGTTATTTATATCCAAACTTCTAACTCGGGAGTCCTCAACCTTGGCAACTTTCAAGACTTGTGGACTTCAACTCCCAGAATTCCTCAGCCAGCAGGTGGCTGAGGAATTCTGGGAGTTGAAGTCCACAAGTTGCCAAGGTTGAGGACCCCTCATCTAACTCAAGGCGGTCCAATCTTGGCTACAGTAAGACTTGTGGACTTCAACTCCCAGAATTCCCCAGCCAGCATGGCTGGCTGGGGAAATTCTGGGAGTTGAAGTCCGCAGGTCTTAAAGTGGCCAAGATTGGACATCCCCGATCTAACTCAATGCAAAGACTGATGCTGCTGCAGGAGAAGTTGGCTTGGGCGCTGAGACCATGAAGCCCAGACGGGGAAACGACATACAGACCTGTTAGGGAGCTTTGCTCATCAGAGCTCTTCAGCCAGGGAAAACAAACAAACGAAAATGGGTAATATACACCAAAGAAGAAAACGGATAGATTGGCGATTTCACAGCTACGCCACAATTGGTGGGATTCATTTGGTAAGCAAGAAAGCATGGCTTAGGAACCATACCGGTCGGCTCATAGAATCGACTAAGCTAGAAATAAAGGAAGAGTGTTGTAGCTTCGTGTTTTTTTTCAACCTTGGCAACTTTAAGACAATTCCTAGATTGATCTATTGGGGTGGGGGGGAGAATATGTCTTCAAAGTTATTTTGAAATTCAGTCTGTAGTTAACTAGAAGAAAAAGTTCCTTCATCCACAAGCTTCCAACACCAATTCATCAAAACCTCAGTAAGGTTTGAAAACAAACCATCATTCCATGCCCTCCAGAATACCATCCCCTTCCCAAAAGTTCATTTAAATAGGCATTCCTCCCCCCCCCAACCCAAATGCCTCTATATAAATGAATTCTTAAAATTTAGCCCTGATCAGGCCTGGATCAGAGTGGGTGAAAGATTCCTCTGTAAAGTTTTTTTTTCCAATGACAGATTTTTCTAAACTTTTTTTGATGATCCAATTCAGATACAGTATTTTTACTGTATCTTCTATTTGTCACGGATCCGATAGATGAAACCCAGTAAAGAACTTCAAGGCAAGAATTCTTCCTTAGAGAACATTTTATTCAGGAAACAAAGTATCGGCACTACACAGTTGATCCCAAAACTACATTCCCTTCGCCCAGATACAAAGTAACAAATTGCAAGTCCCACCCCTAGGAAGCAGTCATAAATCACATTCTCCAATTAGCCAGGAGCGCGGGCTCTACCCCCAGCTCCTCAGCCCACCGAAACGTTATCGGTTTGCGGCCTTGAGTTCCCACGGAGCAGCATTATTGTTTGTACAAGCTGGCCTAGCCTGATGGGGATCGGTGGGGTTGTTTTATTTTTGGTCTCTTAATTTTATCTTGGGATTTTTAGAATTGTACTCCTATTGCTTTAACTAGGGCAACTGTTTAATCTCTTTTTAATGTTTGTATTTGGTATTTTATTCTGCCCTGTGAACCGCCCTGAGTCCTCAGGGAGAAGGGCGGTATATAAATGTTATTAAATTAAATTAAATTAAATTATTATGGCTAGCTGAGCCCAGCCATTCACCCCACCCCCACTTCAACACCTAATTTCTAAACAGAAGAAAAAGCACATTAAAAGCAAAGTAAAAATGGCCACAATGAGCAGGAGCATCCAATGTTACTGTGTTGACACTATTGTTGTATTACTGCATATAAGCTGCTTGGAACTATAACGAGTTAGGACAGTCTGTAAATCTCATAAATACACCTTGCAGAAAGGGTAGCGGGAAGCTACTTCAGAACGGTTCCAAAATACATCCGTGGATCTGTTGTACAGTCACCTAGGGTTGAGCTCAACAATAAGGACTTTGCTTCATCTATGTGAACCCAGCTATTATGAAGCAATGTAAAGAATACAACCTGGGCTGGTAACTTTCCTACCCCTTTTCTAGTTGAACACAAGTCTTTTGGGTTGTGTGTATATATATAAAAAATAACTGCTGTCGGTTATATTTTAAAGGCTATTTTTATGAAGCTATTCTGACTAAGTTCATCCAGCTTCCCTCCAAATCTTTCAAACTGCAGCTCCCATTAGCATTGGCCAAGTGTTAGAGCTTCTTTCTTTACGGAGAGTCCAATGCACATTACCCCTAACCTCCAACTGCTCATGGTTCTTAGGTTATGGGGTTTGTAGTGCAAAACACCTGGAAGAAGCATTAGAAGAGCTAATCTATTCATTAGCTAACCTTGGAATAATGACACACCCGTCAAGAAATGAATCACAAGACAGAAAACAAAAATTGGAGTTTCTTTTGATGCACATATCTCTGGTAATCCTCACGTGACTTCATTTAAGTCCCCCCTCCCACCCCATACTTAGAAAAGTAACAGATTTAGTCCCCCTTTCAGTGTTCTGCTGAGATAAGTAATAGATGGAGAAGTTAACCTCTGAACGAAAGCAGCCAATGTCTGCTTCCAGCTTCCAGACTAATCAGATTTGGACAGCAGAGTAACAAATTTAACATGTTCTTAAATCAGGATTTAACCAAATCTCCAAATATGGGCAGATTAGAACTGCAGGGACCCATGCTCAGTAATCTACAGCATGTCATTCTCAATCCTCCCTGTCAAAGAGTTCTTGAAGATCTCGATTCAGAAGGAAAACTGTGGTGCTGAGGCATTCCCAGTTCTATCGTATTCTGGTTGGACACGGAACCACTGATTGGTTCAAAATTGGGAAAGGAGTCCGGCAAGGCTGTATACTGTCGCCCTGCCTATTTAACTTATATGCAGAGCACATCATGAGAAAGGCAGGGCTAGATGAATCAAAAGTTGGAATTAAGATTGCCGGAAGAAATATCAACAACCTAAGATACGCAGATGATACCACTCTAATGGCAGAAAGTGAAGAAGAACTAAAGAGCCTCTTGTTGCGGGTGAAGAAGGAGAGTGCAAAACTTGGGTTGAAACTTAACATTAAGAAAACCAAGATCATGGCATCTGGCCCTCTCAATTCTTGGCAAATAGATGGGGAAGAAATGGAGGTAGTGACAGATTTTATTTTCCTGGGCTCCAAGATCACTGCAGATGGGGACTGTAGCCAAGAAATTAAAAGACGCTTGCTCCTGGGGAGGAAAGCCATGGCAAATCTAGACAGCACACTAAAAAGCAGAGACATCACCCTGTCAACAAAAGTACGTATAGTCAAGGCTATGGTCTTCCCAGTTGCAATGTATGGCAGTGAAAGTTGGACCATAAGAAAGGCTGAGCGCCAAAGAATTGAGGCCTTTGAACTATGGTGCTGGAGAAGACTCCTGCGAGTCCCTTGGACTGCAAGACGATCAAACCGGTCAGTCCTAGAGGAGATCAATCCTGACTGCTCTTTAGAAGGCCAGATCCTGAAGCTAAAACTCAAATACTTTGGCCACCTAATGAGAAGGAAGGACTCACTGGAGAAGAGCCTAATGCTGGGAAAGATCGAGGGCAATAGAAGAAGGGGACGACAGAGAATGAGGTGGCTGGATGGAGTCACTGAAGCAGTAGGTGTGAGCTTAAATGGACTACAGAAGATGGTAGAAGACAGGAAGGCCTGGAGGAATGTTGTCCATAGGGTCGCGATGGGTCGGACACGACTTCGCAGCTAACAACAACAACAATCGTATTCTGGTTAGCATGCTGTGCTCCACACATGCAGAAAAACTGCCTTCAAACAAGTCAAGTCACTGGCAGATTTCCCCTTGGGAGTACGTGTTTTTTTGGGGTTTTTTTTGTAGCTGGAGTGATACTTTTTCTATATTGAGAGAGGTTACCCAGCCAGTGAAGCAGTGATGCTAGAATGCCCTTGAAATGGGTGGGATTTATATAGGGCTTCAAAACCGATCCCTTTTAAAGGCATTATAGCATCACTGCCCCACTGGCAGAGAGGAGAGAGGAGAGAGAGAGAGAGAGAGAGAGAGAGAGAGAGAGAGAGAGAGAGAGAGAGAGAGAGGGAGAGGGAGAGAGAGAGAAGAGAGAGAGAGAGAGAGAGAGAGAGAGAGAGAGAGAGAAAGAAAGAAATATACACATATATCTACAGTATACCTACATATACATGTTTGTGTATGTGTGTAAAATAGATTAGCATTTTTAATGTTTCTTCCAGCTCCAAATTTTTATATATACAAATAAACACACACACAGACACACAACACATATACATTTGTATTATAAAAAATTGGAGACTGCTCATCTCACCTACAAAGCAACTTGTTTAATTTTGGTCCAGGGCCAGTCATTAAAACAACAGTAAAAACAGGTACAATAAATAAAAAGAATAAAACTGCATGAAACATTCTGGAATGTTCACTTTTCGCCTGTTATTTGCAAGAAGCGCTACTAGGCAATTTCCGAATGCTACAGCTATTGATAACAGAGCCCGTCTGGTGTATTGGAGAAGGCAGGCATCAGGCTAGAAACTAAAGAAGCTGTGAGTTTTTGGCCTTGAGCCAGTCCCTCTTTCTCAGCCCTAGGAAGGAGGCAATGGCAAACCAATTTTGGAAAACTTTACCAAGAAAGTTGCCGTTCAGGCAGTCACCTGGAGACAGCAGCCTTGAAAGCACACACACCAAAAAAAAAAAAGTGCAACATGTGTAGAGGTTTCTCACATTAGTCACATCAAAGGAGATGGCATGTTGTCACAAGCTTTGGATGCCCGCTCTCCTATAGCTCCCGATTTCTTACGCTCGACCTTCAGCATGCTAAGGACCAGATGACTGCACGGAATATAAATCCTTCTATTCTCCATCATTTGATCAGAACTGAAGAAGCTTCTTGAATGAGAAGCGAAATGTTTTCAAAGAAGGTTCAAAAGGCAACTGGACTTTCTTTTGGGTCCCCCCCCACCCTTTATAACATTTTCAAAGAAAATGTTTCAAAGAAGAAGGAAAAAACCCCAAGAAAGTCCATTTGCCTTTTGAAAAGCAGTTCTGGGGACAAAGATGACTTGGATGGTTGAGAATCCCCGTAGATATCCTGATTTCCTAGCATACCTGGTGGTGATCTTGGCCACAGACTTTGGGGCAGAAGTTTCCTGCCTCCCAAAATCTCAGGAAACACAACTGCGGATCGAGGCAGCATCCCTTTTTTCCAAAAATAGGGGAGCAGGGGGAGACATTGCACCACCTTAATGTACCCAGGGTTGCCTGTTCCATTGCTTCTGAACCCTGACGCGTGTGCTACAAAGACATCACTTCCAAATCTGCCAAGAATGTTGCAATGGAGCCTCAGAAAGTTGTTCAGAGTTTAACCAACCGTGCCCTTTTCTAGAAAACTCCATTCCATTCACTCCAACTAATTCTAGTCAGCCTGCTTGGTCTTTTGCGTTTTGGTTTTTTTTGTGTTTTTTTGGGGGTGGGTGGGTTAATAAACGAAATCTTGCAAATCTCGATCAATAATGCTTATGTGCCATCACGCTGTCGTCTCTTAGCAACCACATGGATTTTCTCCTCGATCCCTTTTCCTTTTCTCTTTCCTTTTGCACAAATCACAGGGTTTTAGTAAATATGCAAATATCACCATCGTATTTTCAACATTTCTTCTATTAATATTTCTTTGGATCAGCTTAGGGAAAGTCCTGTCTTTTTCCTTCTCGGGAGAGAGCCCCCATTTTGCTTTCCAGAGTGAAGCAGATCAGCTGTTAGTATTATTAAGGGAATAAGTAGTTTGGATTCTTTTAAAAAAGTTGGCTTTTGGAAGAACCTGGAATTCTTTGTTGCATGTCGCCCCCTGCTGGCAGAAACTAAGAGAGCTTTCCGTGAAGTTTCCAAAGTTTGAACACAGGGACTCCCCAATTTACAAGTTCGTTTAGTAACCGTTCAAAGTTACAACGGCACTGGGAAAAGTGACCCATGACTTATTTTTCAGTTATGACCTTTACAGCATCCCCATGGTCATGTGATCAGAATACAGATGCTTGGCAACTGGTTCATATTTATGACGGTCACAGTGTCCCGGGATCGTGTGATTCCTTTTGTGATCTTCTGGCAAGCAAAGAAAATCGGGGAAGCCAGTTACACTTAACATTACCAATTTAACAGCTGCAGTGATTCACTTAAAAACTGTGGCAGGAAAGGTTGTAAAATGGGGTAAAGCTCCCTTAACAGCTGTCTCGCTTAGCAACATACATTGTGGGCTAAGTTGTGGCTGTAAGTCGAGGATTACCTACCTGTACAGTCAAAGAACAAATGGTAAACCTTCACTGGAAAGCCCTCCACTTGGAAAGAGGCAGGTGAGATAAGAGACGAGATTCTGAATTTTATCTTTGTGCACTTTTGTTATAATAAGGAATTCCTCACCCCCTTCTGGATTTCACTGGGTAGACACATAAAATAAGAGACAAATCACAAAATGGGCTTTTATTTTCAGAAACAGTGATTCTCCCCCATCCAGGTGAGCTCATGTTATCACCTACCGGTACTTAGTACTGCAAAACCCGAGCATGCTAGATTGAACTGATCATATATCCTGTTAGCAAAAAAGTGACATAATTACACGCAAGCTCAGACAGCAACTCTTCAAACCCCAATCCCTCCCTCCCCCCCACCCCAAAAACTATTTTCAGGTAAGCTGCTGCTATGGCGGAATTCTGCAAACTGCCAAACCCTTGTCTGCCTGTTTATGTGGATCCTGTGTGACTTTTTCCACGATCAGGTCACTGATCATTCTAGAACACCCCTTCCCTACATCTTAATTCTTTCAAGGGCGAGGGCAACTTTCTGAAATGGGGACCTGGCTTTGAAGGAAACATTTAGCGTCATTTTCAAAATGGGAATTCTAACTTTGAAATTAGGAGTCAAGAGTTGGCTTATGATAAGTTGACTTTATTGGCAGTCACCAAGCGGGAATCTGGTTCGGAGAGTACGGTAAGCTAAACTTTTTCCTGCAAGCGAAAAAACCAAGTTGGTCAGGTCCAACGGTATTGATGATGAACAAGGAGCGTTGTTTTTTTTTTCTTTTCAGAATTTGGGATGATCGTGTTGCACAAATGTGACCATCTTGGGGGAGCTAAAATAGCACGCTCAAGATCACAAATTGATCCTGATAGTGCTTTCTCCAATGAAGCATCCGCAAACTTGCAAAATTATGAGGATCCTTCAGCAAGCAGATGGAAAATAATCTTGTATACAGAACGTTGTATTTTTATTAGGAAATGTTATATTTGCTATTATTTATTCATATAATACTGTACGGATTTTGCAAGATAAGCCATCCTGAGGGCTTTTTTTTTCTTCTGAAGACAGTGCTAACATATGAATATACAGACATTCAAAATAATTAAAAAATATGTATAATAAATAAAACATTTTTTAAAAATGCCAGTACACATCTTCATAAAGATACAATCAGGCAAGAAACACATTTCTGAAAATCCACATTTGTTTGTTTTTATTTGGACTGACACATTCATTGTATGTCACAACTTCCACTGATCAATGAGGTTTGTAAAAAAACGAAATAAAAAAAAACCTGGCACTAGCCAGCAGCGCAATGGGATTTATATCAGAACATTTTAATGAGGCATTAAAAATGCTTACTCCCCTGGTCCATAACTCCCCAGTTCCCCACCCACGCCCACCTCTTTCTCAAAGCTTTGATTGTATTTGATAAAAGCATGATTTGATCAAATGCTTCCCAGCGGCCGAGTTACTTTTAACTGCCACACAGAGGTTAACTAAATATTTCTTAAAAGGCCACGGATGATTTTAATGTAAACAAAACAAAAACCAAAATAAAAGAGGTGATATGGCAACACTACTAGTAAAAGTGGGGTACACCACAGAAAGAGAGGTTTTTTGCAGGCAACACTGGTTGAAAATTGTAAGAACACTTGATGGGTAAGGAAACTGAAATGCTAAATTATATACAAGGGGTGCTGACGGTGGTGGCACTGGAAAACAGTCTTGTGTGACTGGGTTGACACTCATTATCTATTGCTTATTTATTACATAACCGTAATCACACTCGAGACACATGTGTAAAAAAATGAGACATTGTGGAAAACAGCTTTTTCATATGAAATTTAACATGTACGTTCATCCAACGTGGAATGTACCAATAGTTGTCCTATTTACAATGCTCCCTTTGAAAGTCCCTTTTCTTTATAAAACCAGTCGACTGGCCCAAGGAAGTAAACAGCATATTGGACTGACTTGAGATACACTTTTGTGAAAAAAGCCCCTAGAAGTGTCTCTCTCATTTCAGTTCGGTTAGAGCATCTGATTTTGCCCAGTCTTGTACTAATCAGATGGCCAAAATGCCACAGGTGATACTTACACGGTCCTGATCCTTATGAAGGATGAGAGTCAGTTGTTAAATTTCAAGGGGTATCCAATGGCTTTTTCCAGGCACTCCACCAAAGAGCCAGCGGAAAGGAAGTCCCTTTCTACTTCTACAAATTTAATATAAATAGACTTGGGCGAAATTCCCGGGTCCACGATACAATTCTGTGATAAAAATCCATTGATTCCAACCCACTCTTTGCTGAAGGTTTTGGTGTTGGCCTGAAAATGTAAAAACAAGCACTGCTGGAGAGTCCTGACCTCGGCGATGCCCAGGTAACAATAGATGATTCTGGCGGGCTCCATCTCCACTTTGAGGGACGCTTGCGACAAGGGCATTTCGCTTCCTCCCAGAGTTTCGTTTCCGGGCTGCTGGCTGATGCTCTCCTGATCAGGAGATGCTGGCTTCTCGTGACAATCTTCGTAGCCGATGGCATATAGACCAGGGCTCTTTGGAATGCCTCCAGGCAATAGATACTGGACAATATTTCCACCCGTTGGCTTGGAGTGAGCGATGGGGATCCAGTCAATTTCCATGTGTAACTCTAGGCATCTGGCTTCGCTAATAGTAATCTCTAAGAATTTGTAATAGACATTCTTCCAGTTCATTTTCTGGACTCTGGTCATGATGATCCTGCCCTCGGGCTTCTCCGAGTTGAAATATTCCCGGAGTCGCTTGCCAAGGGGAACTTGGGAACTGATCTCAGCGTAGTGGTAACGGATGTCCTCCTTCCACCGTGTATTATAGCCAATCCCAAATATAGCCAGTTTGTTAGAAAGGTGTAGCCGAGAAAAGTCCGCCCAACTCTGAAAGAGTTCCCATTTTAACTGGACGGATTCCAAGATCTGTACAATATTCTGCATTAGGTCGTACTTCCTTTAAATAAAAAAAAAGAACACAAGAGGACTAAGTTTTAAGGCAGGCAATTAAGAAGTTCAGAAGAAGAAAAAGACGCAATCACCAAAGGCCAATGGAGGTAAACAGGCCTATCAGATGCTAAGGACAAATGGTTGCTTAAAAAAAAAATCACAATAGTGTCTTGCAACCCTTGTCGCACGGAGCAAAGGGGTAACTCACGCTGAGCCTATATTTGCCTGCAAAATGGAACCAATTCCATTTCTGACCTCTCTAGTTTCGGACAGGAAGGACTCAAAACAGGAGAGAACCTAACTGTCCGTATGGTTGATGTGGAGCAAATTGAAGCAGCGGTCTGATTTTTTTTTAAGGCACTGTCATCATGAATGCTGTCTGGCAAATACAGGTAGTCCTTGAGTTATGACCGTAATGGAGCCTGCCGATTATGGTCATAGGCTGCAACCGTCAGTCCAATTTCACCACCTTTTTTGCGATGGTTGTTAAGGAAACCCTGCAGCTGTTAAGCAAAACGTCACAGCCGTTAAGCGAGCCCTGCAATTCGTTATGGCACCATTTTGCCACTGTATAATGGTCACATGATAGCGGGACGCTGCAAACGGCTGTAAATGTGGCCATGTTGCTGAGCACCCAAAGTGCAGTCATGTGACCATTGGGGGGAGGGGGAAGTACCATTGGAACTTCAGATCTGGGTTGTAAGTATCTTTTTGGGGGGAATCCATTGAAATTTTGAATGATCACTAAGCAGCCAGTTGTAAATTGAGGACTACTTACATCCTGAGAAGTGATAGGGATTTCTAAATGTTTGTATCTAATGCAACTACTAACAAAGCACAATCTTATAGAAAGAACCATTGTAGTGATTAAGGAGTTCAATTAAGACCAGGAAAATGCAGGTTGAAGTCTCCGCTATGGAAAGTAGAAGCTATGGAAACTTAAAAAGGTAAAGGTAAAGGTTCCCCCGCACATGTGTGCTAGTCGTTTCCGACTCTAGGGGCCGGTGCTCATCTCCGTTTCAAAGCCGAAGAGCCAGTGCTTGTCTGAGGACGTCTCCGTGGTCATGTGGCTGGCATGACTAGACGCCAAAGGCGCACGGAACGCTGTTACCTTCCCACCGGAGTGGTCCCTATTTTTCTACTTGCATTTTTACGTGCTTTCGAACTGCTAGGTTGGCAGAAGCTGGGACGTGTAACAGGCGCTCACTCTGTTACGCGGCACTCGGGATTTGACCCGCCAAACTGCCGACCTTCTGATCGACAAGCTCAGCGTCCTAACCCACTGAGCCACCGCATCCCTTTATGGAAACTTACTCTCAGCTTAATCTCCTCCTGACCTATTCTGTCTATCCAATGAGACATCTGGCTAGGCTTTTATAGTTCCTGCATTCAGGACACTGCTGATATAAACAGGGCAGTACAAACACCGCCCATACATTGCACAGCCACCCATAATATACATGCAGAGTTACTGCAACTTTCCAAGGAGATACTTCAACAGCCCAAGTTTGTATTTCAGTCCGGTTCAGCTGGAAAAACTGAGTCTGTTACATTACCCTTGGAAAAGTGGTAGCTTCAGAGTCTTAATTTACAGGCAGAACATTATTCAAATTACTTACTGAGAATCTTCTGAAGATTCCTGTTTTATCTTCAGTGATTTCTTCACTGCAGGCATTTCATCTAAAAGGTAAGGCAGAGGTTAAAATAATCCATAGTAACGGAACCTTGCTACTTTAAAAATGCAATTATATCCAGATTATAATGGTGACCAATTTCAGTATGAATGCAAGAGCCACTGTAGTTTATTATTTATGTATGCATTTAAAAAATGGAAAGGTTTCCGCTGTCCAGTCATGTCCGATTAGAACTTTATTTCACTGCACAACTCCAGTGGACTCTGGGGGGCATACAAAACTAGGAAAAACATAAAAACAGCCATAGTAATCTAATACAGGGGTCCCCAACCCCTGGGCTGCAGCCTACCGCTGGGGCTGTGGCCTATTCAGAACTGGGCCAGGTGAGCAGTGGCCAGGTGCATGCTGACCCGCCACTCGCACAAGGCGACCTGCGCATGCACATGTGTGCCAGCCCACCACTTGCGTGGTCCGGTTCCCCCCTTCTCCTCCCCCAGCTGGGCCACCAAGGTGCAAAGGTTGGGGACCGCTGATCTAATACATGGCAAAACAATGCAAGACGGGCTGCTGAAAAAACTATTAAACATCAACCGCGCACCTAGGACCAAAACCAGGTTTGCAAAGCCTGCTGCAGCCCTAGGAGAGAGGGCACCATCCTTATCTCTGGGGGAGTTCCAGGAACCCACAACATGGCAACATTTAGCAAAGGGACTGGAATGTACCCACTCTGTTGGAACATACTGAGTAGGTTGAAAAGGTTGGAGAAAAGTGATCTATCAGATAGACAGGCCCTATGCTGTACAGGGCTTTACAGGAAACTACACAACCCGGGTCCTGCTGGGTCATTGTTTCAGAGATATTTCCTTACCTAAACAAAGAAACATAATGACTAAGGGCGGGTAAAAAAGCAGTGGGAGAAGTAACTTCTAACTTCCTGCCAGCTTCCCCATTGAGATTCCTTATGGGAATCTGGCAGGGAGTATCAAGAATCTCCCTTCCCTTCCCAGCAGGCAGGTGAGTTGCTGCTGCTGCGAGGAAGGAGAGGGAGAATGAGGCATTGCACGACTGGCTGGGAAACTGTCACTGAACATGAAGATCACATGACCACAGCAGCCCATCCACAACCAGTAGTCCGATGAAGTTGGTGTAGCAGTGGTGACACATGAGCACATGGAGTGGTGCCTATCACTGCTCATGCCGCTACGTTTTCATGCAGCTATAGGTCCTGGGTGGTCTTCAAGGTCAGCCCCACGTAAGCACATTGGAATAATGCATTTGTGAAGTGACCATGGCATAAGTGACTGCCTGAGGGGCTCCCTTATAAGATAGCAAGAGGTCAAAGGCCAAATTTCTACCATACACCAATTAATTAACTAACACCAATTAATATTAAAGAACAAAACAAAAACAGTATGTCTGAATATTCGTATGGCGGCTGTTAATTGGAACAATAAACAATAAAAAGACTATAAAGCAGTGAAAACATATTTTATTGTGTTGTACTGGAAAGGACTTTTGATATTACGGACAGATTGCAATGGATAATGACATCATCATGCAAATGAGAAATCTCTGTAATCCATGCCTTCTTTCAGTTCCAATAATGGAATCCCCTGCCCTCAATTAGTACATTAACATGAGGTTTCACTATATACAGCCAGCCTTCAACTTGTGAATATTCATTTAATGATGGTTCAAAGCTATGATGGTCCTGAGAAAGTGACTTACAACCCATCCTCAAAGTTATGACTACTTTACCACCCTTGCAGTCATGTGATCACAGTTTGGGAGCTTGACTAGTAGCTCAAATTTGTAACAGTTGTAGCATCTTCAGTCATTTGATTGTGATTTGCAACCATCCCAGCTGGCTTCTGACAAGCAAAGTCGATCGGGAAAGCTGGATTTGCTTGATGACTACAGCAATTTGCTTAATGACCATGATAAAAATGGTTGTGAAATCTGATCGAATCACAGATGATTTGCTTAAGGACCCTATTGCTTAGCAACTAAAATTCTGGACCCAACCCGTGGTCGTAAGTCAAGGAATATCTGTAAAGCAAAACTCTCAATATTTAACTGCATTTTCTGAAATCAGATTTGAAAGCAATGATCTTGAGAGCTTTTATTGTATCAAAATATGAATTGTGCTACTGATGTTGGGGACATATAACTACAGTATGTAAATAGAGTCACATGCTGATTAATGCTTTGGGCCAGGATCTATCTGGGTCCAATTCAACTCTTCCCTCAACCTTGGAAGCTGACCTGGATCAATCGCTGTTGTTCAATCTCGCAGAATTGTCTATGTGAGTAAAAATTGGAGGAAAGAATATATGTCACGTAGAACTTCTGGACGAGAGATGTAATGTAATGAATAAAATACGCAAGCAGATGGCGTGTACCAAAATAGTCTACCAAAATAAGAGTTGGTACTGCCCCATTTCCTTGCTTAAAATGAGATATCTCAACTTCATGTTCAAGGCATGCAACAGGAAGATGTACAAAACAGAAACACTAGTCCGTGGTTGCAACGCAAGTTGCAGTGGCACCAACTAAAGCATTAGCAGTCACTGGTGTTTCGGTAAAGTTTGCCACATCTTACCTAACTCTTGCTCGCCTGGTTGGTAACAGTAAAGATCCTGACTATGGTTCCCCCATTCGTCCTGCGAATATTCCTCCATTGTGCTACCATCAGACTCCAGCTCTTGATACAAGCCACTGCTATTGATGAGCACCGGTTGGCAGAGTTGAGAATCCCATCCTCCTTGACCAAAGACCTGCTCCAACTGTTCAAAAGTGTAACTGCTTTTTCTTTTGCCCACACCATGTTCCTTCACTCGGCTGTAACACCTGCGAAGGGTCTAAGACAGAAAACATGCCTGTTAGTTTATAGTGGCCGACGTCTATACCTCTTGTGCCATTTTTATTCTTCTTTAACTTTGTTCTAAACTCTGCCACATTGATTAGACTCCTTTAAACCAAACAGGATTTTATGAAGAGGTTTTAAAGCCAAGTTGAATCTTCACAGCCATTTAAAGTTCACAGCAAAGAGCCACAAGAGGACAACACATTTAACAATAATTTTAATATATCAGTTCCATTTATTTGTCTTTTATTGCCGAAGCTTTCTCTTCTTAATCCCCAAGCTTGCTATAATATGCAGAACTAAAACCCCAAGTCAGATACCAACAAGCCCATAAGATATACACATTTACGAAGGAGAGAAAGAACAGTTACTGTGGTACCCATAGTCTGAAAGTTAAGGAAAAGTGAGGGGGAAATGGGGAGAGAGAGAGAGAGAGAGAGAGAGAGAGAGAGAGAGAGAGAGAAGAAGAAGAAGAAGAAGAAGAAGAAGAAGAAGAAGAAGAAGAAGAAGAAGAAGAAGAAGAAGAAGAAGAAGAAGAAGAAGAAGAAGAAGAAGGTGAAAGGCAGAGAGAGAAAGAAAGAAGTCACCAAAAGCAGACAGCTGGATTGTCCCTTACTCCAAAAAGAAAACAAGAAGTTATTTTAAAAATGTTGGCCTAAACTGTTTAGCTAGTAAAATATATTACTTACATAGTTTGCATCCTTACTAACTCACTCTGTCTCTTGGGAAGCTGCTGAAATTTAAAAGAAGTGAAATCAATAATGCTCCGTATTCCCATGATCAAATATTAAACACACAATACTAAGATGGTCAGGTCTAATAATAAAACATTAAACCCAACTCTAGATTTTTAGGTGTCTTTTATACCCTACCTCAATCAAATATTACCCATTTTCACTGCTCCTTAAATCATTCAGTAAGAAGCCAAGTTACCTATTAAGGCAAGTGTGAATAAAACACTGCTAAAAATGCTTCTTATCTAGGTTTCCCCTCTTTCTAACTCTACCCCACTTCTGTTCTTAAGGGGAAAGGCTTAAATTATGCTTCTTAATGTAGTTCACTGCGAAGGGTGGGGGTACTGATGAAAAATTGACTAAGAGCGGGCAAAGCTTTTCCAGTTCAAACTGTTAGGAACTTAAAACACTTCCAAAAGGGTTAAAAACATCAATTTGGGGAGCAAAGCAGCACCGCTAAGATTGACCCATGCAACATAACATGACACTTTGGGGAGAATCCGATGCCATGAGAATGGCGACCCATTCGTGGGGTACCAATGCTTTCTTTCCTTCTCCATGCAATCCTGCACAGATCTCCAAGTTATCACAACTCCCGGGAGCAGATTATGAGGCAGAGGGGAGAAAGAACTGGCCTGTTTCCAGTTATACAAACATAACAAATATAACTCATTGATAGAAAAGGGATGACAATAACTTGGAAGTATTAAAAAAGAGTAGAACAAAAATGGTCTTGTTTTTTTTTAAGCACAGTTCTAAGAAGCTAAAGCAATTTGGACACCTCAACACCGTTTCCAGAAAGCTTATATGTTGAGAGTGGATTTCCCTTATAACTCTACTGCATCTTATCTCTTCAACATGCAGTCAGGTAAAAGTTATTGTAATAAGCGATTTTTTTATTTCGGAATTCCCTGAAATTTGAGTGAAAGTCATCAAGAATGAAATTGCTTTTGAGATATGGAAGAAAAAACACACAAGTGGGGCGGTGGTATGAAGAGGACCGAGAATCATTTGCTTGGGCGAAGTAACAGTAATAATAATAATAATAATAATAATAATAATAATAATAATAATAATAATAATAATAATAATAAGTTGGAAGGGACCTTGGAGGTCACCTAGTCCAACCCCCTGCTCAGGCAGGAAACCCTATACCATTTCAGACAAATGGCTGTCCAGTCTCTTCTTAAAAACTTCCAGTGTTGGAGCATTCACAGCTTCTGGAGACAGGTGGTTCCACTGATTAGTTGTTCTAAGTGTCAGGAAGTTTCTCCTTAGTTCTAGGTTGCTTTTCTCCTTGACTAGTTTCCATCTGTTGCTTCTTGTCCTACCCTCAGGCGCTTTGGAGAATAGCTTGACTCCCTCTTCTTTGGGGCAGCCCCTGAGATATTGGAACACTGCTATCATGTCACCCCTTGTCCTTCTCTTCATTAAACTACACAGTGTGTTTTAACACTCCTGTTGTATAGGCTGCTTCATCCCATTCCATCATAGGTATAACAAGGGACTTTGGAATGCATGGCAAAACCTTACCAAGGACATTGTTTACTTCTTAATTAAATGACCTGAGCATCAGAATGGGGGAGATGCAAGGCGAATCCCACAGTAAGCCACTAAGCTTATGGGACAGATCTTGAATCAGAAACATTTTCAGAGAGTTGCTGTCCACCTTTAAGTTTCTTATACATAGTTTGGGATTATGATGTGGACAACTCAGAAGTAAGTAGGATTTTCTCCACAAAGAGGGTTTAAAAACTTCCTTTAATGAGTTGCAATGAGTCAAACTGAGAAGGATGGAAATGTGGCGTGCCAAGTATTTGCTATCACCCTCTAAAGTTAGTGTGGACAAGACCATTGCCCAAAAAGTGCTTGCTCCCTTTTCAAGTTTATGGAGTCAGATTAGTCTTTCAAATCACCAATTCCAATTTCTAGCGTTTTGCTACAATTTACTTTACAGCTTCCTATCGTTTTGCTGGCAGCCCATATAGGGTCTGATATTCATCACTCTCTAAATCCTACTTAGCTTTTATGTATTGCAATATTCTACCCCCTTTTCCTATTTAGAAAAAAAACATTTTAAACAAGTCTAAATACCTTTCAGGAAAATATGTACACCCTTCTTATTCCTTAAAGTGCTATACTGTATTTAGAAAGGAAAAAAAAAAGATTAACAAACCCAGGTCAACTCTGGTTATAATTCAAGAAGTTCTTAATAAAAATTGGCATATTGTTTGTTCCTTTCCTCACCAGACCATATGTATATATGTTTTTCTCTAAATTTGGGGCAGGAAAGAGATGATAAATACATCAGAAATGTTGCTGCCTATCAATGTAAAATAGATTTTAAATCATTGCTTAAGTAATTTTTCAGCAAGCTGCACAATCCACTTATGACAAATATTTTGACTTGGTCATATAAAAAGGCAAAATAATGCTGTCTAGAATCATATCAAGTAAATAAAACCACATCTACTGAAATCTGGACACTTTTGCTTAGTTGTGTGACAAAGCTGATCACCTAACCAACGTACAGTCTAAAAACAGAAGTCACTAATAAAAGTTTCTAAAAAATTTTTTTTATTGAAAACCAAGCTAAAATAAACAGTCCCTCCCAGAAAACTAACCAGGATGTCTTCACATGCTCTGATAAGATCATCGGAAAACTCCACCACCCACAAACAATTTGAAACAGCAAATTAAGCCCGAGTGTTTAAGAAAGTCTCTTTTAACGGCCTCTTTCAATATGACAGAAGCAACCAGGCCCAGCAATAATCCTACCCAGTATTCAGAACAATTGTAAGAACCCCGATTTCAAATGAATTGCACAAACCTGACTGCTGAGACGCAGAGCAGGGGAGTTAGAGACACAGTGATAGAAAAACTCATGGATCTAGTTGTAACTCCATGGAAAAAAAACATCTGCTGTGACAGCTTCATTCAGCAAAACAAATCATGTATTGCAAATGAACAAAGCTGCGGCTCAGTGGGTTAGGACACTGAGTTTGTCGATCAGAAGATTGGCAGTTTGGCGGGTCGAATCCCGAGTGCCGCGTAACAGAGTGAGCGCCTGTTACTCGTCCCAGCTTCTGTCAACCTAGCAGTTCGAAAGCACGTAAAAAATGCAAGTAGAAAAATAGGGACCACTCCGGTGGGAAGGTAACAGCGTTCCGTGCGCCTTTGGCGTCTAGTCATGCTGGCCACATGACCACGGAGACGTCCTCGGACAAGCGCTGGCTCTTCGGCTTTGAAATGGAGATGAGCACCGGCCCCTAGAGTCAGAAACGACTAGCACACATGTGCGTGGGAACCTTTACCTTTACTGGGGAAAAAATGCTTTATTTTATTGTTTTACTTATTTTACAGCTACTGTTCTTTATGATACAAAATATTCAGCTTGCATATAACCTTAAACCATAATATGGTTAGTTTCCCACCCACTCCCATCAGATTTTGTACAGATGCATTCCAAGGCAGAAAGCAGAATTTACACTAGATAAGTTTCTACATCATGCTAAGCTAAACAAATCTATAATAAAAATAAACACAGCAACACTAGCCCAATGTTACAATTTCTTACTCTGTGTTAAAGTGACATCTCACTTTCCTTCCCAAGAATTCAAAGAGCCATATACAACATTTCTTCCTATACTTTTTCCCACAACAGTCCAGTGAGATAGATGAGTTGAGACTATAAGTTCCCCAACTTAACCTGATGAACTTCCATGGCTGAGAGAGAACGCGGACCCCCCCTAAAATTTCCTAATGAAAATAGTCGTCAAATGACTTAGATGTAAAAATTAACCTTTGGAATAATTAATTAAGTGTAAACAGATATGTACTCGTATATGGAAATTTCAAATAGCTTTGCAGTACTAGCAGTTCCTAAATCTATCAATGGAAAATAACATAAATATCAGCAAGCACACAGGCAAACATGTGCAACCAAAGGATCTGATCCCATTAAAAAGGATCCCACACAATACAATGGGAAAAGAGTTTGGTTATATGGGAGCAATCAACCCTGACTGTTCTTTGGAAGGACAGTTGCTGAAGCTGAAGCTCAAATATTTGGCCACTTAATGAGAAGACAGGACTCACTGGAAAATATCCGAATGGTGGGAAAGACGGAAGGCAACAACAGAAGAAGGGGAAGGAAGATGATGAGGAGGTTAGATCAGGGATCCCCAACCCCTGGTCCGTGGACTGGTACCGGGCCATGGCATGCCAGCAACCGGTCCTCACAAACAAGAAAAGCCCCATCCGCGGGATGCAGGCAGCACACAAAACCATGCACCCTCCGGTCGGTGGAAAAACCTCTCTCCACAGAACTGATCCCTGGTGCCCAAAAAGGTTGGGGACCTCTGGGTTAGATAGTGTCATCAACACAATAAAGATAAATTTGGGCAAACTTTGGGAAACAGTGGAGGACAATAGGCCCTGGCGTACTATGGTCCATGGGGCTGCAAAGAATCAGACACGACTTAGAGACTGAAGAACAATATGGGAGGTTGGAAATCACAAAAAAGCTGTGCTGAGAAGCAAGAAGCTTGGGTATGTTATTTATGCAAGAATGCATTTATGATAAGATCCAACACTTTTAGAGGGTGAATTTTCATGTTCTTTAAAACACATTCTAGTAGATAAAACAGATTCTGAGAAACTACCTGTTTACCTAAGTAACTGCTGGCTTTTTAAAAATAGGATTTCTTTAGTTCTCCTGCAGAATGAAGGAAAGGTGCATCTAAGCAAGCAAAGTATGTATATTAAATAAATTGTTGGTACTAAAAATGCCATTAATAGGTAGATTATTGTGCCACCTTGTCAAGCAACCTAATTTTACATTTGTCATTTTCAAAGTCCACGCAAAACCTGCTTTATTTGTGCTGAATATCTGATACATAACATATGCAAAATTTCTCAGAATGCAAAATTTCACTACATGATGCTGAATTTTAAAATAACACAATGCTTGTGGACTTCAGATTACATACATTACAAATTTAACTGATGTGTTTTCTGTGAAGCCTAGATCACCACAATGTAATTATTAGCGTATCACACCTTTTTAAAATATGTAAATGGATGAAAATATCGAGTTTAAATAGTTTTGAAAAGAAAGTCAATTTTTATTCATCATTATTAATACTGCCCTAGGTATCTGTAATTTCTAATGTAATTCACTTGGCGTGTTAAAATAATACAGAACTTTTCTATTAGTTTGTGGAACAGCATAAATTAACAAGAAGTTTCTTCTCCATAGTTAAGTCTAGCTTTACCTCTCTTTGATTTGATTATGCCATCTTTCAGTGTAGAAAAAAATGTATTTCAGATCACACCGTCTTTTTTGATATATTTACAGATGCCATCCAGATACAAGGTTTATTTCATATTTGCTCTTTGTTAAGTGTCTTTTTAATTTAAAGCCTCAATTTGTTTTTCCTGACAAACCCCGCCCCCCGAATCACAGTCTTACAAAATATGTAGGTATGAAATTGTTTTCCTAGATTTGGCTTGCTGTCTTTCTACCTATTTCTGTCAAGAAATGCAATTCCATTTCAAAATGTTGGCCAACCTTTCAAACCTCTTTAGGAATGACTCTCATACAGCTGAAAACTATACAGCACTGACTAAACACACACACATGCACACACAAAATCTTATGGATTTCTACCCAAAGGTAAATTTCACTACGCTCAGCTAGATAAAATAAGAACTATTTTTCATAATGCATGTACAGTAAATATTCAATCTTCATTACAGTTGCATACTTTAAATACAATATTTTAAATTTACCACTCTGTTAAAGCAGAGGTATCAAGCAAATATCATAACTATAAATTCATAATTGAGCAAGAGAGCTGCAGATGGAAAAGATGCTGTTGTGGAAACAGAGTACATTTTTTATATATTTTCCAGACACCAGAACCAACAGGTTTTGTCTGCCCTACAAAACACAGCCTTCAGTTGTCAAATATTGAAATTATTTGACTCATAACTATGGCCAGAAACAAAATCACACAAAGTATCAGAAATCTATGTACCAAACATCTGATGATTGACTAATAAAAAGAGCACAGTTATCCATGCATTAGAAAATCTACTTCTCAACTCCTGAAGAAAGCATGGAATATCTTATTTAAAAGCAACATTAAAATAAAAATGTAATGCAGTCTGCAAATTTCACAATCATAATAGATCAACATACATGTGGACCATATATGATTTATGTCACCCACATTTGCAGGACTTTTTGGACTATACCCAGAAGTTCCAATTCCAGCGCACAGAATCAAAATGGTCTAAAGACAATATATAAAGCTCTGAATTTTAAAACTTAATTTTAACAGAAGGAATTTTACAAGGTGTCTGCTTGCCCTTACATCTACCGTAAGAAGCAATGGATAGTTCAAATACTACCCAAGGCACTACTACTTTTTAAAGATGGAAGCATTCATTCAGCTCAAAAAAGTACACCTTAATCAACCCACATATGCATCATCTTGTAACTACTCCCATCTTTGAAACCTGGCAGAAAAATCAAAGATTACTTGTATGGGTCTGTTTGGTATTAGTTCTCTCTGAAGTTTACTGCGTTAAAGAGACTTTGTACAGCAGGAAGATCAAGCCACACATTCCACATCATTCTCCCCGCTCATTTCCTAGAGTGTTTCCCACCTAAATGCCAGCATTTCCCTTTCTCAGTCTAACATACTATCTGATCAACTTAAAGTCCCCAAACAGAGCTAACCAAGCGCACATCACTGATCTTTTAGATGAAAACTTTTGCATTAGATGGCTTAAACTATCACAAACTCAGTCCCTAAATACCATTCTTCACCAGGACTTACAATTATTCACACCACCTCTTAACTCGGCCCCAAAGGAACTTCAAAACACCCAACCACCCCAGAGCACACAACTTTATGCCTTGACAAAACCTTGGATTCTCACCTCTAACCTTATTCCCTCCCCGGATCCATCCTGTCTATGGAGATTCTCAGTCATCCAGGTCATAATTATTCCGAAGGTGCTTTTTTTTATTTTTTCTTTCCAGGAGGCAACTGGACTTTCTTGTTTTCCTTTGAAGACGTTTGGTTTCTTAACCAAGAAGCTTCTTCAGCTCTGACTGGGTGGTGGGGAAAAGAAGGGTTTATCTTCCTTGCAGAGATTGTTGTTCACCGTTGAAGACAGCGGAAGGCTGTTGGGGATGAGTCTGTTTTGTCTGCAAGAAAGATAAATCCTTTCTCCACCATCCAGTCAGAGACAAGAAGCCTTCTTGGGTGGAAAGCAAGTCCAGTTGCCTCCTGGAGAAAACAAAAAAAACACCTTTGGGATGATCCATCCTCTCGTGCTTTTTGGCTTTGAATTGCGTGGGGTTTTTGGGGGTTTTTTTAAGCGCCTCGTTCCCTTTTAAACAGGCAGGCAGGAGTCGCCGCTCCCCATCTTAAACGACAACCTCGCTCCTTCACAAAATCTGAAATATAAGCAGGATCCACGCCGGGGAGTGGAAAGAAGAGGGGCCCCCGTGGTTGCTGCGTGAAGCTAACAGG
Source organism: Vipera ursinii (assembly GCF_947247035.1). Classification (NCBI taxonomy): domain Eukaryota; kingdom Metazoa; phylum Chordata; class Lepidosauria; order Squamata; family Viperidae; genus Vipera; species Vipera ursinii. The sequence continues at coordinate 16,953,240 of NC_139519.1, read as the reverse complement.
GCAACATCGAGGCGTGGACGGCAGCCCTGGGAAGGCAAGGGGCGAGGTTCAAGGGACGAGGAAAGGGCTACCCCTGGCTGTCCCGTCCGCCCCCTCGCATCCTCGGAGAAGCCCCGGCCGCCGGCAGGGAGGGAGGGAGGGAGCGAGGCAGGGATGGGGCTTGGTTTCCCTGCAGAGCGCCGCGTCCTCAGCATCCCCGGCTCGGCGGCGGCGGCGCTGCCTACCTTGATGCGCTCTCGGCACTGCGACGGGGTCCGTTCGTAGCCCAGCTCGGCCAGGGCCCGCGAGACGCGCTCGTACATGGCGGGCCCGGGCGCCTTGCTGCCGAAGACGGTGCCGGCGCCCTCCAACTGCTGGTACCGCGCCTCCACCAGCCGCTCGTTGCCCCACACGGCGATCAGCGCGTTGGTCTCGGCCGGCGTCCACGACATGCCTCGGCAAGCCGCCGCCGCCGCCGCCGCCGCGCTGCCGCCCGGGGAGAAGGAGACGGAAGGCGAGGCCCCGACGCCTCCTCCCCCCGAACCGGCCCCGGCTGAGGTAGCCGCCGCCGCCGCCGCCGCCGCCGCCGCTCCGGTGGGGCCTAACGGGGAAGCGCCGCTGGGCGTGGAAGGGTCGGAGAGGCTGGGGTTGCCGTCGCTCAGCGCGCCGGGCGAGCCGGGAGACAACACCTCCATCTTGGGGATCTTGAGCGGCGACTCGGCGGCGGAGAGCTGTGAGGAGCCACAGGGCGCCGCCATATTGGGACTGCGGGGCTCAGCGGGCGGAAGTGACGGCGAGAATCCAAGGGGCGGGGCTTCCGCCAGGCGGCGGCGACAGGAGAGCCAAGCGCGGGGAACGCAAAGAGAAAGAAGGGAAGGCGCTGGCTGGCGCGCGCGCGGGGGGGGGAGGGGGCGTGGCCGCACGTGGCGAGTTGGGAGGAGCTTAGGTGCATATTGTGTAAATCAGGGGTCTTCAAACTTGGCCCTTTTATGACTTGTGGACTTCAACTCCCAGAATTCCTCAGCCAGCTTTGCTGGCTGAGGAATTCTGGGAGTTGAAGTCCACAAGTCATAAAAGGGCCAAGTTTGAAGACCCCTGGTGTAAATGGTATTAAATGGGACCGGTTCGCTTCTTCTGGAATCTCTTCGCCCTGTTGATTTAATTTTTTTTAGCGATGTCTGTGCAAACCGTGGTCCTAAGACGAGGACTACCTGTGTACCCTGCCGCATGCACGTGGTTTTATACGATTTAATAGGGGCTGGAAACCGTGCCGCCCTGAAAGAGCGTGCAGCTGGTGCAGAATGCAGTGGGGTGGGCAGCCATGTGCGCGAGCCTCGATCTGCGCGTGTTACATCTTTGCCCCGCAAATTGTGTTGGCTGCCAGTCTGCTTCCCAGTGCGTGTCAGGGGCTGGTAATGACCTATAAAAGCCCTGTGGGGCCGGGCTGCAGATAATCTTCGACAGAGGACCATAACAGAGCCTTGGCGGAGCAGTGGGCTAATGCCTCCTTAAGTAACACCAGCTGCCTGCAATTAGTGCAGGTTCGAGTCCCACCAGGCTCAAGGTTGACTCAGCCTTCCATCCTTCCGAGGTAGGTAAAATGAGGACCCAGATTGTTGGGGGCAATTAAGCTGACTTTGTAATAATGCCGCTTGGGGTGTGTGTGAAAGCCCTAATAAGCAGGCATATACATAGAATGAAGGCTACTGCTAAGCTTGTAAGCCGCCCTGAGTCTTCGGAGAAGGGCGGGATATAAATGGGATTTAAAAAAAAATCTGAGCCCAAAATTTCTGTTGCTAAGTGAAACACTTGTTAAGTGAATGTTGCCCCCATTTTATGACCTTTCTTGCCTCAGTTGTTAAGTGAATCCCTGCAGTTGATAAGTTAGTAAACTAGTTGTGAAGTGAATCTGGCTTCCTCATTGATTTCTTTTGTCAGAAGGTCACCAAAGGAGATCACGTAACCCCGGGACACTGCGACCGTCATAGGTATGAACCAGTTGCCAAGCGTCTGAATTTTGATCATGTGACCATGGGGATGCTGGAAAGGTCGTAACCGAAAACTGGTCATAAGTCACTTTTTCCAGTGCCGTAGTAACTGAACTAAACGAACTGTTATAAGACTGCCTGTATTTGTGGGAACTCCCTTCCCTACATCTACCTGTTCTAGCAGGGAAGGTCCCCTCTACAAAGGGAGTCTTGTTTTATGTATGTATAGATGTCTTGTGTATGTATGTATTCATTTATATCCCACCTTTCTTATAAATAACTCAAGGCTGTGTGATAGGACACAGGAGGAGAGCCTTTTTTGTTGTGGCACCTGCCCTCTGCAATATCAACCCCCCCTGAGGACAGATTGGCCTTCACTTTGTTGACCTGGTCAGCAGGGGCTGAAAACATGGCTTTGCCCTAAGGACTGGGCATCCAGTAATGTGGATATTTATTTATTTATTTTTATTACATTTATATCCCGCCCTTCTCCGAAGACTCAGGGCGGCTTACAAGCTTAGCAGTAGGATATGGTGCCTGTAAGATGGTTATATTGTTAGATTTCTGTGGAAATGCTCAATCATCCAGGTCATACCCGTGGTTTTCTCAAAGGTGTATTTCCAAAAAACAACTGGACTGTTTCTTTCCTTGAGGAAGAAGAACCAGAGCAGGGGTGTCAAACTCGCAACGTCACGTGACATGTGATGTATCACGACTTTTTCCCCATTGCCAGAGCTGGGGTGGGCATGGTTTCGGCATAATACATCTGGCCTGCGGGCCAGCACTTTGACACCCCTGTGTTAGAGAAACAGACCCTCCAATAAACTGTGTTTTCTAATTTATTTTTAAAAATCCCATTTATATCCCACCCTTCTCCGAAGACTCAGGGTGGCTTACAATCTAAAGCACAATGTGCTTAGCAGTAGCCTTCATTCTATGTATAAGCCTGCTTATTAGGGCTTTCGCCCCCCCCCCAGCGGCATTATTACAAAGTCAGCTTATTGCCCCCAACAATCTGGGTCCTCATTTTACCTACCTTTACTACTACCTATTAATAGTTTTGCTGTGTTTAATGCTTTTAATTATGTTTTGTGATTAATTGTTGTTCTTGATTAACTTTCTGAGCTTGCCAGAGTCATGTACATGAGATGAGTGGCTGTATAAATTTACTAAATAAATATATGTGTCTTTAACACACTGCAGCTGATCAGGAGTCATGTTCATTTGAGCCCAAGTTTGGTAATGGGAAGTGACTGCAACTAATCTCTTTTCAACATTCTCCAAGGAATCCAGTTCACAGGAAAAAAAATCTTTTTTTTCTTCTTCTATTTTTCTACTATTAATCTCATTGTTGCTACCCTACAAATTATTTGGAGTTGAAACAAGTTGAATCATTTATCATTCACTTAGAGTAGTTTCAACTTTTTATGTTTTAACTGAAAGCCAACGTTCTGTCATTTCCAATGCTTTGAAGAGGAAGAGATGTTTTCTTCCCACTGAGTTGTGTAGCTTTTTTTTAAAGAAAAAAATTCTGAAAACTTAAGAGAGAACTTTTACAAAATGTTTTATAGGTGGCACTTAGATCCTAAAAAATTAGCAAGTATGTATCCGAACTGCCAGCCCAAATGTTGGAGGTGTGGTTGTGAGGATGCAACGTATTTTCATATATGGTGGACTTGTAAAAGGGTTAAAGCTTTTGGGATTAAAATTTGGTGGAATATGCAAAAAATATTCAAGAAAAGGATAAAGTTTTGTCCGCAACTGTTTTTATTGGGTATTATCACAGATACTACCTTTGTAGACACTAAGTTGATGTTGTATTTAATTATGGCAGCGAGACTTTCAGTAGCGCAATATTGGAAGAAGGAAGAACTGCCGACTATAGAAGAATGGACTTTAAAAGTTTCCAACTTGGCGGAAATGGCAAAGATTTCAGCGTATTTGAAAGACCAATCGCAACAGAGATACATTGTGGAGTGGAGAAGATGGATTGATTATATCCAGAATAAATATGGGACTAAAAAGTTTCATTTAGCATTTGAATAAGTAGTGGATTTATATGATGTATAATTAGCTTGTAGTTATTTTATTAAGAGTTAAAGTGTGATAGAATTTAATATTTTATTGTTGTTTGCATATTTTAGATTATGTTTGTTTGTATTTTTATACCCTGTATTTAGCTCTGGGAAGTCGGGGAGGGGGGAGGGGAGGGGAGGGGAGAGTTGGGGAGGTTTGGGGAGAGGGGAGGGGGAAGGGAGGGGTTTTGTATTCAAAAATGTACTGTAAAACTTTTCAATAAAAAAAAAATCTGGAAACCTCAAACTTTTCCTGAAATTGCTGGTAACCCTTGTTTCCTTCTAGCTCTGTTTGACTTCTTTCAAGTACCATCGATGCTGATGAGTGTGGCCTATATCCATAGATATTTCAGATATCCCACTTTTTATGGGATTATGTTTTCCCCTTTTCTTTCCACTGTTAAAATTCCTACCTCACTTCCTACTGTACTTGAACTGTACATTACTAGCCAAGTCCCAAAGGTGCTTTTTCAAGAGGCAACTGGACTGAAGCTTCTTGGATGAGAAACAAAACGTCTTCAAAGAAAAACAAGAAAGTCCAGTTGAAAAAACACCTTTGGGACAACCATTACTTGGACGACTGAGAATCTCCATAGAAAATGACTAGCCAAGGTTTTCTCAGTAATGATTAGCTCAGATTGCACGTCTGAGATTTGCTTTTCCACAAGTGCATGTTTTGTTGTGTTTTCTGTGGCTTTTCAATTTTTTTGCAGCTGCTGTCTCAAACCATCTGTCCGACATTACACATTTCCTAATTACACTGACTTAAAAATTCCACTTTGTAAATATTCTCTAGGAGTTGTGAATGAAACTGTACATATGTTGAAGGTATGCATCTCCAATATATGATACAATTGGCATGTGTTTAGTTGGCAGTCTAAATTTTCTCAATTATTTAACTAGCGAGGTGACTATACATACATACATACATACACACACACACACAAGTGGCCCTTGGTTTACAGCCGCAACTGGGAGCAGAATTTCTTTTGCTAAGCAAAATGGTTGTTAAATGAGCAATGCCTGATTTTACAAACTTTTCCTTGCCACGGTCGTTAAACAAACCACTACAGTTAAGTGATTCATGCAGTTGGTAAGCAGCTTGTCAGCAGCTGGCTGGGAAGGTCTTAATGGTGATCATGTGACCCCAGAATGTTGCAACCATCACAAATACACGCCAGTTGCCAAGCACCCAAATTTGATCACAGGACTGCGGGAGTGCTGCAACCGTCATAAGTACGGGGATCAGTCATAGATCACTTCTTCCAGTGCAGTTGTAATTTCAATGATTGCTAAACAAAAGGTTGCAAGTTGAGGATTTGCCTGTATTACATTTTGTATATTAAATTGTGTTCCTGAAGATGCTATGAAGCAACCCATTTAGCTTTAGGAAATTTAATAATAATAATAATAATAATAATAATAATAATAATAATAATAATAATAATAATAATAATAATAATAATAATAATAATAATAATAAAGTTGGAAGGGACCTTGGAGGTCATCTTGTCCAACCCCCTGCTCAGGCAGGAAACCCTATACCATTTCAGACAAATGGCTGTCCAGTCTCTTCTTAAAAACTTCCAGTGTTGGAGCAATCACAGCTTCTGGAGGCAAGGAGTTCCACTGATTAATTGTTCTAACAGTCAGGAAGTTTCTTCTTAGTCCTAGGTAGCTTCTCTCTTTGGTGAGTTTCCATCTGTTGCTTCTTGTCCTGCCTTCGGGCGCTTTGGAAAATAGCTTGGCTCCCTCTTCCTTGGGGCAGCCCCTGAGATATTGGAACACTGTTATCATGTCACCCCTCATCCTTCTCTTCATTAAACTAGACATACCCAATGTGAGCAATTTTGCTAGCATTTCTCCCTCTTTATGCTTACATGAGGTACAGTAAAGGACACATCACTTTCTAATCCTGTGCACGTAGCTATGCTTAAATGTGTCATCCCATATCTGAACACAAAAGGGAGCTCTTATTCTCCATAATAGGAATAGCTTTCTCACATGCTGGCACTGGACCTTTGGCGTGGTATAAATCCTTCATCAGAGTTGGCTTCATTAAAATATCAGAACATTTTAACAAAATGTTTTCTGCTAAGTCTCTGTCTTCCTTTGATTCACCCTCCATTTATGTTTACAAGCTCCCTCTGTGATGTAATCCTTGCCTTCCTTTCTATTGTTTTCACACTGCATCAGAATTGATTATCCATGGGATGGGAAGAGCTCCAGATTTCTGTTGAATTGGAATGCTATTAATGGAACGCTTAAAAAAATATCCGTAAAAGAATGGATTTTACTGTGGATGAGATCACAAATTTTGGTTTAATTTGATATATAATTGTTCTATAAGAAGGGTGAGGGCTAGATTATATATATATATATATATATATATATATATATATATATATATATATATATATACCCATGCTAATCATCTGTATAGGGATATCTGTTTAAGTTGATTCTCCCCTCCCCAAGCACTGCAATTCTCAATGCAGTATGCAGAATATTTCACCTCTGCAGTCAAGTCCTGGATGGTCTTTCTTTCTTTCTTTCTTTCTTTCTTTCTTTCTTTCTTTCTTTCTTTCTTTCTTTCTTTCTTTCTTCCTTCCTTCCTTCCTTCCTTCCTTCCTTCCTTCCTTCCTTCCTTCCCATTTTTATATCCTACAAGCAACTCACAATTATAATTGTTTTTCTTCGCTTGGGGCATATAGGTAAGGGATTACACCTCTGCACTGCAGTGCTTTGAATGATTCTATTGAAATGATAAGTTACCAAGTAGTCCCATAGCTCAGCCCTGCAGCATTTTAAAGTGCAGTCTTACCACAGGAACTGTGGGACATGGTGCATATAATATATGTTTAATGTGTGCTGCATTTACAAGGTGCCCTGACTTCAGATTAAATTATGAGCTCCCAGGTCTGCTTTGTAAATTTCTTTAGTGTTATTTTTTTTTCTCCACAAAGAAAGCATTCTTGGTGCTGAAATGGAATGCCATATGAAAACAGGGCAAGATTCCAATTTCTTTCTGTCTAGAACAGCGGTTTGGATTCAGACTGTAAAAGATTTGGGAGAAGTCCAGATTGCAATAAAATCTGGCCTCTCGAAAGGTTTAGGGGGTGATCTGAAAATACAGGTAGTCCTCGACTTACAACAGTTCATTTAGTGACTGTTCAAAGTTACAACGGCATTGAAAAAAGTGACATGACCGTTTTTCACAGTTACGAACTTTGCAGCATCTCCATAACCATATGATCACAATTCAGACGCTTGGCAACTGGCTCATATTTATGATGGTTGCAATGTCCCGAGTTCATATGATCCCCTTTTGTGACCTTTTGACAAGCAAAGTCAAAAGGGAAGTCAGATTCACATAACAACAGTGTTACTAACTTATCAACTGCAGTGATTCACTTAACACACTTGACCTGTGGCAAGACAGGTCATGAAACAGGGCAAAACTCACTTAACAAATGTCTCACTTAGCAACAGAAATTTTGGGCTCTGTTGTGGTCGTAAGTTGAGGACTATCTGTACAAAAATCAGAAATAATGAATGTGTGCAAAGGGTCGTTTATTTATTTTACTTGACTGCTTTGATCAAGGCTATTCTAGCAGCATATTTAAAGCAATGCTTACAACCAATGTAATACTAATAGTAACTTACAATGGATGTGTAATATAACATTACAGTAAACATTGATTTAGTTCAGCTTTCCCTGAAAGGGGTCAAAAGGATTGTACAGTTTTCTGACTGATAGCTAAAGCTTCCATTCACAATACCCTGGTTCACTTCCTATAATACAGTTTGTTTGATTTGAGTGTATTAAACTATTGGGGCTGGCGAACTATGGAATATGGCCTTGTCTGACGTGAACTTGGTTTTGAAGAGTGAAGAGGAAGTAACATAGCGTAGACAGACCATAACGCTCTAGTCCAGTGATGGCAAGCCTATGACACAAATATCAAAGGTGACATGCCACAAGATTTTGGGAGACATACCAGCATTCACCAGCACTCAACAACAACTATTCTTGAACAGATGTCCCATTTTTGTGTGATTTTTTTGAGTCTGTGGAGCTTCATAAAAATAGGATGAGCGTTTGTGCAGCCTGCAGAAGTTGCTCGAGAGGGCCTTGCTCCCGTGTGACCTCAGAAACCTCCAACAATGTGCGGAAAAAAGCAGACAGAGCTGGAGGACAGAGTTAAATGAGTCATCAGCCTAGAGTCATTTCATTCCCATAAATGGTCTAAGTTCATCCCCTCTTGGAGTCCATTGCCCTTTATCTGGCGCCAATTTAACATGGAACTTTAATTGATTAGAATCTGGTGTATAGGCTTGAGCAATAAATCTTCTGAAGTGCAGCTGAACACATGGCCCTGATTCTTTGCACCTGACAGAAAATCATGTGAAGAACAAGATTTTCCTCAGTTTTTGGAGGCTGCGGAGGCTGTGGAAGAGCATTCTCTGAAGCCATTTCAAGAACGAAGGCCTCATGTGATCCAGAACAGCTTCGGATAGGCCATAGGGGCCTGTCAACAGAAAGACAACAGCGCCTGAAGGTAAGTGGCACACAACAAATCCTGGGAAACCCTGAACCACGGCGACAATTATCTCATCCCCCAAAGCTTGCATTCCTTGGGGAATGGCAGGAGATGGCCTTCTTCAGGGGCAGCAGTGGCCTAGGCTGAAGTTGAGGCCTGGACCTCTACTTCAGGCCAAGCCTCGGCATTGCCCCCAACTGCCACTTAACAGCCGTGGCAAGAAAGGTCGAAAAATGGGGCAAAACTCACTTAACAACAATGTCTCACTTAAAAACAGAAATTTTGGGCTCAATTGTAGTCGTAAGTGGAAGACTGCTTGTACAGTATAGCCCTGGGACATTTGCTTGAAAGCTCTGCACTTTGCCCTGTTTATTTCACTCTCATCATCCTATTGGTTTTCTATGATTTTGGCTCGAGATTCTGCCTCTCTGTCCAATAAAGCCACTGACTCGGAAGATTATTTATACAATTTATTAGAGTACTTCGACAAAACGGGAACCTTGGACAAAGCCTCAGCTTTCCCTTTACACTCAGGGAAGCAGAAAAAAGTATAAAGGTTGATTGGCTGGAAGAAAATCATCGTGCCCAAATACATCAGAAACGGACTGATTGCTAAACATTCCATAATATTAAGTACGACCATTTATTTGAAGGATCGTTGCATTAGAAGTGGAAAAATAAATAAAGAAGTAAGCATGAGGAAAGGCATCATAAAATCACATAGAATCCGTTGTGAAAAGATAGAGTTACCATCGGTTGAAACCGTTAGCACATATAATTGAATAATCCTTTGCCATTCAGCCTGAAAAAGTCAAGAGAGTTCGTGAAATGGGGCAAAGTTCACTTAGTAGGTGTCTTGCTTCTGGAATGAAAATTTGGGGCTCAGTTGTGGTTTGTAAATTCAGGACTACCTGTATTGATCCGGAAACATAAATATCTTGGCTTGATATGGTAAACTCAGTAGTGGGATTCAGCCGGTTCGCACCACTTCGGCAGAACCGGTAGCTACTTTTTTGTTGCCCAGGCCCAGAATGGACTTCCGGAAGCGGCAACCAGACAGAGAACCGGTTGTTCACATATTTGAATCCCACCACTGAGTAAACTGATATCAAACTTGGAGACACCCTTCAAGACATTCTCCTAACGGGGCCTAGGAGTCTCTTAGCAGCCACATTGTTGGCAGACAGCTCATCAGGAGAGCATCTGTTTCAAATTTATCGGTCTCTGTTGTTCTCTTCGCCTGCCACACATTCCAGATCTTGCCGCACTACTCGGTAGGGCTTTTTACCAACTGCAGCCCCAGCTGAGCCTTCTCCCAGAGGCCTCAGTAACACCTTAGGCCAGTCCGCCCCAACGGACTGAAGAGCAGGTGCTAAGCAAGCTATAGATAGTGAAGTAATTCTCTGCCGCATCCCAGAACACACACACGGGCATGCAGGGTGCCACATTGCAGCTTTCCCATTACACAGCCCCTCATTAGTGTGATGTCTTTGAAGTAATTGTAATGAGGGGTTGGTGTGGTGTCCAGAACAAAAGAATGTTGGTCTAATTGTATTAAGACTGAAGGCTGTTGTGTGTCAGGCTTTGGCGCTGCCGAAGTAGAACGCCTCAAAGAAAAGGTTGAATTACCTCTGGATTTTCTGAGAAGAACTGCTTTCCTCTTCTATTTTCGATGGTTTTGCCATATTCTTTTATTTTAAAACACTCCAGATCAGTGTTGTCTTTGCACTAGACCCAGAAAGCTAGTGTTCTATGGTTATGCATTTGTTTTATATATATATATACACACAGAGAGAGAATATTTACTTAGTAAAAGTTAGTGACGCACAACAAAACATGGTAAATAAGTTGAAAAAAATTACTATGTAATGCTGATTTTACTTAGAGAACAGATCCTTATACAGTGTGACTGACGAATTATATCAGTTTTCAACTGGAAACTATTGTATATTATTTCTTGTTATTTTAACCATTCAGTTGTGTCTGACTCTTTGCAACTTTATAAGCAAGTGGTTTCCCTGAACTGGTCCCTGGTGCCCAAAAGGTTGGAGGCCACTGGCTTATAGTCTTAATGCTATAGAAACCTCTGCTTTCCCCAGCAATTATCTATGTATTTTACTAACCAAAATTAGCTCCTAGAAAACTGAGTTAGTGGTCTTGCCCCAGTGATGCCCTCGCTGTGATGTCCCGTTGCCTGGAGGCGGTTCGGGTCTGGATGGGGAGGAACAGACTTCAACTCAACCCTGACAAGACTGAGTGGCTGTACATTCCGGCATCCCGGGACATTCAAAATGTTCCATCTCTTTCTATGGGGGGTGAGCTCTTACCCCCCCGTGGATAGGGCTCGCAACTTGGGAGTCCTCCTAGATTCACGGCTTACCCTGGAAGATCATATAGTGGCCGTGACTAGGGGGGCTTTCGCCCAGGTTCGCCTGGTGCGCCAGTTGCGGCCCTATCTGAACCGGGATGCCCTGTGTACGGTCACTCATGCGCTCGTCACCTCTCGCCTTGACTACTGTAATGCTCTCTACATGGGGCTTCCCTTGAAGACCACTCGGAGGCTCCAACTGGTACAGAATGCGGCCGCGAGAGTTGTCTTGGGAGTTTCCCGGTACTCCCATGTTACACCTTTACTCCGCGAGCTGCATTGGTTACCAGTTGTCTTTCGGGTGAGGTTCAAGGTTTTGGTTACGATCTTTAAGTCCTTACATGGCATGGGTCCGGGATACCTCAGGGACCACCTGCTGCCGGCATCAACTCCCCTCCGCCCTGTGCGTTCCCACAGAGAGGGCCTCCTCAGGGTGCCGCCAGTCAAGGAATGCCGACTGGTGGCCCCCAGGGGGAGGGCCTTCTCTGTGGGCGCTCCGGCATTATGGAACCAACTGCCGGTGGAGCTCCGGACGGCATCAGACCTCCGAACTTTCCATCGTGGCCTGAAGACCCACCTATTTGAAATGGCTGGTCTGGCTTGACGGGGGATTATGGGTTTTAATTTGTCGTTTTAGATTTGTATTACGGTTTTTAACTGGGCATGGGTTTAATCTTTTTTAATTTTTGTATTGTCTTTTTTATATATGCCCTGTGAACCGCCCTGAGTCCCTACCAAGGAGAAGGGCGGTATACAAATTAAATAAAACTTGAAACTTGAAAACTTGCTGTGGGGAAAAAATGGGCACAATTTTCATTTGCTGTTTTTTCTTCTTGTGTGTGAGAGATTTTTTATTAAATAAAAAGGTCTGGGAGAAATGTTAATACTATTGATCTGATCTAAACTTGCTTTGTTAGATATTCAGATTTAAACAAGGTGCACTTTGACCTGATTACATATTTCTATTATTAGGTAAAGCAACCAGATGGCAATTTGCTAATTTGATCAGCCCCATCAATTTGTCCTTTCTGATTTCAAATTCCCTGTTTCAAGTTTGTTGTCTATCAATGAAACTAAGAGGACCATTTGCTTCATTCCAGTTCAAGAATTACACATCCTCTTGCTTAGAACTTATGGATCAGTTGAGTTTCCATATAATGAATCAGGAGGGTAATTGTTTTAAAACAGATCCTCTAACATTCTAACATCTAACACTCTAGCATCTAACATTGATCTGGCAGGTCTGTTCAGCCCATCAAGAGATCTGCTCCTCAGGACTATATCCAAACTTTGAGCAATTTTTTTAAACTCATTCCTTCCTTGGTGCCATTTTTTTGACTTGCTGTTCATGCTGTCTCAACTGTCCTTGTATTTGGAACTGCCTGTCACTGAACAGGTCCTTCATCCTACGCTGTATCATCACCCATCACCTGGGGCAGAAATCTACTGAAGCTTAATATAAAATGTTTACAAATAGGGGAAATGGAAAGCATCTGGAAATCCATGGCATATTAACTTGATTGATGATTTGTGGAGAAATAGGGTATTAGGTTAATATGATACAATAATGCAAACAGGATGTGCAGCGTTGTCTTGTCCCCATAAGAATATATCCATCTCCTGCATGTTTACCTTTATTCGTAAATTATTCTCAATGGGTGTTTGTAAATATAGATATCACCACAAGCACCCCACCCTTTTTTATTTGGAGAAAAAAAAACATTTGTGATGTTAGCGATAACTTTTTTATTATTTGCAGATAATAGCTTCTGCAAATAAGTCAAACTAATTTCTCCTGTTACCTTTCCTGGAAGAAGATTCATGTAAGTAAAATGCAGCAAAGAGTGGTTTCTGCCACTTAAATGATTTGTATTTTTCCACCCATGTTCTAATTATTGCAAACTACTATCACAACTCATGCATATTTTTTAATGTTTCTGCCATATTGTTGCTAGCTGAAATCTATTTTGTATAAGAATTTTTCTTAGAAAACGTAACTAGCATCGTTTCAGAAAATGAGAAAAACCTTTAACATGATCTCCATTTGGGGACAATGTGATGATGGTTTTAAAATGTTACCATTTGTTCTCAATGAAACTTTGGTGAATTTTGAAGTGTGTATTCTTTTTGTTGATGTTGCTTTTACCTGTTACCAGGTGTACTTATCTCAAATGCATAAACACATTTCTTCATCATTTCCCCTTGAGTAATTCAGAGAAAATTTGATTGGTACATAATAAGATACCTAAGATTACAAACTTAACCATCCCCAGCTGGCACAATCGCGATATGTGCCTAATTGCTTTGGCTTTTCCTTTTCCTTTGTATTTAAGTGAGGTCTACAAATGTAATTTTTGGTAAGTAAAGATGAAATAATTGACTCATCTCCCGGTCTGCCTGGGTCCTTCAGAGTTACAAGAAAGCATAAGTACTTGTCAAAAGAGCAGAAAAAAAATGAGGTCAGGATGTCTATTTTACTCTGGCCAGGTCGCGACCTGGGCCTGTGTCCACTACTGTCAATCCCCATAAGACAGGAGACTTGCATTGAGCCTGTGTGTGTGCAAGAAACCCTTCCCACTGAGAATGTAATTAAAGGAGCTTGAAGCCAGAGGGGCAAACTTTGCGTTCCCTGGGGCTCATTTTATTCTATCTTTGATTAATGAGGTTGGGTGAAGTTAATGAAACAGAGTTTAAAGGAGCGAGTGGCTCAAGCTGATACATCTTCTTTCTCTTGGGGACTTGCTAAGGGGTTCGGGCAGCCCCCGTGATCTGGGGGTGGGGATCAGGTGCTGCTGCTGTCTACTTAGTTCCTTTATGCAGAGAATGATCTCCAATGGTATTTTTCCTGTTCCTCTGAGCAGACAGAACTAATCTCTGTAAGTTTATAACTGGAAGAACTAGTGGGACCTCCTTGAGCAGATCAGACCACTGTGGTGTTCTGCATTCCCTGAGGGCTTGGCTTGCCCCTACATAAATTCCTCCCTTACCTTTGAGAAGAAAAGAAAGGTCAGAAGCCCTTTTCCACTCAAGTCATCAAAGCACAGCCCAAGAGAAAAAGGCCTCATCTAACAGGGAAGGTCTCCTGAAGGATGAGACATCCTACAGTTGATCTAGAAAGGGATTCTTCTATAGGATATGGAATGGAAGAGTATGATGCTTTAATGATACTGTTGTGAATTTTTAAAGTTGGTCAGCTTTGTTCATATTAGCTTTCAGCATGATCTAGACAGAGGTCACCAACCTTTGTCGGTTGGCGGACCAGTGGAAAAGGGAGGGAAAAAGCATTTTACATGCGTGTGTGCGTCCGTGTGTCCATGGGGCCAAGAGCATGTGCATGCCACAAACAGGGCAGGGCTAGCACCCGCGTGATATTCACTAACCCTGTCCTATTCTTGCATGGCGCTGTGCCTTGTTTCTGCACCCCTTGGCGTGGTGGCAGCCCATTTTTGCACCCCGCAGTGCGGCAGTGTCCCATTTCCACACCCCGCAGCATGTCTGCGGCCATTTTTGCACCTTGCAGCGCTGTGGCGGCCTGTTTTTGCACCCTGTGGTGCGGCGGTGCCCCATCTTTGCTCCCTGAGGCACAGTGGCAGACCATTTTGCGCCCCTTGGCTGCGGCCCACAAATTGGGGGGCCCTGGTCTAGAAAACCATATTCCATTACTTTCTGGATTAGTTACTCACTGACCACATTCACTGGAATTTCATGAGTCCTTACATTTACTCCTAAAAGTAAGGTTTAAAATGTGTTTTAGCTTCTGTCTATACAGACAAACTCTATATGAATTGTGCAATTGGTAGAAAACCGAAACCCATAGATTTTGCCTAAGTAAACGTTGAGTATATAGATACAATCTATAGTTTTACACTTTTAAGGTCTCCTTACTTTTACTCTCTCTCACAAGACTTCCTTCTAGCGAAAGACAAGGGTTACTCCACCTTTCATCCTTCCTCTCTCTCCCTCTCCCCTTGTATGTCTACAGGTAGTTCTTATTTAGTGACCACAATTGGAACCAGCAATTCAGTTGTTAAGTGGTGTGGTCACTAAGTGCTTATGATCACACTACAGCTTTCCTTTGCTTTTCAGAGGTGCCAAGGCTGTAAATGTGATATTTTATTGTAAAGTTATTTTTTCCTCATTACTGCAACTGCCAATGGTTGCTAAACAATCAATAAATGAGGACTGTCGGTAGTTCCAGCCTTAACATCTCCAATTTAAAAAATGGCAGGTAGCACTATTTATTATGACATGAGAAAGCTTTTTCCAGTCAAAGTGCATAATATTCAGTGAGAAGTACAGACAGACTTCTCCATATAAATAAATGTCCTAATAAAATATGCTTGTGCTATGAAAGCAGGAAACCATTTTAAACTTCTTTTCTGGAGACTATCCCTTAAATATTACTTAGTGCACGATGAGACCATAAGAGAAATAAACATATACACACAATCCACGTAATTATATACAAAATGCTTTCAGATTTGCTGAAAGTTAATGATTGGCTAACCGGTATCATGTTGACAATTGAAAAACTAAGCACAATCCTTATGTCTTTAGGAGAATTATAGACACATTCAAAGCCATTTCATTACGAAAACCAAAGCTCCTGAAATCCTTCTGATTACAAATGTAGCCTCTCACAGTGAAGGGAGAATCAATAAAACCCTACATTTCACAATAAATCCTTTCAATTTTAAGTTTCTGGCACTGGATGCCTAGAAGAAAAAGTATTATAGAAACTTTTTAAAAAAGGTTAATTTCTCAGATCCAAAGCTTTTAACTTTGTTTCTCATTAATGATAACATCTAAAGCAGTAAATATAAGGAACAAGTCAATACAATAGCTTTGCAAAAAAAAATCAAGCTGAAGAGGAAGTGAATTCAAAATGGGTATTTGGCAAGGGTCAATGAAAAGGTTTTACTTTCTTAAGAAAGTCAGAGTTATTCTCTGGTTTCCAAATGTCTGCATCAAAGCACAGCAGTGTCTCACTTCTTATCTTTTCTCATCTTTTCTCATCTTCCCATCTTTCCTACTATCTTCTCCCATTGGTTTCTTATGATTTATCAATTGTTGTTTGTAATTTATGATTAATGATTATAACTATGGTTATGGTGAATGATCTATTACTTCCTATTTATATGTACACTGTGAGCTTATGCACTGGAGACAAATTCCTTGTGTGTCCGATCACACTTGGCCAATAAACCTATTCTATTCTATTCTATTCTATTCTATTCTATTCTATTCTATTCTATTCTATTCTATTCTATTCTATTCTATTCTATTCTATTCTATTCTATTCTATTCTATTCTATTCTATTCTATTCTATTCTATTCTAATCTTATTCTACTCTATTTCTATTCTATTCTATTCTATTCTATTCTATTCTATTCTAGTCTAGTCTAGTCTAGTCTAGTCTAGTCTATTCTTATTCTAATAAAAACATGGGAAAATATTGACTACTGTAAATGATAAAGGATTCTAATAGTCTTTGGATGTAATGATAAAGTTAAATGAGTATCAAAGCAGATCTCATGCTCCATTCAGTAGCCTGTAAGACAAAAATGCTTTTTTGAATGTATGCTTTTGACATTTGAAAGGAGGACAAAGAGAAGACAGTCTTCAGCAAAGTTGGTAGACTAAGTTGCAACAGCATTTGGGGTAACATTGGAAAATCTGAAGGATTTGAGGGAGAGGGGCAAGACGTTCTGGAGAAAATCTATGTGGTCTCTAAGAGATGACACTAGCTTGACATCGTATTAATTAAGTCGCTTCTTTTGATTTAAAGAACCAAACCCTGTGAATTTTAGTTATTTATTATTATGGGTGGCGTTGGGGGTGTTTTTTTTTGGTGTGTGTAAGCCACTTGGACAATTGGCTCCATGTAGATGCATTTTACAGAATAACACAGTTGGAAGGGATCTCAGAGGTTCTTTTTGTCTGAAATGTTGTAAGGTTTTCTACTTGAGTAGGGGATTGGATTAGAAAACCTCCAAAGTCTCTTCCAACTCTGTTATTCTGTTCTAAATGCATTTTAAAAACCTCCCTAAAATCCAGACTGTTAAAAAAATATTAAATGTTTAAAACTTACAGTGCCTGAAGGACTAGTAGTTCCAAGGAAAATGAATTTATTCAATGTTTTATCCTTACTAGCATTTTTGTTTGTTGCCTTAATATCATTTACCGGAAAAGCAAGGTACAAATTTAACAAAGTGAAGTCATTTACATTTTATTGATTTGTTAGCAGTTGACAATTAGGCATTTGAAGTCTAGCTCATATTTTTATAGCTTATAGTAGAAGCTCTAATGAAGGGATTTGCTCTCTGTGACTCTGTTGTGACTACATAGTTTGCCTCCATGATATTGAAACCACTAAGGAGAGAGAGAGAGAGAGAATGGGAAACATTTATTATCTCTTCTCCATATACAATTATCCATTCTTTGGAATATGTTTTATTTTCCCCATCAAGAAATAAAATTATTGTAGGTTGAAAGCTTCAACATTCAAACTGTAAATAAGTTAAACTCTCCATTAACTAATGAGCATGCTAAGTAAATCTGAGATCTTTTCTGATTCAGCTTTTTATCAAATCTTACATGTATCTATATTAAAATGATAAAATGTGCCTTCCAATTAATACCTACCCATTAATTTTGTATTATTTTAATATTTTTTTAGACCGTCTAATGGTACCTCTATGTATTTATTTGACAACTGGTTACCCTATGAAGCTTTTACGAGGAACACGGTGACCAGTTCCTAGTAGAGCTTTTTTAAATTGGCCTACTATGCTACAGCATAGAATATCTATTGTATTATAAATTCAGAGTTGTGTCTATAACCAAACAATGACAATTATTAGCTCTTAAAGTCTTCGATAATTGTTCCACTTCATGGAAGAATTATAACAGAATGGTATCATTGGAAGGCATTGATTTATTGGGATAGGAAAAGCTTATGCTAAACAGGCCCAAATCTCAACTGCTGTTTAGCCTATGGTAATTGTGGCTTATGGGTGAGAAGACTCTGTGTTTGTTCTTGACTGCTTAATTCCTGTTGCCTTTGTTATGGCTATTCCACTCTTCGCATTAACCAAAATGCTTTAATTATAGAGCCATTTATACCAATGTTGGTTAAACAAATCAGTGTTTGGAGAAAGCAGTGTTCCTCCTGCAAAACTCAGCTGGGTGGGAAGGGCTTGAGGGGGGAAAATCCTCAAAAAACTGTGGAGGTCTATGGAATCACAGCTGTTGGGACTCCAGGATGGAAGCAATCAGATATGTAATTATACAATTCTAATTACAGGGATTACAGAGATCATGGCATTACAAATTGCATGAACTGCAGGCATTAGAATACATTAAATGCTTACTTGAAAACAAAGCAGAGCAAAGCAGGTGACTAAACCAAAATGCCTTGCATGGCGGGTGACACCCAGGGATAGGGCCTTCTCAGTGAGAGCGCCTGCCCTCTGGAACCAGCTGCCGGTAGAGCTGAGGACTGCTCCCGACCTCCGATCATTCCGCCGGGGCCTGAAGACCTGGCTCTTTGAGCTCTCGGGCCCAGGCTGAGGAGAAAATTTTAACTGGGGTTTTAATCTACAGGGTGAATTTAATGCTTTTTTAATTGGTTTTAACTTTTGTATGTTTCGATTTTAATTTCCTGTAAACCGCCCTGAGTCCTCAGGGAAAGGGCGGTATATAAATGCAAATATTAAATTAAATTATTAAATTAAATTATGGAACAGAGGAATACGATCAGACAGCAGTTAAACAGAATTTGGTCTATATAAGATAGGATTCAACATGGTAGTCCCATAGAATATACAGCTGAGTGTGAACACATCCTTAAATCTCAACAATCAAAAAAGGGTTTCCAGAGGATTTGAGCACCCAGTAGAGATCCATCACTCTTCCTATCATGAAATAGTAATAGTTTAAAAACAATCATGCAATTCTAGCTTTTCTCAATATTCTTGTGAATCAAAACAGTGTGATATACTCTGATAAAATGTGTGCACTTGGTAACACTGAGATGAAAAGAAAGATATGGATGTTTAGGTATATACATATAAGGACAAAAAAAAATTTGCTGGAGAAGCTATGTTACAAAAAAAAGCAAAGATTTTGAGGAAGCCTACATATTTGCTAGAGTTTCAGTATTTATGGAATATGTCCATGTCCTCAAATGTTTAAAATGTTATCTAAGTATAGTGTTTTCTTTGTGCGTGTTGACATATAATCCACTCCATAAAAATTTGAGTAAACACAATGCTATGAACTATTATATTATAAAACTATTATAAAATATAATAAATATTTTACTCTGTGCTTGTTGCACTATATTTCTTCAAGAAATTATCTTTAATTCTTCTGCTGAACCATTAATGCATTGATATCAGTGATGACATTCATGCTTCCAGCTTCCACCCATAAAACATCATTAAAACTTTTGTCTACAACAAGGGTGTCAAACTGCCGGCCCGCGGGCCGGATGGATCATAGCAAAACTACACCCACCCCATTGCTGGCAATGGCAAAAAGGTCACGATATGTCGTGACACATTTATTTATTATTTATTATTTGGATTTATATACCACCCCTCTCCCGAAAGACTCGGGGCGGTGTACAGGGCAAGTAAAACACTATATACAACACATAATATACAAAAATTAAAATAAATTAAACCAAGTATCCCTAAACAATAAAACACGTTCTAAAATGTAAAATTTAAAATTTAAAATCTAAAAACCCAGTCCCTCAGTCCAGGCTGGCAAGTTCAAATTGCCAAGTCTTCAGGTCGCAGCGGGAAGAGCGAGGGTCGGGAGCCATCCGGAACTCAACAGGGAGCTGATTCCAGAGGGCAGGCATGCCCACAGAGAATGCTCTCCCCCTGGGGGCCACCAGTCAACATTCCCTGACCGACGGCACCCTGAGGAGGCCCTCTCTGTGGGAGCGCACGGGACGATGGGAAGTTAACGCCGGCAAAAGGTACTCCTGTAAATAATCCGGACCCATGCCAGTTAGGGCTTTATAGGTCATCACCAGCACCTTGAATCTCACCCGGAAGACAACTGGAAGCCAATGCAGCTTGCGGAGCAGAGGTGTTACATAGGAGTATCGGGAGACCCCCATCACAACTCACGCGGCCGCATTCTGCACCAGCTGGAGCCTCCGAGTGGTATTCAAGGGCAGCCCCATGTAGAGAGCGTTGCAGTAGTCTATCCGAGAGGTCATGAGTGCATGAGTGACTGTGCGTAGGGCATCTCAGTGCGTAGGGCATCTCGGTGTGTAGGGCATCTCGTGGCACATCACGTGATGTTGCGAGTTTGACACCCCTGGCCTACAACTTCATTTGACAGAGATATTCAACTGTTAGAATTAAACTAGGAATTCAGTCAAGCTGATCTATCCACCCAACGAGATCCACAGACAAATCAGTAGAACCCCAAATAAATTCCCAGGGAGTAACTATTTAAAGACAGTCTGTAAAAATAGAACAGCAGAACTTTACATACTGGTTTTCACCTCCAGCTTACAACTCCAGGCACTCAAATGCATTATTATTTAAATTGCATCCCATACTGGATGAAGGTATTCCACCTTTTCAAGAACTAGATGGCAGGCCCAGAGATTCATTCAACCAGTGAACCTGAAACAAATTCTCATATGCAAAACAAACCAAAAAACAAAACACCCACAGAGCCAAGTGGAGGTAATCCTAAAAGATTTGTGAAAGCTGCCTCTCCTGTTTATGATGAGCGTTTGTCTCTTGTCCTTGTCATTTCCTTGAGTAACCCTAACAGTGATGAATAGCAAGCTCATTGTTCCCAAATACAATTTGCAATTCTAATACCAATGTTTTCTAAAGCTGCCTATTGGGCTTTTATAGACCTTGTCACTGTAATCCACTCCAGGACACTTTCCTTCCTTTGCAATAGAGTTCTTTCCTCTTGCTGTACTAGTATTTATTATCTCTTATATATACATATATGAGGAATGTGGCTGTAAAATACTAATTTGCAGTATCTGCAGGCTTCTATTATTTTTAAATTTGAAAGTCTGTGAAAGTATATCATCTTTTATCCAATTACATTTTAAAATCAAGAAAGCCCCTTATTTCTAATGGTTACTTAACAGTCATCCAAGAAGGAAAATTAGCAGTGAAATTCTGTAATTTGCTTTCTTGTGAAATTATCGAAACTCACTGTAGCAAAACATAGTGAAGATTGAATTTTCAGAATGGATTGTGTAAGCTTTAGTATGCCATTGTCTTGTAAACTAATTTTGTCTAATCTTGGAAAGAACTATTGCTCGTGTAAATAATAGATAACCATTGCAATTTTGGTCATAATAAATGGAGCCAGAGAAGTTTATCAAGTCAAACGGTTCATAAATGTTAAAATGTAGTAGGAAAAAGCAGCAAAGTTGATTTTCTGTCTCAAAACTGCTGAGGAGTCAATCCATCAATCTGTCCTGGCTTATCAGTTTGGAGAAACACATTTTAGAAGCTAAAGATCTTGCTGCTCACAAGTAAGTGCTGGTACAGGAGTTGTAACAAACGTGTTTAATTGTTTACCCAAAAAAACGTGGTTCAGGAAAAGGAGAAAATGGAACCTTACTTAATGTCCATGGATGGTGAGTGTGGCATCTCTGTTTGCCAGCCTTGGTGCATCTTCTCTGCATTTTGTTTCACTCTGTTCACCCACGTGATCCTGATCACGCAAGCAATCGCTCATCAAAAAGAATAGGTTTATTATTTGATATGCTACTATGAGAGGTTTTTTTGGGGGGAGGGGGAAAATAAGAATCTAAACTAGATATTCACATGAAGATGAAAATACATCATTAAACCATATGAAAAAGTCTCCACAATTGAATTATGAGAAAAGGTCAGTAAAGAGAAAAGTGCTATTTTGTTTTTTGAAAGCAAAAAACTGTTTTGGAAATGTGACCTTTGTGTCGAGATCTGCCCCTCCAATGACTTCAAATATAGGCTACATTGATGTCCATAAACAGGATAACAGAATTGGAAGGGAACAAGAGGTCTTCTAATCCAATCCTTTGCTTAAGCAGAAGACCTTATACCATTCCAGACAAGTATTATAGCTGTCCAGTCTCTTCTTAAAAGTCTCCAGTGATGGAGCATATAGGACAGACATGTCAAACACAAGGCCCGGGGGCCAGATCCGGCCCGCGAAGTGGTTTCATGCGGCCCGCGAAGCCATCCTGGAAACAGTGAGGGAACGGCCCCCACTGCCTTGGCCCTGGCCTAGAGACCCTCTTTCTGCCAGAGACCCTCAGATCAGTCCCACTCCTGCCCAGGCCCCCATAGGCACCCTTGATGCCAACGATGTAGAGCTGGCCACGCCCACCTAGTAGGCCATACACACTCTAGCCACGCCCACCCAGTAGGCCACGCCCACCCAGGCCACACCCACCCGGCCCCCTGAGGGCAACCAGAATGCTGATGAGGCCCTCAATGAAATTGAGTTTGACACCCCTGATATTGGACTTCTGAAGGCAGCAGTTCCACTAATAATTGTTCTCACTGTTAGGTAATTTCTCCTTAGCTCTAGGTTGCTTCTTTCCTTGCTTAGTTTCCATCCATTTTTTCTTGTCCGCCTTCTGGTGCTTTGGAGACATGTTCAAAAACTACACTTCTACTTCTAGAGCTTCAGATTCTAACATCTGAAATAAATTTCCATTCGGTTTATGATTCAATGTGGTAATGCCTTCTTCCATTTCTGCTTCTCCTTTGAATTGTCTCATCTCATTTTTTTTCATTCCTTACCAAAAAAAATACAAATAAATAAATCTCACGAGTTGCTAAACAAGGGTGGATAATCTCTGTAAATTATGGAATATTTTTGTATTCCACCTGATGGTTCCTTGTTAGTATTTTTAGGTGCCACACATTCTGAACTGGATTAAACTTTTTAAGATTCCATTCTCATCTTGTTTTGAGTTCTCTGGTCTAAAATTGCAAAGTTATTGGTACTATATATAATGTTTTAACTTTCTCATTGTGTTTTAAAAATTCAGCATCTAAGATGTTTCCTTCTGTCCTAGAGGACTGCAGAGGAAAAACATAATGTAATTTTATTTTTCCTATTTTCTGTAATCAAAAAAATAGATTTTTCCCACCCAAAGTAAAGTGTTTCTTCATTTTCTTCAAAATCTACATGTATCAAAATGTAATTTCATCTTGTCTATACCTAGAAATGGTAGTTCTAAGGACAGTTCATATTAGGCAAAAATCTCCATTTGGCACATAACAATCTGCTACAAGGGAAATAATAAGAACAAAATTAGAAGGACTCTTGATAATCCAAGTGGCCCAAAGTGAACAAGCAATGCAAATCAAGTGAATGATTAATTCTTTTTTGAAAAATTCCTCATTTGTCTAGAGCAGCTGATTGAAAAGCAGCCCTGCAATTTAAATTAAGATTATTTGTTCATTTCCAGAATGAAACAGTGTCATTTGATTTATAATCTGCAACAATTTGGATGAGTAACAGTGATCTGAGCAGCTTTGGCCAATTGAATAAGAAAGGATTCTGATGAAGGCAGCTAGAGGTGAAATAAGGGATCTCTTCTAATTCCACACACAAACACACACAATCACACACAAGCAAGCAAGCAAGCAATTAATTGTTGCCACTGTTTGAGACATCCTAATGCTTTCAGCCTTAACCCACTCAAATTTGCATATCATGCATCATTCTTCTTGTTGTCCTGCGACATTGTTATGGTTGGGTAAGACAGGGTGATTCATCGTGCAACTCCAGCACTCACTTTCCTTTTAATGAAGTTGCACATTTTGCATATGGTTATGTTAGTTTTCCAGTGTTCCTATGCACATACATACATGCAGGGATGCATAATTGGAGTCTCTTTTCTTAACATACGGGTAGATATCTCCCATGCAGCCTTCAGGCTAAAAACATATGGTTTGTATGATCAACTTGCTAGTAGATAATGTTGGAGAGCCTAGCCTGTCTGT
The DNA here is from genome assembly GCF_947247035.1 of Vipera ursinii. Lineage (NCBI taxonomy): Eukaryota > Metazoa > Chordata > Lepidosauria > Squamata > Viperidae > Vipera > Vipera ursinii. Next base: position 16,929,278 of record NC_139519.1, on the reverse strand, counting down.
CTGTCTGTCTGTCTGTCTGTCTGTCTGTCTGTCTGTCTGTCTGTCTGTCTATCTATCTATCTATCTATCTATCTATCTATCTATCTATCTATCTATCTTTATCTAACTAATCTCTATCAAATATCTCTCTGTCTCTCTAATATCTATCTATCTAATCTATTTATCTCTCTATTTATCTAACTAATCTCTATCAAATCTCTCTCTGTGTCTCTCTAATATCTATCTATCTAATCTATTTATCTATCTCTATTTATCTAACTAATCTCTATCAAATCTCTCTCTCTGTCTCTCTAATATCTATCTATCTAACTATCATGTATCTATCTATCTCTAACTAATCTCTATCAAATCTCTCTCTCTCTAATATCTATCTATCATCTATCTATCTAGATGCTTTGACTTCCTGGACAAATCCTTTCTGTTTTCTTGGTAAGATTTCAGAAATGGAATCCTTCTTGCTAGGATTGAGAGAGCGAGACTTGCCCAGTCACCCAATTGGCTTCATGCCTAATGCAGGACTAACATTTACTGTCTTCTGGTTTCTAGCCTGGTGCCTTCACCCCTAGACCAAACTGGCTCTTATATCCCAGGATTAGAACAGGGGAAACGAAGGCCTTTGATTTTCCAAGAAGGCTGTCTAGACCAGGGGTAGGCAACCTCGGCTCTTTTATGACTCATGGACTTCAACTCCCAGAATTCCTGAGTCAGCTATGCTGTTAGATGGAGGGAGGGAGGCTATGACAAATAGTATGTATGAAGTGTGGTACACGTGGTTGTTGAAAGGAACAGAACCTTCTCAAGCCCTGTGACTGGGAAAGATAGGAAGCGCTATACCTTTATGACTTCAAGTAGAAAATTGAGGCTAGAGTAACTTGTTTGCAATGGTTCTTTGCTTGCCTGTGGCTAAGAAGGCAACATAGTCCATCGTAACACCTTTGTAATAAGACCACAGTTAAGTTGGATATGCTTTTCATTTGCTTTTGAAGAATGATATTTTATATGCCACAGTTTAATTTTATGGTTAGAGAATTGAAAATAAATAAATAAATTAGATGCACTTAAGAGAAAAAGTGACAGTTGCGTTCCGATCTCTCCCAAATTTATTTGGCTCTCTTCTAAGTTAGTATCTATTGCAAAGAAACCAAGCCAATACATTTCTATCTGGGGGGGTGTGTGAAATTCATTTAGGTTGTCATGGAAAATATTTATATTACTAATGAGCATCTTGCAGTGATGCTCCTACATTTTTTCTATTGCCATCTTTCTGGTGGGAGGCTGTTTCAGCTGCCAACTCTACTCGTGTTGTCCTTCTAAATACAATAATAAATTAAAGATACTCCATGAAAAATTAGAGAATTTCAATTCTGGTCTTAGGTTGCTTCATTCTAGCAAGTAGGAGCATACTGTTACTGATTAAAATGGATAATCGGTTTTGTCCAAAGCCTTTTTGCACAATGGCAATAACGCTGACCAAAATCATGTGAAACTACTGCATATTGGATTTATGTAAATATATTATCTGGAGAAAAGTAATGAAATTCCCTCTGTATAAAGGTAGTGATTTATAAATGTTCTCTTTTATTTAGAATTGTATTTATGGATTATGTATCCATTCCCGCAGCACAGGAGAAGTCTGCATGAAGTAGCCGATAATATTGTACTAATGAGATACTTTCTTATATCAAAATCTATATTATGATCAGATTACTAATTTGGGGAGATCAACTTGCGGATGATGAATTGGTTGCTTTATCTTGACTATATGATATACTCAGTTAAATATAATGAGAAAGTGCTTCATACAAGAAGGAGTCTAAGTTGGATAACAAAAATTGTGGTACCTTGCTTTTGAATTGCATGGTGTCCTTTCCCACCTTAAATATTGTGGCCTATTACTATAGCAGTGAAAGTGATTTTATTTGAAATGTACTTAAATGAGCTGAAAAATCTTGCTATCCGTACTTATCTTAATGATTAAGCAAATCTTCGTATGTTTTTGTTACATATATGCCTAGAACCTTCATTGATTCATCCAGGTTTGTTACGACAAGAACATTCTCAGCTATATTAAATATAGAAAATCTTTTGCTAGCAAAGGACTGAATTTTTCTCTTCCTGTCCTGACATGCCAAAATATATTTCATAGCATATATATGCTATGAATACACACCCAAAGGTTAAAAAAACCACCACTGAATTTGTAAATGTTTTGCTAGAGAATAGGATGGCATTTTGCCCAAGAATTTGAAATCTCAGGTTCTTTTATAGACAGATAAGTCTTTATGTGCCTTTTATTTGATTATGGTTTATGATAACTTCCCACCCCCAATGCATCCTTTAATATACACGTATGTACCTTTATTTTAAAAAAAATATGTGGCAGTTTAGGAATCACGCTTTCCATGTGTCCTACCAGACAGGGGAATGGTAGAAATGTTAATATTTTGAGTTTAAAATGAGAGGGCGGTGTGGCTTTAGAAACTGAAAAATAGAGTCCTTTAGGGTGGTATGGCTCATTTCAAAGATGGCTTTTCATGCAGCTGGCAGGTGGCACAGATCCAGCTGCTTCTCAAAGGACAGCTGGAAGTGACAGCCTCCTTGTTTCCACTGGTGGGTGAGGCTTGGTGAAAAATTCCACCTTTGAAAGCAGAAAGATCAGCTGCAGATAATGGTGGCTTCTTTGTAGCTATCAGCACGGACTGTGCTAGTTTTCTGTTGGGCGTAGGGTGTGCGTAGAAACCTCAGCCACGTGTAGAATGCTAACTTAAAAATTCAAATTAAATAAGGATAATTAACAATTAACAAAAAGCTAAGCAGACAAGTCATTAGATATTCCCTGACTAGTATTTACTGTAATTTCATGACCCACTCACAATTAACCTCAGACTGTAAAGTATATTGATGAGAAGGCGAGGTATGAACTTGTATTAACAGTGACAGAATAATCTGCCAATTAAATTGCATTTCATTCAGGCTTACAGAAACAAAACTGTAATGGATTTTTATTATCTTCCCATACTTTCCTATGCTTGGCACGTGCCACAAGCAAGATTAGGAGTTGATGAAAGGAATGAAAAAAAAACCTGTCTGGTGTTTGTAGCAAAGGGGAGAAAAAGTAATAATAAAGAGGGTTTAAAGAAAAACAATAAAAATGTTAAACAGATTTATGCTGTGTTGTATTGGTAACACATCCAGAATAGGTTCAATGCACACATCCTAATTTTTAACCTTTTCTCAGTATTAAATACAGAGCTGAGCTGAGCTTCTATGGCAGAGTTTCAGCAAGAATCTAAAAGCTAACTTAGAAGAGGTTATTCATAGCTTTTGAATTTTATGTGCCATAATATGAGAACATTCTGCAGTAGTATCTCAGTGGTGTCAAAGTGCAGTATTCTTTTTTGGATGGAACCTTGTAGGGTAGGCAAGGCGGGTTGTATGACATGTGTGCATTCTGGCACCTTTTTCTTTTACAAAAAAAGCCTTTTATTATACCCTGCCTTTTCTTTTTATCAGTTGATATATTAAATCTATACGCTCCTTTTCCATTATCAGATTCTCAAGGAAAGTTATAGCAATGTTTGCTTCTTAGCTCTCTAAGAATTCTCATTATTACATGCTAGACTTGCTACACCATCTGTTCCTTCCAATAGTTTCACTACTATCCTGCATTAATTAAAGAAGTCTGCATGATTATGTTGTAACCTCCAAAATACTGTTCCCATAATTGTATGCCCTATAAACAGCTGATTTCTTCAAGCATTAACCTTTGACAGCAGTCTACAGAATAAGCCAAAGTTTGTTTGTTTCACAAACAAAAGTTTCACAATTATTTACTTCTATATAAGTATGCTTTGGGCTTCAGTGGTGTGACTGAGGGTAAACTCAACTGAAGTCAGTGGTCATTGGTTTTCTGCTTCTAAATGCAGTTCAAGGATTGGTAGTTGCCTATAAAACTCTTAGTGGCATAGGATCAAGTTCTTCATGGGATTGTGTGGTTGTTTCTACCCATCCCACTGGACCCAGCAGGAGAAGCATGATGTGGGTCCCATCATTTACAGAATATCATATTGCAGGACTCTGGAAGTAACCAAGATTAGATTAGTCCAGCTCCTACTGTCTTTGTGGAAAACGTTTTTTTAAAAAAATCCCATTTATATCCCGCCCTTCTCTGAACACTCAGGGCAGCTTACAATCTAAGAAGCACAAATCAATGTGCTTAGCAATAGCCTTCATTCTATGTATATGCCTGCTTATTAGGGCTTTCGCCCCCCCCCCCAAGCGGCATTATTACAAAGTCAGCTTAATTGCCCCCAACAATCTGGGTCCTCATTTTACCTACCTGGGAAGGATGGAAGGCTGAGTCAACCTTGAGCCTGGTGGGACTCGAACCTGCACTAATTGCAGGCAGCTGGGGTTACTTAAGGAGGCGTTAGCCCACTGCTCCACCAAGGCTCTAAGACGTGAATGGTTGTCCAAGCATGAGGGGGGGGGGGGAGATTTACAATTTTAGTGCAATGTAATCAATATTTGTTTAGATTAGTTTGTCTCTTTGGTTGCTGTACATGTTTCATTTGATTTTGTTTTCTTTAACTGTTAGGAGCCTGTCAGAGTTACTAAAGTGAGATGGATTTCTATGGAAGTCACTAAAAAAAATGACAGCTTAAAACATAAATGAACAAAGTATGCATCGGAATGAAATTAAGCCTCGCGCATTGGAAACCAAAGGTAAGCCTAAGAACAGGCCTTCTCCTCCTTGACTGTTTTTGAAACTGTCAAATGGCTCATCTCCGGGAAACTTCCTTTGTCTCATCATGGAAGTCCCTCATTCTGAGTGTTGGATGCCCTCACATTACTCTGCCTCTGCCATGTGGCCACTGCTGTTATTTCTTTTCCAAGTTACAGGAGTCATAAAATTACACACCAAAGGGAAACCAGTGTAGCAGATGTCACCTCCCTAATTCCCTCAAGCTTGGCTGTGATCGGTGGCATAAACAGACACTGTTCCAGTATTGGATGTGAACAGAGACACACAATCATCCTTAAGGCGCTGCTGTAAAACTTTCTAAAGCCTTCACTGTCTTGCTCTGTCATTAAATTTATATTTTAAATATATACACAGACACAGCACACACTTATATTCACAGAGAGAGAGAGATAAAGAGAGAGATTGAGATAGAAATTAAGAGAGGGAGAGAGAGATGGATATAGAGATAGAGATCGAAATAGAGATGTATGTATTATATTTGTTACCAGTGTTTTTTTTGTAAAAGAAAAAGGTGCCGGAACTCGCACACGTCCTACAACCTGCCTTGCCTACCCTACAAGGTTCCATCTAAAAAAGGTGCCGGAACTCCATTCTGAGCGTTCTATGAGAAAAAAAACCCTGTTTGTTACATACCGGAATCAAACACCATTTATAATATTAACATTTATTAGATATCAAGGACTGATTATGTGAAGAAGAAAAAAGCTGAGAAGTCTCACTGTCCCCTGAACTTGCACTGTATTTATTATTATTATTATTATTCCAGCCAGCCTGGGATAGGTTAGCAGCTATTGGGAAGTTTACAAAAGTGAAGTAAGATGCATCAATGGGTTATTATTTTAAAGGGCTCTTTATTGAGCGTTGAGTGAGAAACTGCAAGTTGACTCTTCTGGCAATTGTTGAAGAAATGTGAACTTCGCCAGTGATGTCTTGATTGAGGGGATCTTTTATAGAGAACCTTTGATGAGGAGGGAGTGATTGTCTTAATGGGCTAATTATCTTCAGAGAATAATGCCTAGCTAGCCCATTTGGGTAGCAAAATTACAAGGTAGACTGAGTTCTTGCCATTTTTTTACAGAAGATGGATGACATTGCTATCTTGTGAAAACAGCAAAAAAAAATAATAATAGCAGAGCAAAAGTGTGAGCTGGATAGGGACATCTGCTTTATACACACACACACACACACAAATGTATATGTGTATATATATATATTGATTTTTTTTAAAAAGAAATTGTGATATAAAATAAACTTAAGGAATAAATCCCACTTGCAATCTTCTTCATCACTTCAGAATTCTATCACTTCATTCTTCTGCATGTTAGATTTGTTTGCAGGGCTAATTTAATTGTAAGTTTCCCAAATCCCAAAGCTGTCTTTCCTTCTAGACTTCCAAGGGTAGCATCTGGGGGAGGAGACCTTCCCGTTCACTTTGGAGAATACATTTCTTTAGACAAACAAACAAAGATATACTTAACCACAATTCCAGCAAGGGAAGCATCTCCATCCTGGGGCCCAAGATTACAGAGTGAGCCCATAGTCCCTTGGCAGTTACCATTCCAGCTGCCCTCGGTATGAATTGCTTATCTTTGGACAATAGGGCACAGACAGTATAATTTGGTGTGTGATCATTGACACGCCCCCTCCTTTGTCTTCCTTTCAAAGCCAATATACTAGGCCCAGATGGGTTAATACATAATGCAAACGTGCAAGTAATTGGTTGCCTTTGTATAGCAGTCAGTCATAGCTCACTGTCCCTCTGATCCACTATTAGTGGTCATGCAAACCCTCCTTCCACCTAATTAAGCACAGCTTTGAAATCACCCTTCCCAATGATGTTTCCTTCCCAAGCTAGAAATTCACACATGAGCCCCTACCTGTTAAACCTACTATCCACACTCTTCTGGGACAAAACATCCCTGGCCTTACCCAGGTGACCAAGCTGCTGGGGATGTTAGGACCTAGAGGGAGGATGCAGTGATGAATGATCTTCAGCAAAGTCTAGATTAAAGAGCTGAAAATGGGATGTTAATAAACCCCAAGCCACTAATTTAGAGAACACATGCACTCCAGGCTAAACCCATTGCTTGAAACAATGAGAAGGGATAGACAAGGCATTAGGTAGCAAGCCATCTTTTCAAAATCAGCTTTTCTGTTGTTCTGGAAATTTGCAGGACAGTCAAGTAGTTGTGGCATGTTAACTACTTCACCTAAGATCATTTCATTCATGATTCCAGTCCTGGGAACTTCTAGACAAACCATCAGCTATTTGCTTATTATATTTAGATTTCCTTTCTGCCTTGAAGAGTCTGAATTGCAAAGGTGGCAAAAAGGTGGAATTACAGCTAAAGACAAGCTGTCTTGAAACATTCCTTAAAGTTCATAAAAAACATGTTTGGAAGCGCTGCATGCATTTTTTGTAAGTGAGGCATGACAGTGTTTAAGGGAGGGATAAAGTGAATGAAAAATTTGGAATAAATCTATTAGAACTTATAGATTGGTTGATTGTTCTAAGTATTGTATTATATTTAATTGATTTGTATCTTAAGTGTATTTTATGTGTACATATATATATATGAATATTGCAGACAAGAAGGTATATCAGTCCATTTGTACCGTGTCCAATGTTTTAAATAATAAATTTAATAAAGAAAATTTAAAAAAAAGAAAAAAGAAAATGGGGATTTAGTGACAGATCCCAGGGTGATTTGTAGAAGAGTTAAACAAAAGCAATACTTTAAAAATGCTTTTTTCTACAGCGAAACAGTTTGGAGGTGGTGGAGGGATGAAGTAGCAAAAGAATATTGACATTTTAAAAATGTATTTAGATTTAAAAGAAGGACTCTCATGAATTTTTATAATTGGAATACTTTATAGAGAAAGTGCTGCCTTTGAAAAGCTCAAGTTTGAGTAATTCTGATCCTCACATAGTGGGAGAATCAAGCAAGTGCATCTAAAGCTGGCTTAACTAAAGGACAAAAAAAAATATATTCTCTTTGCCTCTGTACTGTTTCCATTAATTCGAGCCATAGATTCTGGTTGGCAGAAAGTTTTATCCCTCTGAGAAGCTGAGTGTACTGCATTCAGTTCCCAATCATTAATCAGAAAACAAACAACAAAAGATACTGTGAATCCTTTTGATTGTGGCGGGATGCAAACAGAGTGAATGAATGAACAAGACGTGACAAGGGATCTGATTCTAAACTGCCTCTCATTGGATTTATAATATCTTAGAATGTGGGGGGGGTGGTATTTACAGATGATGTCCTACTGTCTTATCAGCAAACCTCGGATGAAAATCTGGGGTTTGCTGATGGTAATACTAAGCATCAGTGGGAAGGACAGAAAGATCATTCTTCTGTATATCCCTCTTTTGCGGTAATGTTTTTTTATGTTGCCAACTCAATATCTTCTTCCTTCATTTTGTTATGACCAACTCTGGCCTTTCTGTTCTATCTTTAACTGGATTCTTTTTTTACACATATTGTCTCCCTAATTTTTCTTATTTTACAGTTTGGGCTATGCCATATCATGCTATAATATATAATGCTTATCTTTAAGGAGAATGACGCTTGACCGAAAAAAACCCAGCTAAGTTATTGCTACCAAGAGCTATATATAATATGTACAAATAGGCAACTAAGCTTGTAAGCCGCCCTGAGTCTTCGGAGAAGGGCGGGATATAAATGGAATTTTTTAAAAAAAACTGAGTAAGGAAGAGGCTATGCAGTCTTTCAAAGGGCATGTTAAATATTTAGGTCTGCCAAGGATTTATATTCTAAACCTTATCCCTTCAGGTTCATGGTATTTGTAGTTTCGGTTGTTTGTTTATGCAGATTTTTGTCATTTGCCATTATCCTTGCCTTCACCAATATTTTGCTCCATTAAGCACTTTTAGTTATTAGTGTCAATGGTAAAAGAAATGTTGCCTTTTAAACACCTAGAGCAGGGGTAGGCAACCTTGGCTCTTTTATGACTCGTGGACTTCAACTCCCAGAATTCCTGAGCCAGCCTACCCCTGACCTAGAGGCAAACAAAGTCATTACTAAAAGCCAACATGGGTTTGTCAAAAACAGATCATGCCAGACAAATCTTATTGCATTCTTTGACCAAGTGACAAAATTAGTGGACCAGAGGAATACTGTGGATATAATTTACTTGGCCTTCAGTAAGGCATTTGATAAAGTAGATCACAACCTACTACTTGATAAGATAGAAAAATGTGGGTTAGAAAAGCATCACCACGATGGATTCATAGCTGGCTGACCGGCCGTACTCAGCGTGTGGTCCTCAATGGAACTGCATCTACATGGAGGGCAGTGTGTAGTGGGGTGCCCGGGGGCTCTGTTCTAGGCCCAGTGCTCTTCAACATCTTCATCAGAGATTTGGACGAGGGGATAGATGGGGAACTCATCAAATTTGCAGATGACACCAAGCTGGCAGGAATAGCCAACACTCCAGAAGATAGGCTTAAGATACAGAAGGATCTGGACAGACTTGAACACTGGGCACTATCTAACAAAATGAAATTCAATGGTGAACAAATTAAGGTTCTACATTTAGGCAAGAAAAACCAAATGTACAGGTATAGTATACAGTAGGTGGTACCTTGCTCAATAGCAGTAACTGTGAGAGGGATCTCGGAGTCCTAGTGGACAACCACTTAAATATGAGTCAGCCGTGTGCTGCAGCTGCCAAAAAAGCCAACACAGTGCTAGGCTGCATTAACAGAGGAATAGAATCAAGATCACGTGAAGTGTTAATAACACTTTACAATGCCTTGGTAAGCCCACACTTGGAATACTGCATCTCGTTTTGGTCACCACAATGTAAAAAACATGTCGAGACTCTAGAAAGAGTACAGAGAAGAGCAACAAAGATGATTAGGGGACTGGAGGCTAAAGCATATAAGGAACAGTTGCTGGAATTGGGTCTGTCTAGTTTAATGAAGAGAAGGACAAGGGGGGGACATGATAGCAGTGTTCCAATATTTCAGGGGTTGCCACAAAGAAGAGGGAGTCAAGCTATTCTCCAAAGCACCTGAAGTAATGGATGGAAACTAATCAAATAAACAAGCAACCTAGAACTAAGGAGAAACTTCCTGACAGTTAGAACAATGAACCAGTGGAACAACTTTCCTCCAGAAGCAGTGAATACTCCAACACTGGAAGTTTTTAAGAAGAGATTGGAGAGCTATTTGTCTGAAAGGGTATAAGGGGTTGGACTAGAATATCTCCAAGGTCCCTATTATTGTTGTTGTTGTTGTTTTTGTCTCTTATTCTTAATAGTCTGGAATACTTTCTACCATTTCATGTTTCATTTTCTGGGCATGTTGCCATATTTCTAGAAACTCTGCAGCAGCTACTCACATTTTTATGAAGACAAGGGGAGGGACCAGCATCCGGAATCTGACAAGGGGACGGACCAGCATCCGGAATCTGAAACAGAAATCAGTAGAATTGTGGATGTTGTAAAAAAAAAAACTACCTTTTTTCCCTTTTGTGTTTTTTGTTTGTGAAGGTCATCTGAATTTGGAAAGTAAATTGGCAAAGCTATTATTTTCCTGCCGATCTAAGTATGTTGTGTTTTAATGTCTCGTTTATCTTTCTGGGGCAGTAGGTTTTCCAGCATACAGTATTATACTGAGAAGTTCTGACTTTGCAGGGGGATACATAGATTTTTGTTTTACCTTCTCCCATTTAAAGAACAACCCATTAAGCTCAAAGAGAAGAATTGTATTATAAGCAAGTTAAAGAGCCCAAGGTATACTAGATTGGAAATGCAAAGAATATTGTGTACTATTGAAAGGGAAGGAACTGAAAAGGCATGACCTGGACATACAAGAGATATTTCCTTGATGGCCCACTAAATAAAATAGTTCAAAGGAACCTGAACTCAATTCCTTTATTTATGGGGGAGTAGTTGCATTAGTCTGCTGTAGGCTATATCAGCAAGAAATCTTATCTCACTTGGAAGCACATATATAAAATAACCTCCTCTTAAGTTTAGGAAGTCATTGATAGCACTATTTCAGAGTAAACACAATATTTTAAAAAAACAATGTTAGAGCTTCAGATAATAGAGTGCACAGTTATTTATTTAAGGATATTTATGCCATCCATATAAACAAATGCTTTTCTAGGGCAGCTTATGGTAACCCAATGTCTACCGATTTAAAGTAAAAAAAACAGCACAAAACTAATAACATCTTCAAACAGTCAATATGAATATCCGCTATTAATAAACAAAACAATCGCAAGGCAGCCAAAAGTGAATCTAGATCTGGAAATTATTTCACATGAAAAACACAGCTGTTCATGCAGATGTTTAGAACGTTCATTCCCATCCTTTTTGGCATTGGTCATAGAAGCTAGGGGACCATATTAGCCTTTCCTATTGCTAACTATTAATATATAAATTTAACCGATGAATTTGAATAAATACCATAGAAGGAACTATTTTCCCTTTAGTTCAACTATTTTTTTGTTTCCTACATTAACAAATTCATTCACATCATTATGACTTTCTGGCTATTCCTATTGTAACTCTACTCTGTTTTGTTTTTATCTCCAAGAAACTGAATCCACCCATAACAGCAACTGTAGTGCGATAGCTACTAATGATAAAGACTGCACTAATTTCTGATACTAGATCCCATCAAACACATCTTTCTTGGTGGCTACTAAAATCTATTATTCCGTGAATGTATCAGCGCGTCTGGGAGAATTAATTTATCCTTAAGTCTTGCTTCCCTATCCATTAGTGACTCTGTAGTGTGGCTAACAATTCCAAAGAGGACTTTCAGAGCACTTCATTACCATGCAAATGGAGGTGGCTTTTTTCTTTACAGACGTAGCCCTGGCTAGAGGATTACACGATAGCTTTAAGGAGAGCATATGCAGGGCACAAATTATTAGAGTCATCAATATTTATGCAGTCGATAAAATTCCTATCTGACAAGTGCAGCTTCTGCCAAACTGAGCCATAGAAACAAGGCTTTAGTGTAAAACTCAAAGGCTTGTTATCAAAGCAGTGCTGTATTATTGAAATAAACTGGGATTGACCCCATGGTAATCTTGATTTAGATATCTGGGAGGAAAGTGGAATGGCTTCAGCCCAATTGAAGAACGTGGGCCAGAGGGAGCTCTTTTGAGTTGCTTGGTATGGCCATTCACATCCAGGTATATATGTAGTGGTGTGTAGGGAAGACTTTGGGAGACAGGGCAACGGATGCCACCCACGGAATGGTCAGATAAAAGACTTCATAGCCCATAAGTGGATAGGGCATTATCCTTGTTTCTTGTTTCTCAGGCTGTAAAAGAGACAGTGGGAGAATTGTACTTTCAGACTTGCAAGATTCTGCTAATTTAGCTTTAGAATAAAGTAAAATTAGCTCATCTAGTCTTGTTTCCTGTCTTGCCTAACTAGTAAGGTTGACTTCACACCTGGCGGTGTTCCTTTGCTCTTAGGTGCTTTCACCTGACTAAAATCAACCAATGTGGCCTCACTTGGAATTTGGTTTAATCTTCTTTTTGAAACACAAAATGCAATTTAACTCCATCTCCGCTGACCTTTTTCACCAGGCCCTAAAAACCTGGCTTTGTACCAAGGCTTGGGACCCTAGATGCGTGGTTATTTTATGACCCATAACTGCTATGTGTCTTTATTTTATATTACGCATTTTATTTGTTTTTATCTGTTCTATTGTAACCCAGCCAGAGTCATGTATGAGATGAGTGCCCGTATACAGTAAATCAAATAAGTAATTAAAATTTCATTAGTGAGTGAAATTTGAATGAACTGTGGATGAAGAAATCCTACAGAAAACTGTGTTCCCTGGATGTGTGAGATTAATTCCTGTAATCTTAACCATTGATCGTGCTGGTAGGGAGGATTGAGTTAACATATGAAGAATTACAGAGAGTGAAAGATAAATAAGAGAGCAGACTTCTTTCTTCTCCCAGTCCCCAAGATCTGGTGGATTCCTTATTTGGATATATTCCAGGCTGCCTTAAAGTTATACAGTCTTACTTCTTCTTCTTTTTTTCTTATTTTACAAAAAGGGACATATAAATTGATTTATCTCTGGTTAACATTTTTATATATTATTGTATTTCTCTTGTTTTGATTGTTTGATGTTTTAATGATTGTATTATTTTATGTATATTGATGGTTTGCTGCTTTGCAGGTCTCTTAAGAAACAGATGGTGTGGAGTATAAATCTGTTATAAAAGCAGATTCTTTTCCATTGCACATGAGATTATGCAAAGATGCATGAAGCAAAGCACAAGTTTTTTTTCTCAAACCTTTTCAGAATCATAAAATAATGCTGCTTTTTTTTTCTTTTCTTCCAGAGGTATCTTAAATAGCATCTCACGATTAGACCGAAAAGACCTCTGGTCACTAGAGGCTTAGTTTCAAATGCTGGAAGCATCATAATAGGAGCCTCTGATTATGCATATATAATGCAACCAGTGTATAGCACCAAATTGTTCTTTGGAATTGCTCCTGTGAATGAAAACTCACAGGTGATTTCATATTGCAGCTTGCTCCCAGCTCCAATTGAGAGGAGAATTCACAATTCCCAGGAGATAATTATATTACATGAATAATAAATAAAAACACAGAAATACATTTCTAGGAACACCCACCAAAGCAGGCTTCTCCCTCTGCTTCTGGAAAAGGCATACCGATAGTCCTCCCTTTACAGCCGCAAGTGAGCCCAAAATTTCTATTGTTAGGCAAGACAGTTGTTAAGTGAGTGTTTGGCCCATTTCATGATCTTCTTGCAATAGTTGTTAAGCAAATCATTGCAACTGTTAAGTCATTTATGCAGTTGTTAAGTGAACCTGGCTTACCCCATTGACTTTGCTTGTCGGAAGCCAGTGGAAAGTTTACAAAACTTGCATTTGGCCCCAGTACAGTGTAACTGTCATGAATATGTGACAGTTGCCAAACACCCGAATTTTTATCATGATGACGATGGGGTCATAAGTCTGAAAAATGGTCATGAGTCCTTTTTTTCAGTGCCACTGTAACTTTGAATGGTCCCTGAACAAATGTTGTAAGCCAAGGACCATAGGTATACATCAACAGTAATTTCTAGTAAGCCCAATCCTTCAGTATTGAGTGTTGACATCCTGGTAATAGCGTGACTTGCCTAAAGCATTTAGATTGCAGACTGTTGTGTCTGAAAAAAATAAATGTAACACAGGGAAAATAATAAAAGACACCATTTAATTTCAATATATCAGGAGCATTTTTAAAGTTCATCTTTCCTGGGTACTACGGTAGGAAATATCTGACCAGTTATTTGAGTTGCATGTGGAATTAAACACGGATTAAGCTCACTCTGGAAAACAAAAAACCCTGACTTGAAACAAATGAGTTTTCTTTATTATAGGAATGGTGTTGCAGTGAATATACGCAAATATTGGGACCTTTCTCAAGCTGGTGACTTTTTGGCATTTCAGGAAGATGGGTTTTCGTTCTCTCAGATGAAACACTGAGATTTCTCAAAGATGAAAGCACTTCTCAAAGACATTTGAGAAGCATTTCTCAAAGATATTCAGCCTGCTTCTGCTAACAGCAGAGTTAGGGGGACAGAGACCAAGCTGAAAGCTATAGGCTTGTCTTTGTAGAATATTTCCTAAGTTAAACGGATACATTATCTATCTGGCTCTACACAATTCTTTCATTTCAATCGCACGTCTTTTTAAAAAAAATGTAAATGACACAATATGAGCGAGAATATAATTCAGGTGATCACTAGTCAGAGAGGGCAATGAATATATAAAGGCCAGAAGACGTGGATGGCTGTGGGTTATCGGCTCTAAATAATCCTTTCTCATTTCATCAGATGCCCGGTGGATGGATTTAGATCGCCTTTCCTGGGTGATAATACAGTTAAACACCAAATCAGTTTACAGGAAGACTTCACTCATCTCTATCTGAATCATGGATGAGGAAATGACGGATGCCGTTATCTTTTATTTTTATTTTTTTATAGCAAATTTTATTATTTAAAACTTTGGACAAGGTGTAAACGGTCTGACAATCCTTCTTGTCTTACATCATTTTTGTGTTTTATATACATATATACACTTTATGTACATATCATTTATATACAGTTATAGAATATTCAATCTTATCGACCACCTTATTCTAGTAATATGTGAAATCAGCATCCTGTGTGTTTCTGTTGTGACCTTCCTTTCTGTTCCCACCATGAATAAAACTTATTCCAAATTTTGTAGTAATCTGATTGATCTTTATTTTTAATTTCCAAAGTTAACTTGTCCATTTCTGCGCACGCCCAAATTTTATTTATCACTTCACTCTCGTCTGATATTTCACTGTTTTTCCATTTCTGGGCGAACGTCATTCTCGCTGCTGTGACGATGTGTATCATTATATATAACTCTTCTTTGGTATGCTTCTCTGTTGTTATGCCTTGTAGAAAAAATTCTGGTCTATAATCTACACTCCATCCTGATATTTCTTCTAACCATATCCGAATCCTTTCCCAATACTTTTGCGTCTTATTACAGGACCACCAAACACGAAAATAAGTACCTAATTCTTTGGAACACTTCCAACAGCTAGGGGATATTGTCTTGTACATTTTGGCTAATCGTGCTGGGGGGAGATGCCACCAGTAAAACATTTTATATAAATTTTCTTTGTAAGCTGAGGCCAGCGTTTTCTTTTTATTTCTATCCCAGAGAGTTTGCCAAATATCAAAATCTATGCCATGTCCCAAATTTTTAGCCCATATCAGCATTGGTTCTTTAACTTGTTCCTCAAACATTTTGTACCCCAATAGCAAACTATACAATTTTCTTATTTGTTTCTCATCTGGCCTCAATAAAATAAAACGGATGTGCTTTCTTTAGTGAAGTGACTTGTCCTTCATTTTTACCAGCTCCAGATGAAGAAATAAGCCAGGAATCCTTGGTGCTCTCTGAACTTGACTGAGTCCTTGTTTGCAGACTTTTCATTACTTGACTAGGTCAGGGGTAGGCAACCTCGGCTCTTTTATGACTCATGGACTTCAATTCCTGGCTCAGGAATTCTGGGAGTTGAAGTCCATGAGTCATAAAAGAGCTGAGGTTGCCTACCCCTGGACTTGGTCATTGTATGCACAAATACATACCTGTGAGGCATTAGGGTTGGTACAGGGGATTATGTGGTTAGAGTTTTAAGATATGCAAATAATTCTTACAACAACAATTCGATCCTATACAGGCAGTGGTGGGATCCAGCCAGTTCACACTGCTTCGGGAGACCCGGTAGCTACTTTTTTGTTGCCGAGGCCCACATCGGACTTCCAGAAGCGGCATCCACACAGAGAATCGGTTGTTGACATATTTGAATCCCACCACTGTAAACAGGTAGTCCTCAAAATTTGAAGTTACAACCAAATAAAAGTGACTTATGACCGTTTTTTACAATGACAACAGTTGCAGCATCCCCCCTGGTCCCATGATCAAAATTCAGACGCTTATCAACTGACTCATATTTATGACGGTTGCAGTGTCCCAGTGTCACGTGATTCCCCTTTTGCGATGTCCTGACAAGCAAGATCAATGGTGGGGAAGCCAGATTCCCTTCACAACCGTGTCACTAATGTAACACCTGCAGTAATTCACTTAACAACCGTGGCAAGAAAGGTTGTAAAGTGGGACAAAACCCACTTAACAACTGTCTCACTTAGCAACAGAAATTTTGGCCTCAATTGTATTTGTACGTGGAGGAATCCTTGTATACCAGTCAAGCTATTCACGTTCTATATGTTATTAAGGAATTGGATCTTTGTTAATTTTTTAAAATCTCCTGCCTTAATATGGGCAAGAATAGAATACCAACTAGCTCACATGGTATCCGAATGAATATGTGGGTTTTTCAAGATATTATCTGGATTTACAAAATTAAAATCCATTAACTGTGTGAACTGGGCCTATTCATTTCACTCAATACTGTATACTTCTCAAGCATTGTTTAAAAAGAAAAAAATACATACAGTATATTAATCTTAAGATTCTCGTAAATTTTGTACCCTGTTTTGTTTTACATATCAAATTTAGACTGGTGAGTATTCTCATGATACTTTAATGATGGCAGTATGGTCTCATGTGTGGGGAAGGAATCTTAGTTCGCACAAAGACAAAGAGGTGACCATTAGGGAAACAAATGATTGCTTGCTTACAATTTCCTTAAGTAGTAAAAATGGTGTCCATTTCTAGTTCAGCGTAATAGAATAACAGAGTTGGAAGGGACATTAGAGGTCCTCTAGTCCAACTCCCCCTATCATTTCAGACAAATTGTCATCTTCTTAAAATCTCCTTATCTTGTGGCATCATAAATGTTCTTCCTTTCTTCTCTTTTGGACCCTGCTCCCTCCTGCCCCGCATACTTGTTATTGTAGAATAAACAGAGTTATTTTTATATTTATTTTCTGCATTTCTTTTTGTCATCAGAAAGTTCCCTTCTGACCAAATCCCTAAGCATT
The DNA here is from genome assembly GCF_947247035.1 of Vipera ursinii. NCBI lineage: Eukaryota > Metazoa > Chordata > Lepidosauria > Squamata > Viperidae > Vipera > Vipera ursinii. The sequence goes on along the minus strand of NC_139519.1, from coordinate 16,912,002 downwards.
GTTTCCTTCTTTATTTCTGAAAACTAACCTTGATGTCCCATCAACTCTTTTTCTATTCTAGCTTGTCATATGCAGATTATTGTCCGGTGTACTTCAAAGATCTTTCAAGATAAGAAATTCTTCATACTGCTATGGTATATGATTCTTACTGACTAGGAGGGCTGGCACAATTTATTTAATTGATGGCTTTGTTCCTATTAGTTTAAAGACATGCCACTGAGCTGAGGACTTTCATTCTTACACCTTAAGGGAAAGAGATAAGTTTGATTTTAAAGACTTGCTGCCCTTCGTATGAGATCTTCATACGTTAATTAAATTCTCTGTGTTAAAAAATTAATTTATTATCCCAAGCAGTCTGGGAATATTCTTGACCAGTTAAAAACGATATGATTTCTTGCATCAGAAAACTATTTCTTGATATTAATACCTTTTTAAGACAAAGCGTTACAGTAAGAACTTGGTTTGGCTTATGTATTATGTCACCAAAGCCTTGTATGATGAATCAACATCTGCATAAGTGCTTAGGCTTCATATGTATACAACTAGTAATTCATACATGTTTTCTTATTTAATGAAGGTATGTCACCACAGTATAGGTTAATCTACAGAACAGAGATATTTATGTGTACGCAGAAGTAATTCTTAACACAGAAAAGAGGTCTGCGCACCCAGGTTCAATCAAAAGATGATCTTGCACTCATCACACTGTTTAATTAAAACTTAATGATGGGTCTTAGGATACCATTAAGAATCAGATATATTGCAGCACACTGGAGCCTCCATTTCTCCAAATTATACAGTGACTGGAAGTAAAAACACAAACATTTCATGGCTTGCAATATTTAAGTATCTTGCTTACTCTTTCCCTCCTTCTGTCCTGATGGGCACATAACACAATTCTACATGGCTTGTGCACTTCTAAGTGTGATGTATACAAACACATTTGATACATCTGAATCCATGACTAGGCAAATCTCCAAGTGCACGAGAGATGGATAAAAAAGGGGGGAAAAAAGAAAAATCAACTGTCAATCTTTACATTTTTAATGAGATACGAACACTCTGAGCATTGGAACAAAAAAAGAGACTTTCCATTGGAACATTTTTTAAAAAAAAAATAAAATAAAAACCTTGGGGATCAAAGAGGATTAACATGACTAGTCCTAACATGAGAGCTTGAAGGGATGTTTGGAAAAAGGCTGAGTAAACCATCTGACAAGAGAAGCCAACCTCCTTTTGGAAAATCCTGAGCAAACAAATACTAATCACTGAATAAAGGGACAATTAGCTGTGATGTCTCCTGTAATAAATCTGGTAAGAAGAATACAGCCTTCTGGCTATTCACAGCCAGATCCCAGTCGCTTGCTGTTTGCCAAGCAGATTAATGGGGACAAATCGGGCAGCTTATTGTAAGGGACAAACACAATTCCTTGTCTGTCTTGACAAAAGGAAGCCAAACCTGCCTGGAATTGAATCTCCAGCTTGATCAACAGGGGCATCTGCTTTAGCAATTGCTCCACTCACAGCAGCATCCGTTAAGTGGCATTTCATTGCCTCTGCAAAACTACCTCTGATAAAATAATTGAAAGTCACCAGTCAGTTTTAAGAAGGACAAATTAAGTATTATTGTGACTCATTTGGGCCAAGGTTAATAGGTATAGTGGATGTCGGTGTTAACCGATTGCTGTATATCCATTAAAATCTCTTCTGATTCACATAATTATTTATAGAAAAGGTTTTAATCCACTATTAGGGAGGAAGCTTTGAAATGCCTTAGTGGTTCTATCTAGACAGTTTTAGAACGATGAATTGGATTCACTTAGGTGACACTTGAAAGTTCAGACAAGCCAATGGCTACAATGTCTTCTATAACCATCCTGATCAATCAATGGCTGAGGAGCTTCCAGCGGTTCTTCTGAAGTCTGTACCAAATTTAGAATTGACAACCCCAAAGAGAAGGCAACGTTCTTCATTGCAGGAGGAGAAACTGGTTGGTCTAGGGAGGAGACAAATATGGTAGCAGTAAAATTTACTCATAGGGGAAGATGCCACCAGATTCCTGCTTCAAGATGCCACCCTTTGTGGAGATCTTATTAATCTCATAGTTGTCCAAAGTCCCACCAACTCTAACAAGGCAAACTACTGTACATGAACAGAGACCGAACCCTCCACTCATTAGCTCTGATGTTACCTAGTCCCTGCAAGATTTCTCAAAAGTGGTTTGCTGTTTCTATCTTTTTTTTTTAGGGGTGAGAGAAAATGACTGGCTCAAGATCATCCAGCTGGCTTTGTACCTAATGTGAGACCAGAACACAGTGCCTTCACCACTAGGTCAAAGTGACTTTCCCATCAGGAATAAATGCCTTTTGCCAAATGACCTTTTGGCCTCTCTGCTGACAATTGTCCCAAAGCCCCTTTAAGCATATTTGTCTTTCATTATGGGCATAGGTATGGATTCTCTGAATAGGAGGATCCCTCTGGATTCCAGAAGAGAAGGAAGCTATTTTCGTTCAGCCCTTTTTGTTTGCTTTTCTCCACACAATTCCATAGGATCTTCCTGACTTAATTAAGAGGCCATAAATGGTTGCAAATGGAACACAGAGCCAGTGAAAACAATTTATGTGTTTTCCATCCATAAATGGAATTTTGGTCATAAGGCTGAACCAAATCAGAATCCCTGCCATTATTTGGGGAAAACATTTCATCCCACTAATGAAGTTGATTTGAATCTGGTCTTGATAATGGAAATGAATTTCTTCCTGGCTTGGCATCTAATACTCATATGAAGAGCCTGCTGTGTTGTTGTCTTCTTATCTCATGAATGTTTTAATTATAATGAGGCTTAATTGCAGCCTTGGACAATAAGAGCATACTGCTAAGTTTGTAAAGCCGACCTGAGTCTTTAGAGAAGGGCGGGATATAAATGGAATTAAAATAAAATAAATAAATAAATAAAAAATTATTTTTCATTCCACAATTTTCCCAATGAAAGTCATCCAGCCAAAGCCACACTCTGATTGTAACATTCAAGCTTCATCCTTGAGCCGCTGACTCCCATCAGGTGTCTGCTCTTGAATTTTTTTAAAAAAGGTGAAAGATTCCTGTTAGTTATTGTTTTTAGGCAATAAGTAGCCTTGCCATGTTTACTGTTATTTTTTCCCCCGTCACGAGAAGACTTCAATAAATAGAACATAAGCAACGCTATCTTTGCTGTTTGACAATGAAAGATGTTGCTTCATTTCCTTACTGAAATTATTTCAAGAGTGTATCTATATCAGCCTTCCCAGGTAGACCAGATGGAAAACATGAACTGATGGGCTAATTCTATTTTATTGTAAGGCTACATTAATAGAATCTTGCAAGTCTGAAAGCACAGATCACCCACTCTCTCATTCATAGTCTGAGAACTTACGGAAGGTCTCTTATGAAGATCAAAGAGTTTCTCTAAATCACGAAACCAGGCTCTGGGTCACAGAGCCCCCACAATCTAAATAAGTGTCAAATATTTTTAATTCACTTTGCTGCAACTGCTTAACGTGGTTAACATTCTGTAATCTAAGTTTATGGTTCACCTTATTTATTCAGAGTTCACTTAATCTATATGAACAGGATTTATTTTCTACAATTTTGGCTTTTACAGTTGAAGCATGGTCTCAAGACACACTTTCAAGAAGCATAGGACACAGTAAAAACACCTGATTTTCAGCTATTGGTGCTGAATGTGATTGTTGGATAAGGTCCAATTTAAAGTAGCAATTTAAGAATATCATACAATACTTGGCACAACTCCTCACTTGCAATTTAATATTAAAATATTTAAAATGCATGGCATTTAATATTCCATTGTAATGTTACTATTCATTCTGGTTACGGAATAATTATTTTGATAATTGTTTGATAACATTATTTTTCAGGCAATTTTTTTCTATTTTTCTGCGTGGTAGGTTCTGCTATGTCCCTGGAGCAATGAGAGCCACTGTAGAAGCTATGGAGGGCTTTGTATGACTTTGAAATTAATATTTATTTGGTTCCTTCACTTACCCAGAACAAGAGAGTTTATGAATAATACATAGGCCCAAAGAGTCACAATAGGAAAGCTTCTATTCTGAATCTTAGGAGCAACCAGAAAACTTATTTCAGCCTAAGGATCATCATTGTCAAATGAATCAGGCATGGTTCAAATTAATGTGAATTCAGGTACAGATCAAGGCCCTCAGCTAGTAAAAACAAAATAGTCACAAAGATATTATTATGAAATCAAGAAAAGATGAGCAGCAAAATGAGACATAAAATCACTATTCAAAGCTCTTGAGAAGGTTTGGAGATTAGTTTTTTTCTAAACTAGATTTGGTGATCCACTGTTCAGGTTTACTTTGTAGATGTCACACATCTGCCTTTACTTTTTACTATCCAGTCCCAGAAGGTCTAAAGATAATCAGAGACCAATATTACTGAAGCTAAGTGGTTTATGTTTAGATACACAGTAGTCTCTTGGTTGTACTTGTATTCAGACTTAATCAGACTAGATTCATTGAAATTAGTAAATTAGAGGTTGTTGTTGTTGTTAGCTGCGAAGTCGTGTCCGACCCATCGCGACCCTATGGACAACATTCCTCCAGGCCTTCCTGTCCTCTACCATCTTCAGGAGTCCATTTAAGCTCACGGCTACTGCTTCAGTGACTCCATCCAGCCACCTCATTCTCTGCCGTCCCCTTCTTCTATTGCCCTCGATCTTTCCCAGCATTAGGCTCTTCTCCAGTGAGTCACTTTTCACTGGAAATTAGAGGAGGTACAGCAAATTAAAGACAGCTCTGTGAATTGACAACCATGAAAAGACCAAGGAACTATGAGTAAACTGGGATCTCTGGATAAGAATAGGACAGGAGATTGCCCATTTGTCCTCTAGACAGCTACTTCTTACATGGAGACTGCAGGACAGTGTCTTGAGCATCAGGAGATGACAGGAAGAGCCATTTTGCTTACAACTGTGGCAGAATCTTTTAAGGACACTAAGTTTGCAAACTTCACTTTCTAATCACCTTTTGAAAAGTGTCTATTAATCATATTAAAGCAAGTAGAGACATGTGGAAGAACAAGTTTGAAAAGTCTTCATCGGGTGAATTTATCTTCTACTCTAAACAAAAGAAAAATTAATTATAAGCTTAAAAACTTAAAGAATCTGAAATAAATAGCAAAAAGCTAAATAACATTTTACTCTTGGAAAGTTCTAAATGGATTAAACATTCAGATAAATTTGAAGTGTTGAAACTTTTACAATGAGATTTTGGAATTTATAAAGAACAAACAGATTCTTGTAGGAAATGCATCTATTCTGGTTTTTGGAAGAAATAGCAGAGATAAATAACTTCATGATGTAAAAACTGGACAGTAGAAGGGACTAAAGATTTTATATAGAGAAAAAAAATGACTTTCTTTTCCTTGCAATTTTTAGTCTTTCTTTTTTTATTTTTTTTTTCTCTTTAAGTTTAGCTTGTATTAGATTATACTGTTATAGTCAACATTCTTAAAACAGTTATATAAAAATAAATAAAATGAAACATGTTTTTTTCTTTGTAGATTTAATAGATGTATTGATTTCTGTTCTTTAAAAAATAGGCTTGAACTCTGAAATCAGCTGACAAAGTGGGATATACATCAAATTAAACCATACATACATTAATTAAACCATGGGCTTTTCATACATGACAACTATTGGCCTAATGGTAAGATGCTCTTTATGTTAATTTAAAGCAGCATCTTATCAACATGAATAGATTTCCTACTGTCATAAAAGGCAGAAATACGCTACTAATCTCATTCCTTTATTTCATTTAAGACTGATAAAGAAAGGGATCTGAGTATCCTGGAATCCTGCTAGTTCAAAGGGACTCATTATAATATTTATTTAATGTTCCTTGTAATTTATTTAGCAAGGTTCCATAGTCTGGGGAAGATGCCTATAGTAGTCAGGCTGAAAGATGTGTCAGGGTATAAAGTTAACACCTTTATCTTTAAATAAAAAGGAATTTGCTATGGAGCTGAAGGAATCACTTGCAATGCTGAAACTCTGGACATGATTCAGAATTAGGACAGCACTTGAAAGCCTAGGTCACCACAGAGGAGAACTGTGTCATTTGTCCACTTATTTTATGAGCATGATGAATCTCTTTGATAAAATAAGCAATCCACACCCTTTCATGCTACAAGGGATACTTTGAAGAAAATGCTCAGATGGATTCATTTACCTGACAAGGAACCAGTCCTTCGGAAGAATCTCTTTGTACTAAGATGGCAGCACTGAGGGAGTTTCCTAACAGCAGAATAAAAAGCAATTTGATGGTGCTTGTTCTGATAATCACTCTTGCATTACTTGTCAGAATAGACAAAGGCAACAAGACTGCATGAATAAACAAAGTTTGAGCAAAAAGGAGCCTCAAGGGACATAAAGTTTTGTTCTCCATAAAGAACTTGGTTTCTTTGTTCTATATTAAGGACACTTCTTCAAATAGGCTAACAATATATTATTGGGTATTATATGTTAATTAATATATTAAAGCTATAAGCCACACAGCTTCTAGAGAATCTGGGTCATATGGCAAATTACTGAGATGGCAGTTATTTGCAAATGATCTGCCTGATTTGTGACCTAGGTAGAAGAAAGTCCAGTAGGCTGACATTAATGGCATATGAACCACTGCAAATTCAAATTCAGGGTTTTGCTACGCTCCTCACCAAGAACTGTCCATGGTCCTGCTCGGAAACTGAGTAGAATTGCCTGCCTCCAGGACAGAAGATATTAAATGGTTTTGTAGGCCATTCAGAAGCAGTCCAGTTGGGAAATTGTGAGATGTTCTCAATCTGTCAGTCATCCACTCTTCTCTCTGATGGAATGTCTTGGGTGAATAGTGGTAAACTGGAAGGAAGGAAGGAAGGAAGGAAGGAAGGAAGGAAGGAAGGAAGGAAGGAAGGATATCTGGAATTGCTATGAAGCTTGGACAAATGAGCTGAATCTTTCTCCTGGTGGCTGGAAATGACTGGAATTCTAGCTTCTAGACTTGATTATAGTTTGGAAATCTTTCTCTACATGTGTTAGCTAGAGACTTGATTTTAAGACAACGACAGTATTAACAGGATGAAATTTTTCATCTTTTTGAAAACTTTTAACGGGTACTGTCTATTCATGGAGTGCTTTCCCATCAAAGTATTGTTGAAAAACGTCTCACACAAATTACCTTTAGAGAGCAAAATAAACTGTAGACTCGACAATGTAATATTTGTTTACCCTTTCATAAGGGTTATGAAAAGTCTACTAGATTCTGCCATGCACTGCTGCATTGACAGATTTCTGATCGTGGCCATATGTATTTCTTGCTTCATTATCCCAAAAATCTTTTGTAGCATGTCATTTTCATTCCATCACAGTCCAGTCTGGTTTTTACAACAGATGAAGGGAAGCATAAGACAGCCCTGGAGAGCACTAGATGATGCCCAGCTTAAGGAACAAAACCTTGCCAATCATTGCTTTCAAGCAGATTTTAAAGACAGTTCTGTGCAGTAGGTATTCTTTGTTTCAGAGCCGATGTCTTTATGATTTCATTGAGCTGCATTATTTTACTCCTCTGCACGTATCTTTTAACATAAGGCATGCTTGTTTTCTACTTGTACTGTGTTCGTTGTTACTGGAGCTACACTATGGAGAAAAACAAGATACAGGTGACACTGTTACCTGGTATTTTTCAAACAGATTGCAAAGACAGCTCTCAGACTTCCAAACAAGCCATGCTGTTCAGCCTACTGGGAGTCATCAGACAACAGATTGAGAAAGTGCAACATTTGTAAAAGCTGAATTAAAACAAGCAACTTTGTCACATTGGATTTTTTTTGTTTATTTATTTATTTATTTTTATTACATTTATATCCCGCCCTTCACCGAAGACTCAGGGCGGCTTACAAGCTTAGCAGTAGCCTTCATTCTATGTATATGCCTGTTTCTTTTTTTGGCCTTCTCATTGCGCTTCCTGGTTACTCGTTCGTTTAGGCTCTCTAAAAACGTCCCAAAGTAAAACTGTTGCTCTTTCCTGATCTTGCTGCTTCTGATTTCATGTCAGTTCAACCCTAACTACTAATTTTCTGAATTCCCCACAAGAATTATGGAAAAGCATACTTGAAGCTCCAGCAGGGAAGGAAAGATACGAATGAACTCTCCTTAATCTAGTTGCCATGGTTCTAAACGTGAGCATTTTTCCCCCTATTTAACATTTAAAATAATGAAATCCCAGTAATATAAATCCAAAGGAAATCTTGAATGCCGGGTATGATTTGGCTGTTAGACTCCAAAGTGCTACAAGATTTGCACCCTGGACAGAAATGGAGTTGGGATGCTTTTTTAATGTTACATATATATATATATGTATATGTATATGTATATATATATATATATATATATATATATATATATATATATATATATATATATATATATATATATATATATATATATATATGGGAGGCGGGTCAATTCTTGGTGTTGGGGTTATATCTAAGCAATAAATGTTTGTGGGCAGTAGCGATGCAGCTGCTGCTCACCTTTTTAAATACGGTTCTAAAGATAGATTATAGAGATGGGCTAAGTCTTACACTCAATGTTCTTTCAGCCTCAGAACAAAATAAAGAAGTGAGAAGGTAACGGATGAACTGGGAAACCGCTGCTCTCACATCCCTGTCTCTTTTCACAAACCGTTTAGCTTTATTTCAGGTTTTTTTCTCACCCAACCTTACAATAGACTAGAATAGAGCTGGAAGGGACCTTGGAGGTCTTCTAGTCCAGCCCCCTGCTCAAGCAAGAGGACCTATACTATCTCAGACAGGTGATTGCCCAGTCTCTTTTTAAAAACTTCCAGTGGTGGAGCACCCACGATTTCTGGGGGCAAGCTGTTCCTCATAAAGTACAAGCTCACAATTGGCGGTTCCCCCATTTCCATGAAGGCCATCTTCAACAGCAGCTCCTTATAGTCCAACCTTCTCTGAATAGGGCTCATTTACTTTCTTCTGATGATCTGCTGCATGTAGATATGATATATCCAGTGCTTTTTTTTGTAAAAGAAAAAGGTGCCGGAACTCACACATGTCATGCAACCCGCCTTGCCTATCCTACAAGGTTCCATCCAAAAAAAGGTGCCGGAACTCCGTTCTGAGCGTTCTACGAGAAAAAAAGCCCTGGATATATCTCCCTCTCGTACCATAAAAGGCAGAGTTGTCCATCCTACTTGGTGACTAACCAGATCTTGGAGAAAGCTCACCCGTTTGTTGTTTTTTTTTTGTGCACACTGCAAAGGTGGAGTGCTGCTCTTCTAGTCCATTCTTCATTGAAATGCAAATTAATTTCCTCTTCTGACTACTGCACAGTGCTTTTCCTGCAGGAGACTGGGCCCAGTCCAGCTACGTATTTCTTCTGTCCCTCTGTTCTTTGGACTGAGTTTTCCTTCCCAAGCTCATCTCATTAATATAGATATGACTTTCCCTCCTGACATTCATTTGTCATGCCTTTTTATCTCTGTTGTACTCTCTGGCAATTTTCATTCTGTCCCCTCCTGGTGTGTATGAGTTAGAGCGTTAATCTCTACCTTGTCATCTCTCCCTCCCAGCATATGCTCTTTTTTCCCTTCGCATCTTCAGCAACTGCGTTGCTCTGGGGAGTCACAAAAACCTCCCAGGCTCAGCTGGGAGAATTGGGAGGAACGGGTATAATGTTGGGGCAAGCCACATGCTTTTGGGATGGCCAGAAGATGGACTGAGATATATGGGTGGGTGTGTTTGCCATCCCAGGTTTGGATTGTTGGACTGCTGCTGTGGGGAAAAGAAGAGGAGGAAAAAAGTATGAGATACGTTTGCTGTCTTGAGTTGTTTATAAAATAACAAAGGCAGAATATAAGTAAAATAAGTAAATAATGGCTAAATTAATATCCACCAAAGTATCTAAGATGAAAAAAAAGATGGACTGGCTCCCGAAACTGTTCTTTATATATTTGAAATGGGAGGTATGTTGGTCTGCACACCCAGCTGCCAGTTATATACATTTGTTTTGAGAGGCTACCACATGAGGACTGAACAGGCATGCAATCATTCTGATTTCATATGTATTTATAATTTGCTTACTGCTAAAGTCTGGTCTCTGGGCTTACACAGTCATCTGTGTCCCACAATTCTCTCCAGAGTTTACAGGAAGTTTACAGGAAGTAGATAGAATCTCTTACAGTACTGGTTTAGATCTGGGGTAGGCAACCTTGGCTCTTTTATGACTCGTGGACTTCAGCTCCCAGAATTCCTGAGCCAGCATGGCTAAGCATGGAAACCTCTCCCTTTCCCCTCAGCATGGCTGGCTCAGGAATTCTGAGAGTTGAAGTCCACAAGTCATAAAGTGGCCTAGGCCTGGGCCAGGGGTAGGCAACCTTGGCTCTTTGTCGTAGTGAATTCCACAGGTTAATTGTGCAATTAACAATTACTGTGGCAATGAATTACTGTGGCAATTACTGTGGCAATGAATTCCACAAGTTAATTATTATATTTCAGACACATTATGCAGAGATCTAGTTCTCTGGAGAAGTCTGTAATGTTGGGAAAGGGAAAAGGAAAAAGGAAGAAGAGGATGACCAACAGCAATGGATGGATTCAATTAGAGCAACAATTGGGAAAGACTGTTAAAAGACCTGGTTGGTGACAGATTCTCCTAAAAAATGTCTACCTATGAGTTGATATTGACTTGATGGCACTTAATCATCATAAAATCCTTAGCCAGAACATGCCAAATATGATCTGAGCATGTTCTGTCTCTCGATTGTCTTTCTTTCAAGCTAAAGAGTTTGAAACGTGTAGGCTTTTCTCACAAGGAAGTTCTATGGAACATTTTGCCTACGTTCTTCTGTTCTTTTTCCAGCTCTGCTTTATCCTTTTTAAATGCAGCAACTACATTTGTATTCTATCCTCCAGAAGGAGGTAGTATTTTTTCCAAGATGGACATTTGTATTCGTAATCCTTGATAATGATACTTAGCATGGACTTTGACTTCCTTACAACTCCCACACCTGTTCATTAAGTTATCTACTATAGCCTCAAGAGCTTGTTCCTTGTTACCTATAGACACCTCAGACCTGACCAGCATATATGTGAAATTAGAGCTTTTTGCCCCGCTGTGTATAACTTTACTTAGACTGAGTTGCACTTGCAATTTGATTGAACATTATCCCAATTTAAGAAGGTCTTTATAGAGTGTTTTACAAGCACGTTTGGTTCCTATCACCCTGAATATTTTTGCATCATCCACAAACTGGGTCAACTGATTGCATGTATCTAAATCGAGATCATTTATGAACAAATTAAAAAACAACAGACCTGTCACAGATCCTCATAAACCTCTCTTCTAGTTTCTTTCCCTTGATAAAATTTCCCAATTATTTCTGTACGTGACATTCTGTTTTTTTAACTAGTTAGCAATCAATAAAAGTGTACAAACCGCAAGAATTAAGTTTACTCAAGAACCTTTGATGATAAACATTGTTAGATGTTCTCTGAAAATTCAAGCCTAAAGTGTCAACATGTCTGGCAGTGAGGCAGACTTTTCCTTTGCAGAATACAAAAGCAATTGCCTTTTCTTCCAGTCAGGCGGGTTGTCCACGGCTGGCTGGGGAATTCTGGGAGTTGAATTCTTAAAGTTGCCAAGGTTGGACACCCCTGCAATGGGGTTTATTCCTCTTTGTATCTTTTCTTTGCCGATGGCCTATCATTTCCATGATCTTCTCTGAATCTCTTTTTAAAAGTTGATGTCCCATTTGTATGGAACACTTCCGGTTGCCCCTGCCCACTTCTCCAAATGTTCTGCTGCAGTTCCTGGCTCCTGTCATATATTCAGACAAAAGGTATATATATTTGGGAGGACAATGTGACCAGTTTAAAAGCAGAATGATTACAATGCTGAGCAGGCAGCCTAGCTGATCCAAAGGGAAAAGACAGCAACCACATGTTCAGTTGCTTTTATGGAAATGTAGCGTCTATAGTCAGCCGTTCTTGTGACATTAGTCTGTCAAAATGCTGATGGTAGTGGTGGGGCTCCTAACTCTGTCCTTCATAAGAGGTTCTCCTCTGAGTTCCCTAATTGACACAGAATGACAATTGAACAGCCAGTGCCAAAATGGGTAGACAGAAGGTGCCTTTAAGTTGGTTGCTTAGGTGTCATTTGCTATTCTCACCTCTGGATGATCCTCCTTGCTGCGGTGGGGGGGGGGAAGCTGGGAGTTTTGAAATCCTGTCCCTGTTTATGTGGGGGTCTCAGATATGCTAAAAATGTGTCCAGAGTGGAATGAGACAGGTTCAATCTCGTCACCAGCTTCTGATGAGTGTAAGCAATCCACTTAAAATGCAAGCCCCTCCCAAACAGAGCCTTCGTGGTCCATCCTTTGATAGAGCTGGGATAGAGACCATCTGTCCCTTTTCATTTAGCTCCATGATGGACCCTGAGCTGTTCTGGCACATTAAGGTGCTGTCAGGGAACGATGCTAATGGCTTAAATGACAGAGGAGGCAGTTCAGGGATGGCAACGCGAAAACCTTATGTGTGTTTTTTATATCCACGGAATAGCTAGATAACCTTTATGGCTGAAAAGCAGAATGTATCAGGGACATTCCAGCCAATGCATTAGATGTATTTAGATCACCCATGTTGATTCATTCAATAGTTTCTACAAAAGAGAGAGAGAGAGAGAGAGAGAGAGAGAGAGAGAGAGAAAGAAAGAAAATAAAATCAGACCAATGGTGCCCAGGTGCAACTACCCTCCAACGAAAACCAGCCATGTTGGTTTGTTGCTGCGGTTTTCAGACTGAGGGCATTTGCAACAGGAAAGGGCAAAGGACTGTGCTTGCTGAATTACCAGCATCAGCAGCTGTAGCCACCATGCCCGACAGTTAAGCCACTGGGAGTTTTGGTCCAGCAATGACTTGAAGGCCACCTGTGTCTGTTCTAAATTGACCTGCTTTGTGAGAATATTCAGAGCACTTGACTTGCAATGAGGTCTTCTGAATCCTTTGTCATCTTGATGCCTATCTTCACTTGTCTTTTGTAATCAAGGCGAGGCTACTGCAGCGGAGTTTCCTTTGAAGTTTCAGCTTACGTAGAATGCAAAAACTCGGATGCTGACATGCAGGTCATTAAAATTCAAACTACATTGTGACTTATAACACACTGGGTAATCCCAGTGATTCTATGGAAAACTTCCATTGGTTGTGATTTTGTTCTGCTGGGAATTCTGGGAGTTTAAAGTTGCTGAGTTTAAGAAACATTGCTGGCTGAGGAATTCTGGGAGTTGAAGTCCACAAGTCATAAAAGGGTCAAGTTTGAAGACCCCTGGTGTAGGAAGTCCTCTTTAGTGAAGCACTTGGCAGGACTTCCCCTTTGACAACCAAGTGATTATTTTGACACTTAGGCTTTTAAATCTTAAACATCTTCAGCATCAGCATCCACAACAATAACATCATCTAGAGTATCTCTACTCTATGGGCCTTTATTCAGATGCAGCTTCAGTCTATATCTGATCTGTGCAAGGTGCTGAGTAGGGCACAGTTGCAGAATTTTGCTGACTAAATTTTGACCTTCAGGGGCTTTGTGATGGAAAACACAAATCAATGAGGGAAGAAGTAGATGGATGCAAGTACTGGAAAGTGATCAGATGTGCTTCCTCAGCACACCTCAGATTTAGAAGTCCCACCTTCTGCACAGGGATCAACTGGATCTCCATGGATCGCATGAGCCACCTAGTTGTGTCCCACCAATGCTGTGCACTTGATGTGGCTCTGACTTCGCAGGAAGGCCCTCTTCCAGGCAAGAGTGGGGTGGAGCTACTCAGCATGGCCCCCAACCCTTATCACACATTATTTTCCCACATCTTAACAGCATTAAAGTGACAGAGCTTTTGCTTTTAGTGATCAAATTTAGTAATCAACAAACTTGGCTAGTTCTTCCCTAGTAAATACCAGTTTAAAAGTGGGGGGGGGGAGTGTCAGGGAAGGAATCCTGTTTTTATTCCTCTGTTGCGACTGTGATTTTTTTTTGCTAAGTCATTCGTTCAAGATCAATATTCTTCTGGCTGAGGAATTCTGGGAGCTGAAGTCCACAAAATCTTAAAGTTGTCAAGGTTGCAGATCCCCGCTCTAGACGTTTGACTCTTTTCCAAAAAACTATCTTGAAACCAACGTTTGGGTGACTACACCTCAAGGTTTTCCCATGGGAGAATATGGCAGAATTAGTTCTAACTTACACACAGTCACAGATCACAGACCAGACTAGCTATATTCAAAAACGTAACAGGTTTTCTTCTGCAGTGTGTGTGTGTGGGGGGGGAAATAAAAGATTAAAAAAAATACATCAGAGAAGTAATTTGAACTGTAATATGTGCAATATCAAAAACCTTTTCCTATCACTTAGAATATCCTTTTGGGGCCATGCAGTCATGTCGTGCACTAAATCACGAAAGTTACCTGAAAGATGGTATTTATTCATCTGTATGATTGAATTGGAGATTTGTAACATTCAAATAAAGATCATCAGCCAATCCATGGTGAATGAGGAATCCAATGTTTAATACTGAATTCTCATCAACATAGCTCAGCATGAAGACATGGACTGGAGAGGTTCTACAAACATGCCCTTAGAAATGAATTCAGATTATTAATCCAAATATGGTTGTTGTTGGAACTAGGGTGATTCAAGCTATGTCTTATTTCTTGGTTGTCTAGATAATAATTAGAGCTTGATGATTTTCTTAAGGACTGTGATGTCAAATCCATATTTAATTTCCCAGGAGTTCCCCTAATAAACGTGATATACAGATATCAAGTTTATATACTATCTGCTGAAAGTCTGTTGGATTTGACAATATTTTTTCTTCACAATTCCAGGAGTATAAAATAAGACAGGGGGAATCCCCCCAAAGTGTCATTGCCTGGGTCAGTTTCTACAGAGACTCTTGGAGTTGCTATTCATGAGTCCCAGTTCCCATCACAATCCTTGTTCCCTTGGAGCTAATTTTAGACATTTCTCCATAAGTCCCATGTTCTTTTGAGAACACTATGCTAACCAGTGCCATAGCTGGTCACTGCTTGCCTTATGTGCCAGGAGGATATGTCTAAGAGCGCCACCTGGTGAGGTCAGTAACAATAATGGCTTCATAGAAGATGCTCCAGAATGTCCAAAATGCCTTCATCTGCAAGTTGCTTTCTCTAGTAATGAAGGTCAGTTATGGCTCCCTCTCCTGCTTTTGCACATTCAACAACACAAAAAGGCATTTCTTCAGAGTTCATTCCAGCTTCTGTTCAACTCCTCTCTACAGCTCTTTGCTTACTTGGATATCCATTTGGATTTCCAGAAAATTCCTACCAAGCAAAAGGGGACGTATGAGTGTGGCTAATTCACCAACCCACTTTCAGAGAATGATTTGGAGCAGCTTCCATTCCATTCCCTCTCTCTTCTCCTTCCTGTTATAAAGTTCCATTGGGGAAGACCAATGGACAGTGGAGAGAGAATCGAGCCTTCTGGCTTACCTATGGTTTGGTTAACTGGTTCATTCAATACAGAATAATTAGCTGTTGATTCAGAGAATAAAGTAAGCTATCATGTGGGCCCCAATTGGGAGGAGGAGGAGAAGAAAGAAAGAAAGAGAAAGAGAAAAAGAAAGAAAGAAAGAAAGAAAGAAAGAAAGAAAGAAGAAAGAAAGAAAGAAAGAAAGAAAGAAAGAAAGAAAGAAAGAAAGAAAGAAAGAAAGAAAGAAAGAAAGAAAGAAAGCACTCTTCCATCATTTTTCATTTTCAAAAAATATACGAGGAACTGAAGACATTTTTGTAAAAAATGTTGCTACGTGAAAATACTTGGCTTTGAAAATTCTGGTTTCTCTGTCTCTCCCTCTCTCCTCTCTCCCTTCCCCTTTTTCTCCCTCTTTCTCCCCCCCTCTCCCTCTCCCCTCCTTCCCCTCTCCTTCTCTCTCTCCCTCCTCTCCCCTCAGTTCCCCCTCTTTCCTTCCCATCTCTCCCTCTCTCTTTTCTTCTCTCCCTCTCTCCTCTCCCTCCTTTCTCTCTTTCCTTTTCCCTCCCTCCCTCCTCTCTTCCAGAACCTGAAGGCATCTTAGGTGTGTTTAGTGTGTCCTGATGCCAATGGCCATTAGGTCTCCCCACCCCCACTGCAGGGTTTGCTGTCCTTGGGTCCAGCAGAAGTGTTCAGCCTCGTATACTCAAGCAAAATAAGCACTTTCTTCAAGTGCAGCCTGTGGCACTGCAGAAGTTGGCAGGCTAAAATGTCTGTTGTAAAAGGAACCCAGGCCTTGAAGGAACAACGCTGCTGAAGGCAGTCAAGGACTTGGCAGCTACGGATCTTCGGTTGGGAAACACACTAGTACATATTCAGCAAGAAACGATTCCAAAACTGTCAGAAAATTGACTTTATTTTACTTGGTCGATTCATTGATTTGGGCTGGGAATTAAATGTTTCATGGGACCCAGCCAAGCAGGAAGTCCTGAGAGACAGAAAGTTAAGGATGAAAATCATCCTTCCCATTTGGAAGATTCCGATTTAGAAAGCCAAACAGATTGGGGAATTAAGAAAAAAAAACATGGAGAATTGAGAAGAATATTGATCTCGAACGAATGACTTAGCAAAAAAAAATCACAGTAGTCGCAACAGAGGAATAAAAACAGGATTCCTTCCCCGACACTTGCACCACCACCCCACTTTAAAACTGGTGTTTACTAGGGAAGAACTAGCCAAGTTTGTTGATTACTAAATTTGATCACTAAAAGCAAAAGCTCTGTCACTTTAATGCTGTTAAGATGTGGGAAAAATAATGTGTGATAAGGGTTGGGGGCCATGCTGAGTAGCTCCACCCCACTCTTGCCTGGAAGAGGGCCTTCCTGCGAAGTCAGAGCCACATCAAGTGCACAGCATTGGTGGGACACAACTAGGTGGCTCATGCGATCCACGGAGATCTGGTTGATCCCTGTGCAGAAGGTGGGACTTCTAAGTCTGAGGTGTGCTGAGGAAGCACATCTGATCACTTTCCAGTACTTGCATCCATCTGCTTCTTCCCTCATTGATTTGTGTTTTCCATCACAAAGCCCCTGAAGGTCAAAATTTACTCAGCAAAACTCTGCAACTGTGCCCTACTCGGCACCTTGCACAGATCAGATATAGACTGAAGCTGCATCTGAATAAAGGCCCATAGAGTAGAGATACTCTAGATGATGTTATTGTTGTGGATGCTGATGCTGAAGATGTTTAAGATTTAAAAGCCTAAGTGTCAAAATAATCATTTGGTTGTCAAAAGGGGAGGTCCTGCCAAGTGCTGGGCAAGTTTCACTAAAGAGGACTTCCTACACCAGGGGTCTTCAAACTTGGCAACTTTTAAGACTTGTAGACTTCAACTCCCAGAATTCTGAGAGTTGAAGTCCACGGGTCTTAAAGTTGCCGAGTTTGAAAACCCCTGTCCTACACCCTTCAGAATTTTCTCATTCTACTGGTGAGTAGGCTGCTTGAGACAGGATCTCAATACTGGATGGCATCTCCGTTCCCCAAAGTAGTCACCCAAAGTCTTGGGGAGCTCTCCTCAAGCTGCTGACTGGGACCCTAGGCTTCTGATCCCACAGTTATGCTCTGAATGGTACCACCATCTCCCCTTCACTTCATTTGACTGAAAGGCTGAAAGATTGAAGATCGAAAGACTGAAAGAAGAAGACCTTGTCTTCCAGTTGGCCACAGGCAAGTAGTAGAAGGCAGCCTTTCAGACATGCCAGATATCTTCTTCCTAAGGTTCTTTTCCACCAAGGATATGAAGGAGGGATGAGTAGGAAGTGGTAGGTGGAGGCCCCCATCGGTCTGCTGGTGGGGAATGGACATTTGACCAGATCCCTTAGAAAGCTTTTGAAATTAAACTGGCTGTGATCTTAGGAGAGCTAATGGTCCATGTCCCTATAGGATAGGGGGGTCTTCAAACTTGGCAACTTTAAGACTTGCGGACGTCAACTCCTGGAATTCCTCAGCCATTCTGGGAGTTGAAGTCCAGAAGTTGTAAAGTTGCCAGGTTTGAAGACCCCTGCTATAGCAAAGCCTCTTGAGGCACTGACCCATTCCCCTTTCTTTCTTTCTTAGCAGAAACTCTTTCTTCTTTTGCAGAGATCTTCTTTCTTCTTTAGAGCTTCCCTTCTCAGCTGAAAGGAAGGCTGGAATTTATTCTTCCAGTCGCTTCTTCTAAGCTTTGCTCCCCTCAATGTTTATTCAGAGGGTAAATTTCTAGGAGCACAAAGGTCTTTGCTTCTGTGCCTAACAGAAAAAAAATCTGCATGTGATGCTGACTCCTTCCCCAGCACCAGACACTCCTGCTGATCTGTGCAAGGTGTTTGCCACCCCAGGCAAGGGAGACTTGCCATGCTCAGGAGCTATGTGGGCCTGCTCTGAATCAAACCTCCAAAAGGGAGCAAGGTTGCATTTCCCCAGCCATCCACCCACTGGATCTCCATCTGGGAATCTTTCTTTCTTTCTTTCTTTCTTTCTTTCTTTCTTTCTTTCTTTCTTTCTTTCTTTCTTTCTTTCTTTCTTTCTTTCTTTCTTTCTTTCTTTCTTTCTTTCTTTCTTTCTTTCTTTCTTTCTTTCTTTCTTCCTTTTTTTCCATGTGGAATTTCCAAATCTGGGTTCCTCCTTCTGCCAAATCGGAGCATTGATCCACCTAGGCCAGTACATTGGTGGGGTGGGGGTGGGGTGGGGTGCGCAGCTGCAGCTTTTCAAAGTGTGCCAAAGGGAGGTTTATGGCTTGCTTTTTTGAAAAGCCACCCAGGGATTAAATTTGGGAAGGGGGGGGCAGAATCTCTCCCAGAAGTGAAGCAACCTTTCTTTCTCTTTCCAAAAGAGATGGGAGAGTTTATATCACTTGGAACTTTCCTTCTCCCCCCCTCCCCCCCGCCACCCCCAAACCAGCAATTTCTGCTCCCCCCCCCCCGGCTGCCACTTCCCTCCTTCAAGTCTGAAACGGTGCAGTTGAGGCTCATAACTATCCGGGCAGCTCTTTTGGGCGCGGGCGTGTGTGTGTGTGTGGGGGGGGGGGGAGTTAGTTGCTGACCAGGGGCTGCCTCGGCCCGCGCGGTCTTTTCCTTTCCGCCTTGGCGGAGGTTTCCTTTTTTGGGGGGTGGGGGTGGGGGAGCGTGTGTGTGTGGGGGGGTAAGGCAGGCGTCGCATTGCTCTGCGCATCGCCCTCCAGGGAGACTTATGAATCCAATAACGAAAGCTTTATTGGTGGCAGCGCCTGCCTTCTGCCCCCCCCGCCCCCCCCCCCCCCGCCCAGGAGCTCCGGCCCGGCCCAGCCGCGGAAGGAAGGAGGGGACAGAGAGCCGCCGGGCGGGCCAGCCAGCCAGGAGGCGCAGAGCAGCAGCAGCAGCAGCGCTGCAGAGGCGGCGGGGACCGGCGCTCCACGCTCGCCCGGCGCCGCCTCCTCCTCCTCCTCCTCCTCCGGATGCCAGCACAGGCTGCGGCGGAGGCGGCGGCGGGCATCTGGAGCGGCGGCCAGGATGCTGCGCTACCTGCTGAAGACGCTGCTGCAGATGAACCTCTTCGCTGACTCGCTGGCGGCCGGCGACGGCTTGGCCAACTCTTCGGAGTTGTTGCTCAGCCTCAACTCTTCGGCTCTGGCCGCGCTCAGCCCCGGCGGCTTCCTGGACCTGGCCAACGTAACCGGTGGCAACGGTGAGGGGCGACGGGGCGGGGGGGCGGGCAGGCGGTTGAGCCGGGAAGGGCCCCCCCTCCCCAAGCCTCGACCTGCCGGCGGAAGGCAGGGAAGGGCTCAGTCCGAGCCGGCGCTGGCAGCGGCGGGAGGGAAGGTGGGAGGACGCTCTGTACATGCTCAGAGACAGGCTTGCGGATGGCCGGTTTGGGACGCCGGGTTTTCTTTCGGGGCTCAAGGCAGCCGAGTTTTTCCTTCGCTGCCTGCAGCCCCCCAAGCGACCCCACCCCCGTTAACAGAGATAGCCGGGGCTATCCGATTTCACGCCCGAGGCTGGACGTGAATCCGAGTTTAGTCACTCCGGTCCCTGCAGTGGTTTCCCAGCCCCCCACCCCCACCCCCAGTGGATCCAAAGATTCAGGCTCTGTGACCTCTTAACACGTGTCGGGTTGGGGGTTCAGGCCAAAGTCCGGTGGCTGGTTTGGGGGCGAAAGAGAGACGGCTGACTTTCTTTTTTAAGCCATGTGGAGGAAAGTGTGCCAGGGAGGCTCATAGCATCTTCCCATTTGAGGGGCGAGCCTGGTGCCTCCCACCCATTCACACGTGCACGTGTCTCACTCGGGAAAGTCTCAAGAGTGCATCTCCGAAAAATCCTTTGTTCCAGAATGCTTTTTCTCTCCGGGGAAATGTGCCCAGTGCGGACACGTGTCGCTTCTCCCCACGTGTGCGGGATGCGGGGGAGGGGCTTTTTGATTGGGATCATTACTTCTCTGCTCACGGATCTCTTTCTCGTATTCGAGTGCTGAGAATCATTTAAAACGGGGGGGGGGGCGATTTTGTTCATCGGATCCTTGACCATATAGAAGTCTAAGTCCCCCCCCTCTTTCCTCGACGGCCGTCCCGTTGGAAACCACCTGGGATTGCAGCAAACCGGCCGGTAATTTTTGCACGTGGGGAGAGCCGATTGAACTCGGGAGCCTCGTCTTTCGATAAAATAGTGGCTCTTGGAGTTTCCATTGCCTCAAATCTCTAACGCTTAATCTTTTAAAAAGCGAGATCCCCGATTGGCTTAGACCCCGGTGGTCGTGGAATCTCTTTCTCGCAAGCCTCCCCCGGCTCCTACGGGAGCTTACCTTTATTTTTCCCTTCTGCAAGATATTCAGTCATCTAAACCAGGCCGGAGGTCACTAATTGTGAAAAAGAAAGAAACGGTGTCTGTGGGCAGGTGCAAAAGTCCAGTTCCCATCTTAAAAATTTCGGGCTGGTCCAGTGCATATTCACGAGAGGGCGGGAGTTAAAGCTTTTTTCCAAGGTTTGCCCTGTGCCACCTCTAGCCCTCTTTTAACAAACAAACAAACAAACAAACAAACAAACAAACAAACAAACAAACCGGTGGGAAATCTCTTCTTCAAGTTAAAAATCCGGGGGCTGGACTAGAAGACCTCCCGAGGTCCCTTCCAACTCTATTCTCTTCTGTTCTACTGGCGTCAGATTTGGGCTGCTCTTATGTCCCGGTAAGATCTCTCCAGCTGCCCCTTCCTTCTTCCATTCCTGAGTTTCCTCCCGCGGTAGTGCAGCGTCTGAGCGCCCGGCAGGAAAGGCAGCGCAGGTTAATTCTCCCCCCCCCCCCGTAGCGCCTCCGCAGGCAGCTGCAGTTAACCGAGCCCGCCTCTGGCCGGCCGCCGAGGATCAGACCCTGCACACGCCTTTCCGCGGTGGCATCTAAGCGCAGACCGAGGAGAGTGCGGCTCTCAAGGGGACTTGCGACTTTTTTTTTATTATTCCATTTATATCCCGCCCTTCTCCGAAGACTCAGGGCGGCTTACAAGCTTAGCAGTAGCCTTCATTCTATGTATATGCCTGCTTATTAGGGCTTTCACACACACCCCCAAGCGGCATTATTACAAAGTCAGCTTAATTGCCCCCAACAATCTGGGTCCTCATTTTACCTACCTGGGAAGGATGGGAGGCTGAGTCAACCTTGAGCCTGGTGGGATGCGAACCTGCACTAATTGCAGGCAGCTGGTGTTACTTAAGGAGGCATTAGCCCACTGCTCCACCAAGACTTTCCAGCCCCGCAGCTGAGAAGGCGCAGAGCGGGGTCAATAGAGAAGCGCGCTGACTTCCCTTTTGAAAGAGTGGGGGAAAAAAAAAACTATTTCAGGAACGATCCCAGGTAGGAGTTGTAAATTGACCGTTTTGCGCCCTCTCTTGGCTACAGTTGGTAATGAACAAGTTCCGGATTTCTTTTTTTTCCCTTCTATCATTCATTATTATTATTATTATTATTATTATTATTATTATTATTATTATTATTATTATTATTATTATTATTATTATTATTATTATTATTATTATTATTATTATTTATTTTAATCCCATTTATATCCCGCCCTTCTCCAAAGACTCAGGGCGGCTTACAAGCTTAGCAGTAGCCTTCATTCTATGTATATGCCTGCTTATTAGGGCTTTCACACACACCCCAAGCGGCATTATTACAAAGTCAGCTTGATTGCCCCCCAACAATCTGGGTCCTCATTTTACCTACCTCGGAAGGATGGAAGGCTGAGTCAACCTGTAGCTGGTCAGGATGGGACTCCTGGCAGTGAGCAGTGAGTTAGCCTGCTAGGTTTTTTGTTGTTGTTATTTTTTCCCTTCAGTGGTTTCCGATTTTCGGGGACAAGTCCTCGCAATGTTCTTGACCAGGGGTTTTAGCTTTGCCATTGCCTTCTTCCTAGGGCTGGGAGATAAGGGACTGGCCCAACTCACCTGACTGGCTTTGTGCCTCTCACAAGCTCCCGCTTTATAGCCAGGATGCTTTAACCACTACACCAAACTGTCTCTTTCTTTATACCAGGGCAGAATGCTTATTCCAGCCCATCTCCTTCATTCCGTTCCAAGAGGTGTCTGTAGGGGGTCAAAAAAGGCGATATGTAACTCCAACTGTGGCCCCTATGAGTGTCATCTTGACTTTTTTTTTGACCCCCTCCCTCCAGACCCCTTGTTCCATTCTGTGTTGGGGTACCAATGGTTTTTCTCCTTTGAAGCCAGTGGCTCTGGAACTTGTGTGGAGAACTTCAAAGAGCTAAACTAACTCTTGGGATTATATTTTGAGAGCTTTCATTTCCTACCATGTCTTCTCCCTAATTATTTTATATGCTCCCCTTTATACAAAACCAGGGTCCTTGGTTTTGTTGCAGATGTTTCATTACCTAACTAGGTAACACCATCAATGCTATACATGATGACTACTCTACCACGGATGACGTTACCTAGTTCAGTAAGGAAATATCTGCAAGAAAACCATCAAGCTCAGACCACACCAAGGACCCCACATTTGAAGGATGGTCAAGATGATGCCATCCCAGGCTAGCAAAGCTGGAACAAACAGTATAGCAGCTGATCATTTTGCCATTCAACGGCAACTGAAGCAGATGAATTTCCTCACTGACACTCCTGCATTGGAATAAACATTTTTATATAAAAAAAAACCTTGCATGCAAAGACAGTTAAACTGGTCAGGCTAAAGGTGAATTTCTTGTCATGCTAATTGGTTTTTTTTTCTTTCTACATGACAGGAGGATGGGGTCAGCATTCTCATAGCTTTTTTTAAATCACATCTTCTTTCCAGCATCTTTCCCCTTGAATGCTTGCAGCTTCCTGGCTTAGGGTTTTGCTTGTTTTGATCACAATCCCATCAGAATTTTTGTATTCTTGGCAGTGTGATGACAAAACACAGAAGGACACAAGTTCTGATGTAAGAGGGTGAGAATTTGCCAAGCACCAAAGAAAATGTATGGGGAGACTCAAAACCAATCTACTCACTTGCCACTAAATATAACCAGTACAAGCACAGAAATGATAACAGTCGTGTGCTATTTTTTATATATATTGCTATAAGCTGAGAAGTTAGGTAGAATAAATGTTACCCAAACACTAGTTGTTACCCAAGGACTCTTTCCTTCTTCCTATTAATAGTAGCAATAATTTGGGGATAACTTGAATTGATAGGAAGCTGGAGTGGATTAGTCTTCCTCAACCTACTACTCCTAGGTGTGCTGACCAACAACTCACAGCTAAATATCGCTCCGAGTTCTGATATCCAGAGTATCTGCAGCTCATCAGGGTAGCAAAGTGACTTGAGATGTCCTCTAACATTCCTTCCAATCTATTAACTCTCCCTCGGTCTATGCAGGGGTAGGCAACCTGGGTTCTTCTATGACTCGTGGACTTCAATTCCCAGAAACCCTGAGCCAGAATCCCAGAATCCCTGGGAGTTGAAGTCCACGAGTCATAAAAGAGCCAAGGTTGCCTACCCCTGCATATTGGCCTGTCCAGTTCTGAGTCACAGTCTCTCTTCTGGTGTGATTTGTTTATTCAATTTATATGCCACCCACCTTAGGGTTCAAGGCAACTCTTTGATGGTTAAAGGAAGGTGAGCAATTTTAACCTTTTATTTTCTGGCATTTATGGAATATACCTTGAGCTTTGGTGAAGGCGATTTGGAAATAGCTAAACGGGTGTAAAAAAGCAAAGCCTTCAATTCAGGTCAACTCTTGGTGATTGTGTAGCCCAGGTTCGAATCTCAGAAGGGTGTGGCTGACTGATGAGAACAAATAAGTTTGAAATGGCTATATCAGACTCCCTTTAATTTTTGTTAGCAATCCAAAAATTTATGATATGTGTGTGTGTGTGTGTGTGTGTGTGTGTGGTGGTGCCGATGTGGTTAGTCAATATGTCTTCAACTTCCAAAACTAGCCTCCTGCAGCCAAATGTAGCCAGGAGTGAACATTACCACAAGCTGCCATCAGCTAAAATGTGATATACATAAATTCAACAGGTGCAGCGTTTTCATCCCCATGTATATTTGCAGGTGGATTATTTACGGCCCATTCTTGGAGATTAGCAGGCTACATCTGAAAAAATAGCAGTGGGGGCAATGCCGGGCAATTAATTTGCCCATCAAATACTATCACTTAGAGCAATGTTTCTCAACGTTGACAACTTGAAGATGTGTAGATATCAAGTTTCAGAATTCCCCAGCCAGCATAACTGACTTAGAGGCTTTGTAGCCTCTATACACCCTTAGGAAATAAAAAAATGCAAGAAAAATAATAAAAAAACCCTTAGGATTATGGAGCCAGTGGTAAATTGAGAATGAAATAAATCATGGAGATAGATGAGATTGTTTCTTCTCTGTGGGACTGCAGGAGAGGCCTTACCCCCCTGGCCTTGCTCGGGCTCCTTGTCATAAAGAGGAGAGCCTTTTTCATTATCATTATTAATTAGTTTTGTTATTAATGCAAATGAGGGCAAATGCAGAGAGTAGCCCATCTTTTAAGTCAGGCAGACCTGCTGGGACAATTTGGAGCATCCCGGAGCCCCTTGAATTGATTCTCTCCCTGACCCTCCCCTCCTTTATGCTAATTAGGCTCATTAAATGGTGTTTGACTCCAGTGTGTCCTTATAGGATGATCTGGCTATGCTTTATCCAGAAAGCAGTGAAGAATGGACCCCTTGGGCAGCTGGCGAATCTGCAACAATGGCCCTTTCAACCTGAAATGTATCTTGTCTCAAACTTTCAATTAGTCACCTTTTTAATTGGTAACCATTTTGGGTCTTATTAATTCCCTTGTCTCTCAGATTAATGAGGGCTAAATACTCAATATATTTATGCCCGTGAAAATCCTTAAGTATTAGGCGGTAGTTCTATAAACTTAACTGCTTGAGCTCCCTTCAAAACCTACTGCTCACTCTGCCCCAGCCTCTCTATTTGCTGTTTCTGCTTTGCAACTCGCTTTCTATACTTGGAAGAGCTAAAGGTGCAAGCTGCAAGTAAACAAGAATACAATAAAATGTTCTTGGAAAAGTCCATTCCCTTAAATCTAAGCCTCTTTCTCCCTCTTGTGGCTGAACTATCCAATGGCTAATGGCTTCCTAACTCGGAAACTTTCTCTCTCTCTCTCTCTCTCTGAGAAAACCGGCTTTAACACAGGAAAGGAAAAATACGTGGATTTTACGCCATTTCTAACAATAAAGTCAGCTAAGAAATCACAAGGAGGGAAATTCTCAAGGTAGCTTGAGAATAAGGCAGAACAATGAAAGCCTTTTTCAGCGAAGAACATTTAGAAATGTCACGGCAGGTTTCCGCACACTGTGCCTTCCTTTCGTTTCATTTCTCATGGCTAAGAACTCTCCGCTAATTCGTTTTTTGAGGGTTACAAAGTAGCATCCAGAGAGGGTACCAAGAATGGTGGGATCCAAAGTAGGAGCAATGTGGAGGCTTTAACTCTCTTCGTTAATTGGTTTTCCCCTTCCCCTCCTCTCCTTCTCTTTTTCTTTTCATTCTTTTTCTTTTCATTCTTTTCATTCATTCTTGCCACACACCTTAGCGGCTGTGGCTTCTAGTGCCTCTTCTTCTTCTCCTTTAACTTGCAAAAGAGCTGAAGTGTGTAGTTTGGAAGAAAACAGTTCTGCCTGGAAAGTTTAGTGGGGCAAAGTGACCGCCCAGGACATTTGCTTTTTTAAAAAAAATAAAAAAAATCACCCACCTTTTCTAAGAGAGAATGTAGAGCTGAATGTGAAGGTGGCAAATTCCATCTTCTGTCCAAGTGGGACGTTCAGAGGTGTTTGCAAAATTAGCCCTTCCTTTGTGATCTGTGGCAGCTGTGATAGGCCAGAGTGCCTCTGAGGTGCAACGGAAGCCCTGCTGAAGCAGAAAGTCATGCCAGCAAATAAAAAAGTGCTTTTGGAAAGTGAAAAGGACCAGTCTTGGTCCAAGCTGCCTGCCTCATTATGAGCTGCTTCTATGCTTAGCATGGAACATCAGAGGCGGCTCCAAAAACCAGGAAAATCTTTATGCATGGAGCGTGTGCGGCATAAGCAGCAGGCCTGCTGTTCGTAGAGGGAGATGCCTTTTATTAGCACTGGCACTTTCCCTCTGCTCTGAATTCACCCCATTAACATAAGCTATTTATCAGGACGATTTGACAGCCAAAATAAGCATTGGTGGGGAGTGGTGTGGTTGGTGACAAAGGCTGTCCTTGGGGAAGATGAACTGTATTAAGGTTTTTGCTCTGGGTGTGGGTGTGTGTGTTTGTGTGTAAAAACGTGAGCTGGTTCTCAAAGTTTTACAGTTTGGTTCTAGGCCCAGCTCTAAAGGCCAGAAGGCCTCAAAGACCTTTTGGGATGTTACTCTTTAAAACATGCGTGGAGAATCTCCAGCTCTTGCCCCAAATATAGCCAACGGGGGTTTCCCATCTGTTGTACCAGCTTCAACCCCCTTTATCCTAAGCCAAAGGAAAATGCATTCATCTTTAGTCAGCAGGGAAAGAGTAGGAATTAACACACTAAACTGCAAACTAACTAGCAAAAAACTCAACTTATCCTTACCTTGAGGAAGATTGCTTATCAATACGAAATTCAAACTTCCATGTTTAAAAATCTATTTACAGTTGAGCTTGCTAACCTCTTGCTTCAGCGGGGTAGATTTATCCAAGTGGGCACCATGTATAATCCTATAACTCTGTGGGCTAAGGATGATTTTAGAATTGTAGACCAGAACAACTGGGGATCAGATTAGGGAGAATTGCTCTAATTTTACGTTTCTCCAATCTGTTGCCTTTCCCGCATGAAGACTTCGGCTCCCCCAATTTTCTTCCAACTTAATGCTGTCTCTGTAGTTCCAATTCATGTGGAAAACGGCCATTTGGGAGTGGGGCAGAAGAAACATTAAAGAACTCGCCTACGTGGTGAAGTTTTAATCTTTCTACTTAAAGAAGCACTGGTGGAATGCCAAAATGGCTAATTGTGGATGGTTTTTTTTTACATGAGGTGCTTTACTTGAGAGCATTTAACTGGGTGGCTGTGTCTTTCCCCCCACCCCATCACCCCTCACAACCCTTGTTGTTACACGGGAGGACTTTTTCCCCATTACCTTGGCAACAGCCTCTTTCTCAGTGGAGAGCCATCAGCAGGAACCAGCCAATCTATAAGAATCATGCTGAGGGCTTTCGGTTGCCCGAGATTGCCACATCGGCTTCCAGCAAAAATAATAATAATAATAATATTTTTTTTTAAAAAAAATAGCTAACTCAAATGTGTCTGGGAAGTGATCCAGTCAAAGCAAGAAGATCAAGTGTCCAGAATGGGCTTACTCTGCTTATTTTCAAATAGCAAGCAGACATGTCTATCAGAATCGTACTTTACTGGTGTCAAAAGTGGACCAGTGGACCTTGGCCTACTTCCAGACACCCCTGACTGGGGAGATGTTGAAAGGAGGTCAACATTTGGGAAGCCCCGTGTCATGGCCTATATCACTGCAGTGGGCTTATCTACTGAAAGACATGTGCCTTATTCTCTGCAGGAGCCACACGTGCTACAGAAGAGAGTCCAGTGGATGTTCTTGTCAAGTTTCCGACCTATGGGCTTTTCAAGTGACTCTGAGGCATTGTTTACCTTAAAAGTCCTTTATTAGCCTAATACACCGGCAAATGCTTGCTCGAAGGAAGTTGGAATCTGAAATGTTCGCCCCTTGCACAATATATTTAAACACAATTCTCCACCTTTCTAATTTTGTCATTAATCATATTCTCCAATTAATTTAAAGAATCAGTTTCCCTTCCGTTAGAAAACTGGCCAAGGTCTTATCTTCTTTAGTTAGAGATGGCCTTGAAGGTGCAATCCTACTCATCCCCCCTCCCAACCTTAAACTAAATCTCTTAAAGCAATACACAAGTTTAACATATGAAATGGCCACTTCTTCATCTTCATTCGATGTTAGCAGCGTTGACCCGTTCTTCTGTTAGAAGACATCTATTTGAAGAGATAAAAGATCCTAAGAAGAGAAAGCAGAAGCCTCTTCAAAGCTGACCATCCACAGTGATCAGAGTTTTCTTCCCCTGAGGTTTTATTTTATTTTTTTAACTTCCTCCTTTTTTGTTGCCATATGACAGCAGGTTCTGCTTTTCTGTTGCATGTCTCTCCATCATTCTGCAGCTTCCTTACCTGCTCCCATAACGTGATCTGAAAGAGACCTACAGAAGGCATTTAGTCTGGATGTCTTCCTGCAGGATTTAAGTAAAGAGTGGGGAATCAGGGAGTCCACGGACAGCTGGAGGGAGGTCAAAGGTAGAAAATAGGGCAGCCCAATTTTCAGCAGCCCTTGTTACCCAGGTAAGTGAAGAACCGCACGCCCAAATCATCAGAATTGCACCAAAAGCATTCGTTTCTAACAAATTCAGTGAAAATGTACTGATAAAAAAAACAGGAAAATTTTAGTTAAATGCCAGTTGAGATCTTAAACAGCTATCAGTCAGAATTAACAGTATTGAGCTACATGAGCAGTAATACAATTTAGTGACAGGAAGTTTCCTATGTTCTTGAATAATGTGTGTGTGTGTGTGAGAGAGAGAGAGAGGGGGGGAGAGAGAGAGAGAAAGAGAGGGAGAGAGATTAAGATATTTTAGTTTGGGAAACTAAATGGCAGCTTCCTTTACCCCACCCTTTGGAACCCAGAGGATCCTTACAGAAAAGTTTGAAAATATGATTTTGGGGCCTTGCTTGGGGCTCACAGAGCCATGGGGCTTGTTGCTACCTTGAAGCCCGTCTCCCTGCCTTTTAATTAATTTTTAATGTTGAGCTTGGGCTCTTTTTAATTTTATATATTGTAGAGATTTTTTTTTAAAAAAATGTTTTATATTTTATTTGTACACTGCCCAGAATTCCTCTGGAGGGAGAAAGATGATTTCTATGTTAGATAGCTGATAGATAGGTAGATAGATAGATAGACAGATAGATAGATAGATAGATAGAGATTAGAGATAGATAGATAGATAGATAGATAGATAGATAGATAGATAGATAGATAGATAGATAGATAGATTAGATAGGGATAGATTTTATAAAGATTAGATAGATAAATAGATTAGATAGATTAGATAGAGATTAGTTAGAGATAGATAGATAGATATTAATTACAGATAGATAGATAGATAGATTTTATAGAGATTAGTTAGATAGAGATAGATAAATAGATTAGATAGATTAGTTAGAGATTAGTTAGAGACAGAGATAGATAGATAGATAGATAGATAGATAGATAGATAGATACAGATAGATATTAGTTACAGATAGATAGATAGATAGATAGATAGATAGATAGATAGATAGATAGATAGATAGATTTTATAGAGATTTTAGATAAATAGATTAGATAGACAGACAGAAAGACAGACAGGGAGATAGGTAGGCAAATAGATAGTTAACACTGAGGCCATGGC
Organism: Vipera ursinii; assembly: GCF_947247035.1. Taxonomy (NCBI): domain Eukaryota; kingdom Metazoa; phylum Chordata; class Lepidosauria; order Squamata; family Viperidae; genus Vipera; species Vipera ursinii. The sequence continues at coordinate 16,881,984 of NC_139519.1, read as the reverse complement.
TGTCATTTAGATCAGCCAAGCTAAATGAATTCTCTCTTTCAGGAAGCTCTTTACAGTGGCAGATCACAGAGGGAGGGGGGAAGTAAAGTTCACTCCATCCTTCAATGACAGCTGCTGCATTTAGAAGCTTTCCCCCATGGTGGAAATCTTGTGCACCCCTCCAAGCCGCCACCTTCCCACGTGCTGCTCCATGCTGCGCACACCAAGTACTAGATTAATTAGTAGCTTTGTTTCCAGGCGACCAAATTGAGCTGAGATGTCGCTCTTCGCCAGCAGGGAGGGAGCCGCTGTGGTGAGAACGCAGCAAGACATGGGAAGAGTCAATAATCCATAGGAAGATATATAGGACTTTGTCCCGCTGGCAGTTCCCTAATGTTGGGAAATCTTGAGAAGGCAATATCCTTGTCAGTCCAAGGAAGATATAGGAAGTGGCTACTGTTTCATTCTATAAGTCATTTGTGTTGGCTTCTTAGGGTGTTGATGTGTATGGGCACCAGAGTTGCAAAGGTGTTTGGCTGTGTCCCACAATCAGAACATTTTCCTTTAATTGGAAGAGAGGCAGGGGTTCCTAAGCAACTACATCACTGGGTACCCCTCCTCTCCTTGCCTTTATTTTTGCGCCTTATGCATTTAATCACGTAAATCTGTTTTTCACCTCACTCAAGCCAGTGGGACATCTATTTACAACAATTAGAAGTTCCCTTAATCGTGAATAACCAATTCATGGCCCATGAAGTCCTTTTTGGAGTGGGGGAGGGGGCTTGGTGGATGTTATCTTAGGATCACGATGCCAAAATTCTCCAACAGGTTACCAACAATTGTTTGGCCAGTCTTTTGGGTCAAAAGTACTTGTTCTGTTTGATGCTCATGATCTTCTGATGTAGAAAGTCTCCCCTTATATTTCTAGTGTCCATAAGAAGGAGCTGTCCGTGGAAATTATGAGGACCAGGAACCACAATAAAGCCTTGGGAGTGAGGGAATCTATGAAATGTCATCAAGTAAGTCATTGGGAATTAAATAAGCTGGTGGACCCAAAACACTAATAATTATGGATAGGGAAAGGAATTCTAAGAGAGAATAAGGAAGAAAGACAACATGTCTAGAAATCTGACGTTACTCTACATCATCAGTTGATAACTGCTATGTAACCATTAATTTGCAACATTGGTAGTCATTGACTTGCTACATTTGGTTTCATTTTTCTCTTTCATAGTCCGCAAACACTTGCTTTGCTTTTTGGGAGTTATGCATTTCTTATCCACTCAACTTTTTGATTCTTGGAGACTATCTACTTACAGCTTATTTTCTTTACTTTTTCAAATGTGTCATTGCTGCAGCTGAAGCATTACTTTCTGCTGTGTTCATGCACAGAAGCCTACTCAGAATCCATCTGGAGATCTGCAGCACAATGCATAGTCTTCTATTTCTCCCAGCACATAGTCAAAACCATATTGACACCATGTGGCCATTCAGAGCCATTACAGAGAATGTCAATGCCTGGATTTCGCCTGCTTTGAGTCTGATAAAGAAAGGTTAAACTGTTTAAAGCAGGGGTCTTCAAACTTGGCAACTTTAAGACTTGTGGACTGGCTGAGGAATTCTGGGAGTTGAAGTCCACAAGTCTTAAAGTTGCCAAGTTTGAAGACCCCTGCTTTAAAGTGTTGCTCACCCAGCCATCTACCACACCCCAAACAGACACAATATTAGCTTTCAACAAGAATCTTAATTGTTAAATTTAAATGGGAACAGTTGGGCATCGCTTATGTTGGATGTAATCAAAATCAAAACAGTGGGTGAAAAATGTATCCCCCGCCCCCCAATGAAATATTGTAAGGTCTCCTGGCAAATTGCATAGATCTCAGCTGCAAGATTGCTCTCCATGGTCCTGAACATGAAATCAGACCTAGTGTTGGTCCTTGTGGCAGCTCTCCAGGGTCCTGAACTGGCCCGTCCTTGATTTGCTTCCATCCTTCTTATGTTTCTTCCTGCTTGAAACCATCGCTTACTTAAATGATGAATTCACTGATAAAGTAGGAGCCTCCTGTGAGTTCCTCTGATTGTTTTCCTCCTCATCTGAATTTCTTTTCTCTTGAAGAGATTGAGAATGATGCCAGAAATTTTCAACAGTGCATTAGGCTACTCAATGAACTGTCAATCTTACTAACAATTAGAGCAAAAGGTAGATTTGTAATTAGCTGTCCTGAGCTTTTTCTCCCACATAAAAGTGAATTTTGGCCATAGAGAGAGGCCAACCTGAATCGAGAACATGACAGTGAAGAAATCATTATTATTTATCCCATCTGACCATATACTGTGTTCATAATTTAATTCCCTCTTCAAAAGTGTTTCTTGTCACATAAGGGAAAACGTACAGGGGAAGTGTTGATTAAATTATTCTTGGAAATTTCAGGGCTAGTTTGGAGCAGAGAATTTTTATCTCTGTCTAAAGTGTAGGGATCCAGACTTGAATTTGTTATTCACATCTGTGTAATTAGAAACAATTTTTAATTCATTTTAATTTATTTTACACTGTTTTGAGGGTCATGCTTCCTATGAATGTAGATGCATTTTTACATTAGGTCACTAGAGGGCGCTGCGGTATCACCTTAACATCCAGTTTTGTTTGGCTTCATTTTTGTAATGTGGCATTTTTTTTCTTCTTAGACAGGACTGAATGCATCGCATTGGGTATGCAGAAATACACAATCTCACTGCTATTAGTGTAAAAAGCTTGATGAATTCCCATAGGGAATATATGCTTTCTTGTGAAATAAGATGGAGCTTTCTTAGTTTAGTAGTTAGAGGTGGACAGAGATAAATAGTTTAGATTAATAACTATAGCAAATATCCATGCCATTTGCTTAATAAGAATATCTCTCCCTCGGTGTCATTTTATGTGGGAAGAGCTGACAACAATTCTTTCAACATTCTGAATCCACATTATCTTACAAAATATTTGCTGTAACGTTGTAACATTTGAGTCTTATGGAACCCAATTTGTAATCAGATTTACATTACATTACATAAATCTATTACATTTCAACTTCATGCTTTATTTTCTATATATATTTTTTACATTCACACTCAGTTAGACATTGTAGGAACAAATATTGGGTTAGATCGGCATTGGATATCGCAGAATCTTTTTTATAATCCTCCAAATGATATACTGTATATCCTAGCATTTGACAAGAAACAAGCGCCACTTGTTAAGAAACAGTGAACTCGAAATAAGAAGCCTGATGCATTGTACACTGAGTTTCTAAGTATTATTATTAATATCAGAATGAAAGCCCTCCAGTGTTAACCAGTCCATAGGTGGCTAGTTCAAAAATCCATCACTGATCAATAGATGTTCAGTTAAACATTTGGAGTGTTTGAAAGACATTCTTGTAAGTAGAGATGGTAAGGCTATCTCTGCTAAATACAAAACTCTAGCTCCATATTCCCTCTCTATTATTTAAGAAATGGAATATGGACAAAAGGGCCACTGAAAGCTGCTTTGATGTAGCAGTTAAGGCACCAGGCTGGAAACCAGGAGACGGTGAGTTCTAGTCCCACTTTAGGCATGAAAGCTGGCTGGGTGACTTTGGGCCAATCCCCAGGAGACTGTGGGTTCTTCTTCTTCTTCTTCTTCTTCTTCTTCTTCTTCTTCTTCTTCTTCTTCTTCTTCTTCTTCTTCTTCTTCTTATTATTATTATTATTATTATTATTATTATTATTATTATTATTATTATTATTATTATTATTATTATTTATTGAATTTCTATACCGCCCTTCTCCCAAAGGACTCAGGGCGGTGTACAGGGCAATAAAATACAACGTACAAAAGTTAAAAGTAAAATTAAATTAATTTAGCCCTAACAATAAATAGTTTCCACCTTAGGCAAGAAAGCTGATTGAATATCTTTGGGCCAGTCAGACTTTCTTAGCCCAACCCACCTCATAGGCTTGTGGTTGTGAGAAAAAGAGGAAGAGGAAGTAGTATTAGGTATGTTCAGTGCCTTGAGTTACTTATAAAGTAATAAAGGTGGAACAAAGATTAATAAACAATGTCTAAAACATTACTGATGTTTTTAAATCATCCTTTTTCTGGGTGAAGAAGCCATGTTTATAACATACTACTGTTCTCCATCAGTGTTTGATGTGTTTTAAATAGGATTGGTCGCTTTAATCACATAGTTATCACTGAATCTGGATTGTTTTGCCTTGCCTGGATCTTTGCTGGTGCCTTCAGTCCTTGCCACTAATGGAGTGAAGCTTCCAGTGAAACAGAATTTGTGTCTTGGTTCTAATGGCTTTTTAGTAGATTCCACCTCCCATGTTTATGTCGCCATGTAGTAAACACTGGCAAAGACCACACATACACATACAAACACAAATCTGATGAACAGCTTGTACCGATCCTCTTTCAAGTTTTTTTCCCCCCTCACGAATTGGGCTGTGCCCAAATTAACTCAGCTCAGCGAACTCCCAACTTATCTACCGAAATGATTCAAGTGATGTAATTATTCGACAGGCAAGCTCTCTGCAGGGGTCTATAGTACCTGGTCACAATAGATGGATAATTCAAAAGGTGGGTTAAATGACAAAGTTTCTAGCCCATATAAGCAGCTGAACCTTGCCAATAGTTAACCAAATTTGGCCTGCAGCCACCCAGTGAATTGGAGGGTCTTAGCTTCACTGGAGTGAATAATGGAGGCTGCAGCTGAAGTTTGACTTCTGACTCTGAAAAAAATGAAAAGCAGCAGAAAAAGCAGTGAAAACGAAAATAACAAATACCTGTATAATGAAACCTAACAGATTTAATTGCTGGGGTGGAAACATACCAGTAGTTTAAGAAATTGGGAAACAATATAAATATATTTTTTAAAAAAGTACTAAGCAGACTGATTAACTATGATGAACAAAATGACAGCATGATATTCAGAAAACGTATAAAGAGACATTGGGCAGTTTCAGATGACTTAACTACCAACCACTTAATATAAAATTATAGTATATAGCCAGAGTTGGAAAGCAAACAGATCACCCCATCAACCATAAAGATTAGATTTTATTTTCTCAGTAGTAACAGAGGCTCAAGAAAGCCAATTTGGTGTTAGTAGTTAAGGCAGGGGTGTCAAACTGCCAGCCCGCGGGCCAGATGCGTCATGCCGAAACCACGCCCACCCCATTGCCAGCAATGGAGAAAAAAAAAGTCATGATACGTCAAGACACGTCATGTGACGTTGCAAGCTTGGCACCCCTGAGTTAAGGCAACTAGAAACTGGGAGTCTGTGAATTCTAGTCCTGACTTCAACTTGAAGGATGACGTTGGTCCAATTCCTCTGTCTCAGCTCTAAGAAGGAAGCAATGGCAAATCATTTCAGAAATCTTGCCAAGAACAGGGATTTCACACACGTACACACAGAGAGCACGCACACACACACACACACACACACACACACACCAGGCTCAGCAGAAATGGTCACATCATGCCCTTGTCCTTAAATAACCCAGAGAGATAGAGAGAGTTTTGTTGGGATGGAAGTTGCTGCAGGTGTGTGGTTAGCAAGAATGTGCCCCCCCCCTGTGATTTGCAGATACTAACCCCACGCCTGCAGTCTTTCAGCTTCTTAATCCTTTGAGTTAAGCCGTGGAAGGGGATGGACCTGTTGTGTTATTGAATCCATCTTTGTGTAGCTTCCCTTTTAGGAATATCTGGCAGGAAGAGCTTCATAGCAAAAAGCAGACGGAGAAGCAATTGGTTCTTTTATTTGCTTAGCTTTGCAGTAAAATATCTTTCATTATGCAAAGCTGATTCCGCTAATGAGGCCATTTTGCCTATTTGTATTTGAAGAGGGAAGGATTAAGTTAGCGGTTTTTTTTTTAAAAAAAATGCGATTTCTTTTTTTTTCCCTTCCTTTTTTTTTGTTCATGGATCCAATGGAAAAACCTTAGCCAACACTCCAAATTGACTTGTTCGATGACAGAGACAATATTGATGAGAAAGACAATTGAGTACAAACATTTAACTACATTTATTGCTGCCTGGAAGCCCCTTATGGACTTTTTTGGAGTAAAACAGAAGAAACCAATGAACTTGTGACTTACGGTTTTGAGGCTAGACTGTGAAAAGGAGGGTGTTATGATATAATATTAGAGAAAGGTATATTTACAGTGGCACTTACGATTGCTGCAAACAAGCTCCTTGTTTGTACATTTTCCTTTCCTTTTTTTCCCCTTTACTGCCATTTCTTCTTTCTTTCTTTCCCATCCCACCCATTTCTTCTTTCCTGTTCACCTATGGTGATACCTAATCTTTTATATGGGAGATGCTGAGACTCAACTGAAGTCGCTATGCATAAGTCGCATAAGTCCCTCTGCTAAGCAGCTGCCCCTCTACCATCCCACTGAGGACAAGACTCTGAACACCCATCCTCACTTTCTTTGTCTGAAGCTGACACAAATATAAATGGGCGTACCTATGTCTTCCCCAAAAGCACCCCCTATTATAGCCATCAGAAAGGTTGTTCTGGGCCGTATTTCTTAATTGAAACATGAGATTTCCCCGTACCTAGGTAAGACAGACGATGACCCTAACATCTGGTTATCTCAGGACACGAAGAGGTGTGGGAGGGACCTGGATGCTGAGCAGAAGCCCTCAGCATCCAGCAACAGAGAAGCAAAGGTTGCCGTTATTGACAGGTCACTCTGAAGGTCACAATTTGTTATTTATTGTTGGCATTTCCATCCCCTGCACCAGAGAAGAAATTAATCAGGAGTGGCTGGCATGCAGATGAAGTTCCTGCAGGCCTTATCTCCGTGGGGGCAGATGGCTCCTTGACAGCTAAGTTGGAGTGACAACCATTTATTGTTAGAGGCTGACTATCCACAGTGAAGGAGAAGATGAAATGGGAGGCCTTAGGCAGGCCCTTGCCTGGCCAGTCAGAAAAAGGGTCTGAATTTCTCAGTAAAAGCAGAAGGATCCCCAGTGGAGTAGGGTTTTCCTTCAGGGTTGTAGATCTCTGGAGCAAGAATTGACTTGACTTGGGAATGTGAAGTGAGATGATGACGGTGGGACAACTCGCCGTGAGACAACTCGCCACGGGACAATTTAACAATTCAATGTAATTATTTAAAATAAATAAAAAAATTTTTCATTTTTTTGTCATTCCCATTTCATTCTGTCCCTACTTTCGCATCCTTCCTATTCCACCATTTCTTTGATATTAGTGTAACTCTTGTCCTGCAGCGAGCTGTCCCACCATGAGTCCGCCATGGCAGAACTGTCATAGACCCTGGTGGTGGTGATGACTGTGGATTTGGACACCCCGTTTCCTTCACATCCACTGCTGGGTTAGTTCCTAAAAAATGGAAAGTGGTGTTAATTGTTTCATTTGCACATCAATTTGTGGCATCTCAGTTGTGGCTTTGGCAGAGTTCATAAGCTTCTGTGTTTTTCACTGAAATCTCTTGGGCAAAAAAAATCTGTTGTTTTATGATGCTCTTTTTTTTCTGCATTATATCCAAAGCTAAAACAGTCTTGGAAATAAATGATTGAATGGAAGATGATAATTTGGGAAGAAGTTTAAATCTGTATGTTTGGCCTACTTAGTATCGCCTTACCCCATCATACTCTAACTGCATTTACACCGTCATGAGACTGTAGTCTCTGTCTCTCTCTCTCTGTCTCTCTCTGTCTCTCTCTCTCTCTCTCTCTCTCTCTCTCTCTCTCTCTCTCTCTCTCTCTCCTCTCAGTTTTCCAGATCACAAAGAATTCCACTTAAATAGATATCCAAGTCCTTCTTTCACTTTGAAATTAAACTTACAAAAGATAATTCAAAGTAAATTAGTTTTCTCTTAACTTGGCAGTGAGGTATGAAATGAGATATGGTGAGCTATTAAAAAATTCCTAAATATTAATACAGGTAGTCCTTACAACAGTTTGTTTAGTGACCTTTCAAAGTTACAACAGCACTGAAAAAAGTGACCTATGACTGTTTTCAGACTTATAATCCTTGCGACATTTCCATGCCCATAAGATCCAAATTCAGAAACTTTGCAACTGACTCACATTTATGATGGTTGAAGTGTCCCAGGATCATATGATCACCTTTTGTGACCTTCTGACAAGCAAAGCCAATGGGGAAGCCAGATTCACTTAACAACTGTGTTACTAACTGAACAACTGGAGTGATTTGCTTAACAACTGTGGCAATAAAGATCGTAAAATGGGACAAAACTCACTTAACAAATATCTCACTTAGCAACCAAAATTTAGGCTCAGTTGTGGACATAAGTCAAGGACTCTCTGTGCCAGATTTATTGACTAAAATAGTCTTACAGTCAAATTAAATTAAACAACAGATGTTTGTTTCTAAATGGCAGCAGCAAATCATCATTTCTGCTTCCCTTGGCCATCATTTATAAGCAGTGTTTTTCAAACATGGTCACTTTAAGATGTGTGGACTTCAGCTCCCAGAATTCCCTCACCGGCTTTCTGGGAGTTGAAGTTCACACATCTTAAAGTTGCCAAATTGCCAAGTTTAAAAAACACTGTTTTATAGTTTGGTCTTCAACGTTTCTTACTAGTTAACTAATTGGAGAATTCTGGTGCCAATCTCAGTTGAATTGCTGTGAAAATGTATGCTTATGAGATTGCACAACTGAATGAGGAGCAAAATAACGACTTTTCCGGTTTCTAAGAATTCAGAATTGTTCTGCAGTAGACTCAGTTCATCACCGAGTCTTTCATACCAAAAGCCACCGCAGTTTTGATGCCCAGCCCAGTGTCCTTTTGAAGGTATGCGCTTGATTTGGACCAAGAAACTTTTTACGTTCTTGCTAGCAAATGTACACTGACCTCTCCTTTTCTTCATGGTGCTGGAAAATGCCCAGATTTGCCCCGAAATACTCATTCTGTTTTGCTCCACCATCCCAAAGTGAAGTCCACTAACATCCATGCCCTGAACCTCACTTCAAATTTTGTATTCACTTTTTTTTCCCTTTTAGGATGTGGGACACAGTTCCCTAAATATTCCTATTTTATTACTTACAATAATTTCCTAGCCTCCAAGGTAAACTGCATCTGAGCCGAGAGAATGATTATGACACATCGGAATGTGATTTAAGCATAAGCATCAACCAACATTTCCCACTGCCAGATTCTCTGACATGAATTGCCCTTCACTTTCTTTTGTGAATTATTTCTTTGATGTATTTCTATTCCATGGAGGAGCGCCAGGCACTCACATCCAGGAGCTCATATCTCCCTTCAGTAAACATACAGGTGAGAGACTAGCAAGGACGCAGAAGCTCACAGCATCGTCAAACCGGGAGAAAACATCTGACTGTTTGCCCAGGCTGAGATGAAACATTAGCAAACTGGAGTGTTTTACAGCTGTCACTAAGTAATTAATTCTTTTGCATAACCTGATTTCCAAAGTGAGTATTTCTAGGTAGGGCCAGCTTCATAGAGACTCCAAGGCCCAACAAGAACCAGTGCTCACAGCTGGAATCTGGGAATAAAACATCTGGATTTTGCAGAATATTGAGAGAACAGACCACTCAGCTCTTCTCTTTTCCTTTTCATGCTTTTATAACATCCTTCATAGACATATTCATCTTCCTTTTAATTGTTAGTCATGCTCTGAGTCCATTTCTGTATCCCTCTCAGCAACCTGCTTTACCAAAGAGGGATAAACCACCTAACAATAACAATAGCACTTAGACTTATATACCACTTAATAGTGCTTTACAGTCTCTCTAAGCGGTTTACAGAGTTAGTCTTTTGCCCCCAACAATCTGAGTCCTCATTTTACCAGCCTTGGAAGGATGGAAGGCTGAGTCAACCTTGAACTGATCAGGATCGAACTCCTAGCAGTGGGCAGAATTAGCCTGCAATACTGCATTCTACCACCAGGGCTCTTCTTACCTCAAACTAAAGCTTTCCTGATGTGTTGGGACTACAATTCTCTAAGCTACTACAACCAAAGACTGGACATTGTACAACTTGCAAACCAAACACATCTGGAGTTGCCAGAATGGGAGATAAAGTAGGATTACAAACACAGTTGAGAGAGGAATTTCCATTGCTAGGCAAGTCAGCTGCTAAATCACACCTGATTTTTTTAACCCTTTTTGCTGGTTGTTAAGTGTGCCCCTGTGGTTGTTAAGTGGATCACGTGATCATTAAGAGAATCTATTTTTTCCCTCGACTTTGCTTGTTGGAAATTATCTGGGAAAGCCACAAATGGCAATCATATAACCCTGGGACATTGTAACTGTCATAAATACATGCCAGTTGCTAAATGCCTGGATTTTGATCATGTAACTGTGGGGATGCTACAATGGTCATAAGTCCGAGGACTGATCATACCTCACTTTTTTCCAATGCCATTGCAACTTCAAACAGTCACTAAACAAATGATTGTATGTCGAAGACTCCCCATATTGGATTATTTTAACATTTGGCTCTGCACTAAGAATCCTGTTTGTTGATACGCTTGTCACTAGGTAGAATTAGATAACCTTTATTGTCATTTTTTTTTCCTGTGGGCACAATGGCACCCATTAAAAATGAAATTTAGTTGCTTCCTCTCAAAGTGTACACATACATAACACACATTTAAAATATACTATGTACAACATATGCATAGACCTACATCCTTACATATAAGTAACATTTAAATATTAATGAGGTCGGCCCCTGGAGAATACTTCAACTGCCATCTTGTCCTTGTAAAAAAAATAAGGTCCATTTTGTCTATAGCAGTGATGGCAAACCTTTTGGAGACCAAGTGCCCTAAAACTGCCCTGCCCCCACTCCACCTGCCCACCCCCGCCCTGCTCCACCCTTCCTCAGCCAACCCTCAAGACCATTCACAGCCCGCTGCAGATTGGCCAGGCAGCCCTGCAGTGCCATGGTAGCCATGGCCTCCGCCCGTGCCCCACAGCATCATCTGCTGCTCAGCTGCCATGTGCTTGGCTGTGCTGCTGTGCATGGGCTGCACCCGGGGGTGACTCTCCTCGGGGGGGCTGCTGGTGAGGAGGGGGATGCGGGGGGAGGCAGGGCTGGGGCAACAGCGTGCGTGCCCATAGAGAGGGCTCCAAGTGCCACCTCTGGCACTCATGCCATTGGTTCACCACCACTGGTCTATAGAAATTCAGGATAGACCCATTCATCTTTCCCCATCGTGTGCTGTTCATGCTAAAGCTCTAAGCATTATGTTGGTGAGCAATTGGAAACTGGAAGCGTTGCTGCCACATACGTAGTATTTTATCTATTTTAGCCCAGATCTGGAACACCTAAGCTGGTTATTAGCGGTCTGTTCCAGGGGAAAGGGAATTCCCCTCACAATCTCCAGCCTACAGTAAATGATACTCTTCCCAATTAAAACATCTGCCCCAATTTATTGCTCAAATCTGACCATTGGCATTGTCCTGCCTGCGTTAATTGGTCCCATGTTGGTATTTTTACAGAAGGCGAGTTGTTACAATTGCTCCGGGCGGTGTGTATCTAACACTAAGAAGGCTTAAGGCATCTTTTCTCTATTTGTTGACTCCCTGAAGAAGGAAGCAGGTCATTTCCCATCTTCTGTAGATGAGAAACGAAAAAACTCTTGACCGAAACTTCAGGGACTCGGCTCCGAAATAAGGGCTGCTTCCAAAGCATCAGTCTTTATTTGTGGGCAGAGAAACAGCAGGAGAGGGGAAAAAAAGGGAAATGTGTTAAATTCCCTCAGGTAGAAGTGATATTGCTAGTAGATAAAGGAAGCAAGTGGGTTAGGAGAAGAGTATATAAGATCAGCTTCCTGTGGCTTCCATGGCAGCGTTAATAGAAAGACTGTTTTCCCAAATTCTCTACTCTATTTAGTTTCCAAGCAGTGCAGTTTAAAGGAGAATGCTAGTATTTTGCTTCACACTTCCGGGGTGGATTTATAGGAGGCATTCTTCAACAGTTCTCAGAAGCCCTAAAGCAGACAACATGGTCAAACACAAGGCCTGGGGGCCAGATCCGGCCCACAAAGTGGTTTCATGCGGCCCACGAAACCATCCTGGAAACAGTGAGGGAACGGCCCCCACTGCCTTGGCCCTGGCCCAGAGACCCTCCTCCTGCCAGAGACCCTCAGATCTGTCCCACTCCTGCCCAGGCCCCTATAGGCACCCTTGATGCGAACGATGTAGAGCTGGCCACGCCCACCCAGTAGGCCATACGTACTCTAGCCACGCCCACCCAGTAGGCCACGCCCACCCTGGCCATATGCACCTGGCCCCGAGGGCAACCGCAGTGCTGATGCGGCCCTCAATGAAATTGAGTTTGACACCCCTGCCCTAAAGCATCAAATATTTGCCAAGTTGTCCCAAAAACTGATTCTGAGAAATGGATATTAAACAAGACCACTACATTTGCTGCATAGCTGAATCAGCATTTGGACCCATTTGTTTTCGGTGCCAATCTGATACTGTAGGCAGAACACTGCTTTATTTTTATTATTCCTGATATTTGTAATCCAACAGTTGGGGGAAACCAACTGGCTGGAGATGGACTTGAACTGTCCAACATTTGAACTTGTAGGCGGTGCTTACTTTTAGTGCTGAAGACATCTTAAGCTGAGGTGCTGACTCTTGATTTCCACGCCCCCTCCCATCTAATAAACTCACAAACCACCAGCTATTTATTTCACTGAAAGCTACGTATTATGCTGACTTTTTTGTTGTTGAAAGGGTAGCATTAAGAATTTAAAAAAACCATCTGAAGCTAATTACCTAGGGAGGGAAACGGGTTGCCTATCCTGTTCTACTTGATGCAAGTTGACTTACGTCCAGGATCCCTCTTGCCTTCTGCTTAGTATTTACAGCCAGGGTGGAAATGTCAGATGGCCCAATATTGATGAGTCTTACCACCCAACGGACCCAGCTGCCATAGCCAGTGGTGAGGGAGGCTGGGGAATGCTCTTTCATCAATAAGGCACTGGACTCAAGGTGCTGCAGTTCCCAGGCGGTTCAAGCACAGTCGTGATTAGCAATATCAACTCATTTCCCCAAAATTGGACGGCTAAGAGAATCTTCAAGAGAAACCATGTTACACATGAGGTGCTTTAGCCAATTTGAACCAAAATAAAATGATGGAGCTTAAATTCATGCCCCTTTACTGCTAAAACACTAAAACAATGATTACCTGTAAGTCTTAATTTATATTACGAAAGAAAAAAAATGCTCATTGCCATTTTACATACATTTGTGTTTAGGTCCCTGGGCGGTGTAGTTCAGCAGTCCACGGACAGTTGCTGGTTCCAAGCCATCCTTTGACATCATGGTCTGTAGCCTTCCTGTTGTGAATAGAACTGAAGTGGCATCAGAGGGGAAATGGTTTACACCCACTAACAAAAGTGAAGAGTGCAGAATCCACATAGTGTTTTCTTATTATAGTTTTCTATTCTCTATTGAGGGACGCGGTGGCTCAGTGGGTTAGGACGTTGAGCTTGTCAATCAAAAGGTCGGCAGTTTGGCGGGTCGAATCCCGAGTGCTGCGTAACAGAGTGAGCGCCTGTTACTCGTCCCAGCTTCTGCCAACCTAGCAGTTCGAAAGCACATAAAAATGCAAGTAGAAAAATAGGGACCACTACAGTAGGAAGGTAACAGCGTTCCGTGCGCCTTTGGCGTCTAGTCATGCCGGCCACATGACCACGGAGACATCCTCGGACAAGCACTGGCTCTTCAGCTTTGAAACGGAGATGAGCACCGGCCCCTAGAGTCGGAAACGACTAGCACGCATGTGCAGGGGAACCTTTACCTTTTTACTTATTCTCTATTATTATAGAACTAGCTTGCCATTTATCCCAGCTGATGTGAAAGCCAGCTTATGATCTAGGAAGACACAGAATAACATAGTTGGAAGGGTCCTTGGAGGTTTTCTAGTCCAATCCCTTACTCAGGCAGGAAACCGTATACCAGTTCTTGGCTGTCGAGTCTCTTCTTAAAAACCTCCATTGTTGGAGCACTGACAATTTCTGGAGGCAAGTCGTTGCACTGATGAATTGTTCTAACAGTCAGGAATTTCCTTTTTAGTGCTAGGTTGGTTCTCTCCTTGATTACACTCCATCCGTTGCTTCTTGTCCTGCCTTCAGGGGCTTTGGAGAATAGCTTGACTCCCTCTGTGGCAGCTCCTGAGATATTGGAACACTGCTATCGTGTCACCCTAGACATTCCCAATTCCAGCAACCGTTCTTCATCCGTTTTAGCCCCAAGTCTCTTTAATCATCTTTGTTGCTCTTCTCTGTACTTTTTCTAGACTCTCAACATCTTTTTTTATCTCGTGGTGACCAAAACGGGATGCAAGTATTCCAAGCGTGGCCTTACCAAGGCATTGTAAAGTGGTATTAACACCTTGCATGATCTTGAGTCCTTTTTTGTCTCATTTGGAGAGCTGTAACTACTCTAGGAGAATTTCAGTGGAAAAAGTGACAGGGAGGGATAACTCAGGGTTCTCTCTCTCTCTTTGTATATGTGTGTGTGTGTGTGTGTGTGTGTGTGTGTGTGAAAGCGGGGGCAGATGGAGAAGAAAGCTCAACAAGCCTCTAAAACCAGCACAGAGCCTCTCTGCTAAATTGGTCTTCTCTCTAGAGAACCCAGGTTACCATCGGCTGCAAGCTTTCTTCCCTGTTTACAAAAGCGGGTGAGTGAAATGCGCCGGATATTCGCAAGCGTGTTTTGGCGGCCTTTGAGAATACGTGACAGGCCAGCTTTGCTAGCTGCCTGCAACCTCTGACCTCGAGTCATGGATTAAATTTGTGACATATCTATTATTTCGCTGGGGAAATATGTAAAGGTCAAACGACAAATGAAGAGAATTTTTTCTCTTTCTTCCTCCCACCTTCACAGCTCATTAAGGTGATAACCTGTCAGGCAGCTGAGATGAATCGTGTACATTTTTGCACCCATCCAGGGTTTAACAAGGTTGTACCTGGAACTCTGGGGTGGCTTTGCCCTCTGCCAATGTGCCTTATCAGGCAGCTTCCTTACTGTGTGCTGTAGTGTCAGAGCATGCACAGTCTTATTGCGCTAGGTAACCCAGGAGTAAATATAGTAAACAGTGGTCTATATTAAATGGTGGTTTATCTTACACTATCCACAATATCATACACCAGGAACAATATACATACAGGTGGTAATACAGCAGGATCCAACAAATCACAGTTACATCAGGAAACGGAAGAGAGAGAAACGGAGCCTTCGCTTTTATACAAGGCTCTTAAAGAGACACAGACCCTGCTTGCTAATTAAAGGGACATAGACCCTGCTGAGTCATTCTCATCTTTACATCATGCATCTTACATTACATCAGCTGGTTAGCTTTTAAATCATTACCTTGATATGTAGTTTCAAAAGGACTCAAGATCATGCGCAGTGTTAATACCACTTTATAATGCAGAGGTGTCTTTCTGACTTGGGGATGTCAAATCCCAGAATTCTCCTGCCAGCATAGGGATGATAAATAGATGGGCTAGGCATGTGCATGTATCATATAGTGATTACACAATGTCTGCTCTCTATGACTGGTCAAGAACTCTGTCGTTCTACCTGGAATGTGACAATATAAATTATTTACAGGTAGTCCTCAATTTACAACCTTTTGTTTAGTGACCATCCAGACTTACAGCCACATAAGATCACAATTTTGTAACCTTCTCAGCCAGCTTTCAGCAGGCAAAATCAATGGGGGAAGCTAGATTCATTTAACGGCCTTGTGGTTCACTGAAGGACTGCAATAATTGGCTTAACGACTGTGGCAAAAAGGTCGTAACATGGGATGCAACTCTCTTAACAACTGCCTTGCTCAGCAATGGAAATTTGGGCCTCAGTTGTGGTTGTAGATCAAGGACTGGCTGTAATGTGCACCATCCTTTTATCCCCTCCCACTTTTTTTTTTTTCAAATTGTTCACATTTTGTCCTCTGGAATTCCAACTGCCTTGCTCCTTTTTTGCAAAAATCATCTCCATATTTTCCTTTTTCCCCAGCATCTTCCATGCGGTTCATATTTCTGTTTTGTTTTTTTTGTTGTTGTTCTCTGTCCCTTCTTATCCTCTGGGCTCCGTTCCTTTTTGTACAAATTACAAATCTTTTTTCCAAGCCCTGAACCACTTTTATTGTTCCAAATCCTCTTATTTTTTTTTAAGACAGGGTGGTAATTTCAGTTATTTTCTTAAGAGAATCGGACAGGAGGACAGTACATTTCTTCACAGAGTGACATTGCCCTAGTAGTTTTCAGCATTTTTGATGCCTCTCAAAATGGTCTCCATTTGAAGCTCTTTTTCGCAGCCTTAGCCATGGCTAGAACGGAACAGGCTCTGAGACTCTGTGGCTTTACTCGGTCTCCGCTTGCAGATCAGAAAACACAGCCAAGATAAACCGCAATTGTCTGCATCACTGCCTGAGATTACAGTCTGTTAGGCTCAGTGGAACTTGCTTCTGAGTACAACAGGCTCCATTTCGAAAGCACGTTGAGTTTCTCCCAGTCTTCATCCAGATTAATTGCAAGCAACAGCAAGTGGTATAAACTAGAGGGGGGAAAAAAACAGAAGGAAGAAAAGGGTTTTATATTCTGCTTGATGATGGTGGTGGTGGTGATTTATTTATTTATTTATTTATTTATTTATTTATTTATTTATTTATTTATTTATTATTTAAACTTATATACCGCCCTTCTCCCGTAGGACCCAGGGCGGTTCACAAGGCAATTAAAACAATATAACAATACAAAAGTTAATAACAAATTAAAATAAATTAAATTATCCTTAATTAAAATCTAAAACCCTTAACTCTAATTAAAAAACCCAATTACAATAGGTTACAAATTAAAAGTTCTCAGTCCTGGCCGGAAAGCTCAAAGATCCAGGTCTTCAGGTCCCAGCGGAATGAATGAAAATCTGGGGCAGTCCTGAGCTCTACGGGTAACTGGTTCCAAAGGGCAGGCGCGTCCACAGAGAAGGCCCTTCCCCTGGGTGTCGCCCTCTGGCAATCCTTTGCCGGCGGCACCCTGAGAAGGCCCTCCCTGTGGGAGCGCACAGGACGAAGGGAACTTGATGCCGGCAGCAGGTGTTCCCTCAGATATCCTGGACCCAAGCCATTTAGGGCTTTGTAGGTCATCACCAGCACCTTGAATCTCACCCGGAGGGCAACCGGAAGCCAATGCAGCTCGCGGAGCAGAGGTGTTACATGGGAGTATCGGGGAGCCCCCATCACAACTCGCGCGGCTGCATTCTGCACCAGTTGAAGCCTCCAACTGGTCCTCAAGGGCAGCCCCATGTAGAGAGCGTTACAGTAGTCTAACCTGGAGGTCACAAGCGCATGAGTGACTGTGCGCAAGGCATCTCGGTCCAGATAGGGCCACAACTGGCGCACCAGGCGAACCTGGGCAAAAGCCCCCCTGGTCACGGCTCCTATATGATCTTCAAAACTGAGCCACGAATCCAGGAGGACACCCAAGTTGCGAGCCCTATCGACGGGGGATAACACCTCACCCCCCATCATTAAAGGTGATGATGATGATAGTGATGCAACTCTATGGACCGCCTACCCTTCTGCATTTTCACTCCAGTCCCTGGAAGTAGGTTGAGAGCTTCCACCAGACTACTGGCCAATTTCTGAAGGGAACACTTGAGACCATGTTTTCAACCATGGCAGCTTGAACATGTTGGCTGGGGAATTCTGGATAGTGGGAAAGTCCATGCATCTTCAAGCTGCCAAGGCATCAGATGACCTCCAAATTTTAGACAACTCTCTCAGCGTTGTGTCTCCTGCATCATTCCATGTTTTTCATTTCTCTTACATTCTTCCTTCTTTCCTAAGGATGTACACAAGCTACCAAGCCTTTAAGTCAATGGTTCTCAACCTTGGCAAGGCATGCTGGCTGTGGGATTCTGGGAGTTGAAGTCCACGCATTTTAAAGCTGCCAAGCTTGAGAAATTCTGCCTTAGACTGAAGGATTGCTGGAATTCTTAGTAACAAAACCCCAAAAGCTGAACTAGGTGGGTACTTATGTACTTAGCAAAGGTGTCTGCTCAAGATCCTTCTGAAGTTGAGTTGCATCCAAACTATTATGACCTGATTTGTCTGTCTACAATACATCAGCAGACAAGAGAACAAGCTTTTTGCCAGGAGTCAAACCCAACTCAAGAGAATCTAATTACATAGACATTTTGAAATCTAATCAGACCAAGTTGAAGCTGGCCTTCACTTTAAACTGACCTTGAGCCCTTCCTTAGGCATCTTTGAAAATTATCAGCTGTAGATAGTGATGCCTAGGCAAATAGGCTGGGTTGGCACCTACTGCAATGTCCAAAAGGATTGATAAGAACTACATAGGTGCATAAATGAAATCCTTGTGATTAATTTAGCTGTCAGTGCTCCACGCCCACTCATCTATCCACCTCTGCTACTTTGGCATAATTTCTAAAGCTCTTGTCATCTTGGAAGGAAAACATTCACCTGCAGTGGAAAGGTATCACCACTTTAAATCAGTTGGGCTTGGGTATTATTCTTGTTTTGATTTTTTTTTGTATGGGCTGGGTCAGGTTCTGGCTGAGCGGTCGTCTGCCTTTAGGGTTCATCCCACACTTGGACTAAAATTAGGAGATCTGTGGATTTTGATTTCTCTGTCTCGCAGTCGCTTCCTTCAGTCCTGATACTATTCTGAGGATATTAGGAGGAAAGATATCCTCAAAATACAAAATGATTTTTCCCCCTGCACCTCTCACTAGAGCTGCACCCCTTTTTTATTTTATTTTTTATTTTGCAAAGTTCTGCTTAATGTATACAGGTAGTTCTCGACTTATAACAGTTCATTGAGTGACCGTTCAAAGTTACAACAGCACGGAAAAAAAGTGATTTATGACCATTTTCCACACGTAGAACCACTGCAGCATCCCCATGGTTGCATGATCAAAATCCAGACGCTTGGCAACTGACTCCTATTTATCACGCTTGCAGTGTCCTAGGATCACATGATCCCCTTTTGCGACCTAGGTCGATGGGGAAGCCAGTTTCATTCAACAACCGTGTTACTAACGTGACAACCGCAGTGATTTACTTAACAGCTGTGACAAGAAAGGTCGTAAAATGGGGTAAAACTCACTTGACAAAATTTGGCCTCAGTTGTGGACATAAGTCAAGGGCTACATGCATTTCTACATTTACTTTCATGAACATAAGCATTTTTGTAGACATTTCCCCCCTAATAAATCAGATCGTCATTTTCACAATGATTGAAGCATTTTATTCGAATGATCTCTGCATGCGGATGAAGTCATGGTAATCGCATGGTTAAAACATCAATATAACAGTAGGGAAAACTAGTTGTTAAATACCAGCTCCACTGGGAAATTGAATAAGTAACTATAGCCTTATTCTCTCCTGGTGTAAATTCTACCCTCTGTCATTTTAATAGAAGTTTGCAAGCATTCTCTTTATATAGATATGTGCTTTACCCCTGAGCTATAGATTTAATTTGTGCAAACATACATTCAATTAATGAAATTGCATGCGTGAAATGTGGACGGTTTCTGTAAAGAGCATCACTTTGCCACATGCACTGATACGTCTAAAAAAACGTAATTTGGATTCAAAGGTATTGATGAATATTATCATATCCATCTGGAAGTCAGTACTGCTAGTAGCATTTAGTTTGGTTACAAAATATTAAAGTTTTTAATATGCAGTTTTTGCATTTCTGCACTGCTGAAAGTGGCCAATTGGGATGGGAAAGTTAAATATTAAATAACGTTTGGGTTTTTTCCCCACAATACACCCCTCTCTTAGTTGATAAGAATTACTATTCAAAGATCTTCATCTCTATCCTGTTTTTGTAGTCTTGACAGCGAGCATTTTGATTATCGGTAATTCTGTTGGCACGAAAGCTAGGAATTGTGGGAGAAATTTCTGGGGCTCACATTTGAATACAAAAACAACCTAATTTTGATTTTCTGAGTTAATATGCAAATTGGAATGCAATTTCCTCCCCCTCCCCCCAGTTTCATGAATTTTGTGATCAAAAACTGCAGACCAACAGGCATATATTAGGTGAAAGTACTGGGGAAAAATGTATTATGGAGAAATGAATTCAAAGGTGTGTTGTAAATTTTCCTACATATAAGAATGCATACCCATCTTTATGCAGATTTTAAATATAACTGCAAAATGAAATAGAAATGAACTTCTGCTTAAAGAAGCACAAATATTATACAGACTGCCCCCAGGAGAAACAGTCAAATAATTGTTTTAACAACAGTCAGTTTGATTATCTTCCTAGCTTTTCCAAACACATAGCCTTCAATATATCATGTTTTAGTTTTTTAAAAATATGTGGACTCTTTGGTCATAAGATATCAACTACACATTTAATGCTACAATAGGAGAAAGAAAACAACAACAACAAAAGCAAAACAACAAACAAACAAAAAATGGTTATTTGTGATCTTCCCAGCTGGCTTCTGACAAGCGAAATCAGTGGGGGAAGCTGGATTCGCTTAACAATTGCACGATTCATTTAACAACCGCGGCGATTCGCTTATCAACCGTGGTGAAAAAAGTTGTAAAATCAGGCAGGACACACTTACTTGCTTAGCAACTGAAATTCCAGCCCCAGTTGTGGTTCTAAGTTGAGAACTACCTGCAATCAAGTTGAGATCAAGCTGAGGTTAAGTGGGGAGAAGGTCAGAAGTGCAGAAAAAGTTCTGTTAAGATGGTAGCCAAATTGTTTATTGCATGAGCTCCGAGCCACACAATTAGATCAATTTCAGTTTATTAAGGAACCAAAGTCATCCCTGCACTGGTTCATTGTTTTTGCTCAACTGTATCCTGAAAGGACCCCAAGAGCCCCCTCCTCTTCCCCCCCCAAAAAAAACAACAACAACCCAAAGAAGTCAAATTTCAGTGCTGTCAGAAAGAGGACCATATAATTCAATGATGTCCACTTGCTAGGCTACCTCTGTTGTGAACTGTTCAAAGAAAAACACAACTTCTCCATCACTTTTGCAATAGACAGGCTAATGTAATGATGTAACTACTTAACAAAATATAACAGAGGACACAGATAATAGTTGCCTAATGCCAAAAGGGCATGGTATTTGTCTGCTCTTTAGCCACAGATAGTTTTTGAGCAGCAAGTTAGAGAAGTCTGTTAGAAGCCACTATGAGAACAAAATGCCATTCAGGGCATCGTGATCCAAAAAATAAAATAAAAATAAAAAATGATGCAATTATGTAATTCGTGACGTTGCTTCCCTCCCATTTTTCTTCTACATTGTGAGTGAAATGCAGACTGCCCAAAATAAATAGAACTAGCTTTAATGTGCATTTCAAAGTAATTTGGTCTCTTTAATTGGATTGTTTCATGGGTATCTAATAATTACCCATACCTGATAAATTAATGTTTGGGAGCATCTTTGCAAAGCGTTCTGGGTCAGTGCGTTCCCCTGTCATGTTGTATCTGGATAGGTTGTGATCAATGGGGCCGCTCAAGCAGATTTGTGATTAAAAGATTGCCAGGTGGACTAACATATGCGTGTAGGTGCATATGTACGTATACCTACTTTATTCTTGTATTCTGCAACAGGTGGATCTTCTGTGTGAGCATGTACGAATTGGTTCTTGCCTGCCATAAAGAAATTGCCTGTGTATATTGAGTCAAGTCAATGAAGCTTCTGCTATTAGTTAGTTGCTGGACGTAGAATTGAGTTCCTGGAAGTTGTGAAGTCTGATAATCTCCCATCTTAATATTCCCAACTTTCTTCTAACTATATGATCCAATCAGTCAACGTTTCTGAGCGATTAAACCAATTATCATTACAGAAAAGGACTGGAACAGGCTAGAGAAAAAACAGTGGGCTTATTAGTTTCTCAGTGTGCACACCATGCACTGAATTATCTTCAACTTGAAGATATTTAAAAGCTACCCTTAGAGAATCCAGCTTACTTTTGGTAGATTTACTGCAGGAACCAGAAGATATATTCCTTAATCACGTCAGGTATGTGAAATCTCTAATTTGGGGGATCATGTCTGATTGCTGTGGAAAAATGTATTGCATGCATTTCTAACCCAGTAACTCAGTCTTCTTAATGCCTTAACCCCTGCACCAAATTGGCTCTTTAAAAACTTGCTGTTCAGGTATAAGTGGAAACTAAGCAAATCCATCAAATTCCAATTTCCCATGGTAGGAAGGTGTGGTAGTTAGTATGGCAGGTTTTGACTGGATAGAAGCCAAATTAAAATCTTTGCTTAGCCAGGGCATCTTATCGGGCAGTTTTAAACCAATCACGATTGCTCAGCCCAACCTACTTTGCAGAGTCGTTATGGAGAGAGAAATAGGAAGGTTTTTACTCAAAAGGCAAAGCTGTTAGTATACCAGGAGGAAGCCTAGGACAATGTCTGCATTCTCAAAGAACCAAGGAGGCTGATGCAGAAGCAAAGTTGCAAAAAGCGTTTGGAATACCAACTACATGCTTCAAGGTTTTACCATCTGTCCTTGGTCCATTTCAGAACTGGGGAAAAAAATGCAATCTTAATGGCATTATGCATTTATTCACTCGACTCAGGCAGACAGTATTGAATGCAGTGGAGAAGATATCCATCTGTTAGTACATTAAAAAATATGCTCTTAGCTAGAGAGTGCAGTTGGGTCTCATTATCATATTTTACAATATTACCTTCAGCTATGGCTTTCTCAGCTCCACCTGTGTAAGCAAGGATGGAGCACTTGTTCTTAAAAACATCTGCATTTGCCTCTCCCCAAAAGTTAGCCAACAGAAGCAGTGGGCAAAGAGGAACAACGTAAAACATTGTTTATCAACACAAAGTGTCTCCTGCTCAAGCAGAGCATTGAACTGGACGATCTCAAGGTCTCTTCCAATTCTATTATTCTATATATATGCAACAACTGCACACATCTGGTCTTGGCACTGATTAAGTATGCATTTCCCAATTTCCCAAATAAGCAAGAAAATCAAGATAATGCTTTGTCAGGGATTGATCCAGAAATGAAAGTTTGTCCCTTGCAGAAAGAAGTCTTTGAACTCTAGCTTGTCTTGCAACGGTGCTATAGTCCTTTTAGACTTCAGCTGGAAAAGATTCCAGATGGACTGCATAGCACAGAGGCAAAAAGAAATTTAAATTTTATTTTGGGTAGCTCAGTGAGCAAGCCACCACTAAAATGGGCAGGGGTGACTCTTCTCCTTTGGGGATTAATGGCCAGTTGCCCTGATATTTTACAGGTTGGGGGAAAAACCCCCCACAAAAACCCAGGCTTTTGATGTGGTTTTGCAGGTCACATGTGGCCCATAAGGCTGCAGATTGCTCATTCCTGATTTAACATGACAAGCTTCTAAAATAACCCAAAGACACTGTTGATTTCCCTGTTAGTTCATTTGTCTGAAATTTTCATAACCTGGCTTGGTTTCCTGTCTGCCTGTCACTGAAAATCTCTGCACCCGGCATGAATATTTTTCTGCAATAGCCATAGCTGAACTTCCTATCTAATTCCATTCCTGAACATTTGATTTGCTTTCCTGAATTTCAGGATTCTGCTCATTCCCTCCGGAAAAGGGTTTCGGTGGCTGTGTTCTCTTTTGCCCGTTTGTTATTATCCTGCAAGGTTAAACGCTGCTCTGATTTGGCTCACAGCCCTTGCTGAATACCAAACTGCTGCTATTTGAACAACTGCATATTTATTATCCTGCCAAGACAGCAGACACAGTGAGGAAGTGAGTCTATGGCAGGGCTTTTTAGAGAGACAACCGAAGATCACGGTGAATCCTGGACATCAAACAAAACCAGGGCGTGAGATGTATGGGGAACTTGGGGACACCAACCTGAAGATATGGGGTGATAGGCTATGACTTTTTCATCTGGAAAGCAAAAGAGGTGAATTGTGGTTAAGGAGCGATATTATATCTTCCCATCTCAAAAAGCCTTAGCTTGTCTTGCATTCCACTGAGCCATTGGCAATGTTCCTCTGCATGCAGAAAATGTCATTTGCACACCCTACATGTCCAATGCATACTATAAGAGATTAACCCAGTATGGAGCTCAATTATGTGAGCAAAGAGATAGCTCGGGTCAGTTTTCATTTTATAAATGAAATTTGTCCCAAAATGGTAGCACAAATTGGATATATATATACTGTATATCCATGTTTTCTCTTCTAATGAGGTTGGTGCAGAGTGAGTTTGCCCAGAATTCTAAGCAGGTTGTGTTGTGTGTGCATGTGTATGCATGTCTGTGTGTGTGTGTGTGTGTGTGTGTGTGTTTTATTTTGCCAGCAAACATCCCTATAAATAAAAAGCATACCTTGAGGCTTTATTATTCCACATATTAAAAAGCCTAAAAGGAAAAGGAAGTTGACATAAAGCAATTATCTTCTCTATTAAAGGGATTTATTTCAATGTGTAAATATTTTCTACCAGTGTTAACAGCTCTTCTGGGAAAGGTTTGTGGGGAGGTTAGAATCAGTGCCAAGTTCTTGCTTACTGATAATAATTCAGATATTTATCTCAAGGCTAGATCATGAATCCGAGATGAGGCTATCAAAATCT
The DNA here is from genome assembly GCF_947247035.1 of Vipera ursinii. Taxonomy (NCBI): domain Eukaryota; kingdom Metazoa; phylum Chordata; class Lepidosauria; order Squamata; family Viperidae; genus Vipera; species Vipera ursinii. The sequence continues at coordinate 16,857,410 of NC_139519.1, read as the reverse complement.
CATTTGTTATGTGCCCATAACCCCTTGCTTTTCATTCACTTTGTGGGGTACTCATGCTGATTCATCCACAAAAGTAATTTGCATCATTTCACAAAGATACTGGCTGCCTGCAGGCATCTGGCTTACAAACCAAAGGATTAAAATGTGTGGGGTGAGCACTTGCACGCAAAACTCAGCCCCCCATATCTTTGCAGCTGGTGCCTCTTTAGACCTATGCCAAAGAATATTAATGTCTGCAGAGAGGTTGTATGAATACAGATGATATTTTGAACTTTGCTTCAAGTTCTGCTTGTAAGGCATAATGCCCATTGACCAAATAGCCCCCAATTTCCATGAATGGAAGAGAAACGTAACTCCTCAGATTCCATGGAATAAGGGTCAGTAGCCAGAGGGGAAACAAAATAAAATTAATAATCTCCAGCTTGCTTGCACGTGCAATTCCTGACATTATTCTGAAACACTCAAAGTTGTTTTGTTTCTTCTGAATATGTACATTCCTTCTTTCTTTTGTTTTTTCCCATGGGGCAGCTAGCATACAGATTTACCAGTTTTTTAAAAATAAAATAAAAATAAAATAATGCAAACCTTGCCATACCTGTTTTCCAGGGAAGCCTGAGAGATTCAGACTTGGCACATCAATTCCAGCTGATTGATTTATTCTACAGCTACAGAAAAGGCACCCAAATCTCTAGAAATAAGTTAAAAATGGGAACAATTTAAATGCATTTATTTTTTCCCTTGCATTTTTTTTAAAAAACAAATGTTTAATGTAGAAATTCAGCAGAATGGAGTATGGTATATATATATAAAGGTAAAGGTTCCCCCGCACATGCGTGCTAGTCGTTTCCAACTAGGGGCCAGTGCTCATCTCCGTTTCAAAGCCGAAGAGCCAGCGCTCGTCCGAGGACGTCTCCATGGTCATGTGGCCGGCATGACTAGACGCCAAAGGCGCCTGGAATGCTGTTACCTTCCCACCGTAGTGGTCCCTATTTTTCTACTTGCATTTTTACGTCCTTTCGAACTGCTAGGTTGGCAGAACAAGGTCTGAAAATAGATGGATTTTGCTCTCTATTATCGTTTTATTAGGAGCCATAGAAGGCTGAGTAACAGCAGCTTGTTTGTTTTTGTCAAATTATGTTCAACTCTGGAAGAAAAATTCCTCAATTTTCTTAGCTGTTTACTTAACACAAGTCTCTCTCCAACCTGGTGCCCTTTAGGAATATTGGATGGCATCAGGGGTAAAAAAAGTGGTGAACATATTCTCTCCGCAACTCTCCCTATCCTTCCTGGAGCTTATCTCATAATAAGAAACCATTTCACTTATGGAATAGCTTGGAGGCACCCAAATGAATGAAATATATATTCTTTTCTGAAGTGAGTGTTTTATCTGAGAGTGTTTTATCTCCACAGTCCAGGAAACATAGCTATGGATGTACTAAATTAAGGGATAGGGTTTGCAGGAAGCATTAGCCAGAATTAAACCCTACTGGGAACAGCACAAAAAACGGGCAAGATTTGGCAAAACCTGTCAAAATTCTAAAAGCAAAGAGCTTTGATAGATGAAAGGATGACGCCAACTGCACTTAGTTACTCCTTCTTGAGATCAGATGCTGGGCAAATGAACTGAGGGGTATACCCTATGCCACAGGTCTGCAACCCGCGGCTCCGGAGCCACATGCGGCTCTTTCAGCCGTCTCCTGCGGCTCCCAGTCCTCTGCCATGTGCAGTCCAAAAAAAAAAAAAAAAGCGGGACTGAAAAAGTTCAAACAATCAATTCAAATATGCAGGGTAGGTGCATATCTCGCCTTGGCTCCACTCTTCAGTCAAACCCTGTTCCGCGCATGCACGCGCATGCGCACGTATTTTTTGCGGCTCCCAGTTTTTCCTTTTGTGAGGGAACCGGTTCCGAGTGGCTCTTTCACTGTTTCAGGTTGCTGACCCCTGCCCTATGCTATCATGTATTTATTTATTTTCACCTAAGAGTCCACATTTTTTTTTTCTTGTGAGGCATTTCTCGGGGCCTAACAGGTTATTAATAATCATTAACAGTGGCTTAAGCTGGGTTATCTGCTTGGGTTTGTGTGAAAGCTGTGTTGGCCTCCAGTTTGTGCAGAGGAAATGATTTATCTGTCTACTTTCTGGTTCAGCCCCTTTGCACAACATTTTTTGCTTTTCCCTTTCATTCTCGTACTACCTTAATTGGCATCCAATCATTGCAGTAAGCTTTGCTCTATTGTCAACAGCTGATGTTACCTTTTTACTTCCAAGGCTAAAATCCTTTTGTCTAATCCTGCTTGACAGAAGACTGAAATTAAAACCAACACACACACACAAACAGACAAATCAGCTCCCTCTTTTATGAAAGATGCTCCATTATCATCCTCCTCCTCCTCCTCGTTGCGTTCAGAGGTTGAAGTCTTAGCAACGTCATTCCTTTTATTATTTATTTACAGCGTTACCGCATTGCTCAGCAACAAAGCTAAGTGGGTTGCTTGAACATTTGTATATAAGATACATAAAAACATAACCAAACCACAGAACATCCATAAGTTGGTCTGTTAGATAATCGGATGGGGTAGGCATTAGACAGAAACGCAGCACTGGATTCTTAAATATCTCTTCTTCCCCTTGAGTTTTTGCCTGCAGCTCCAGAAGCTGAGAATCAATAATTCCATTCATTTTGTATGACCTGGAAGTTGTCAGCGGTTTCTCTTCCCCAATTATTAAGGAATCCTGATTTCCATTTCACGCACACTGGGATGGGTTTTTTTTCCCTCCCTCCCTCCCTCCCTCCCTCCCTCCCTCCCTCCCAAAACAATTTAAACAGATTTCAAAAAGAAGTCTGAGACCATTAATAACTGAAATAATTGGACTGCTCTATCTCGTGGCTACTGAAAACTGAACTACTTTTCTTGGTGGTGCATATATACGTTGGAAAGGCCGGGAAGTTGAAGCCTCTGGGCAGACAATTGATTTTGGTTTGGGGCTGTGCAGTTCACTTGTTGATATGGTACTTTAGACCTTGGGTGCTTTGCGATATTGCTCTCCATTCCCTATTAAGAGTTACACTGCTGACTCCGTGTGAGAGAGAAAGCTTCTCTTTCCAGGAGGATTCATAAAGAAATTCTCGCACTTGCATTCTTGGAAAGAAAAAGCAGCATTTCTTACACAAAAGACCTTATAGCCTAAGGGGAAAAAAAGAACTTTCGGGTTTCTGAAATCGATCCTGCTATGTTATCTCTCTTGGAGCGTGCACTCTTCTTGATTAATTGGAGCCAGGGACTGCCCTCTTAGTGATTCCACCTACAACATACTTGGAGGAATCTACCTGTGTCCATCTATCATCCTGGGATCAGAAAGCTGTCAGGAGAGACAACCAGAAGCCAATGAGGTTTTACTTGCACAACCTAGGAGGCAGAGCTAGCCTTCCTGGGTCCTCCCAAAATGCAGGGGAGCAGAAAGACGGTGCCGCTTTGTCTTCTATGGGGGGGGTCATCCTGAAAAAAGGGAGCGGAGAAAACCCACAAGTTCCTTTCAGGGGAAAAGACTTGGCAACAGCACCTTGAAAATAGATTGCTTGGATGCTCATTTGAATCCAGGTCATTCTTGATGCAATATCCTTACAAGGTGATCTAATTTCTTCCACTTTCAGAGTGAGCTGGCCACAGTTTTGAATTCTTGATAGTCAGAATAACGGAGTTGGAAGGGACCTTGGAAGTCTTCTAGTCCAGGGGTCCTCAACCTCGGCCACTTTAAGACTTGTAGACTTCAACTCTCAGAATTCCTCAGCCAGCCAAGCTGGAAGTTGAAGTCCACAAGTCTTAAAGTGGCCGAGGTTGAGGACCCCTGTTCTAGTTCAAGCAGGAGACCCTATGCCATTTCAGATAAATAGCTGTCCAATCTCTTCTTAAAAACCTCCAGTGATGTAGAACCCACTAAAGGCAAGCTGTTCCACTGATTCTCCTTGCCAGGACATTTCTCCATAATCCAACTATGAATGATTATGCTGGACTAGTCCAGCCTAGTCACCAAAAGTGCCGGATTTTCACCTTGAAACTGGTGATATCTTTGGACTTCAGGACTCAAATCCTGCATTGCCTTTCATGACCAGTTTCTTTCCTCCAGTTGATCTATCCGCAATCTTTTCTCAGCTCTCCCTCAGATAGCCTCAGCAAGCTATTTCCAGGTCCGCTTCCCTTCTAATAATGATGAATAATGATAACTTTATTGTCACTTTGAATGTACACCAATCGGCATACATCAAAGTGAAATTTCGTGGCACACAGCTCTCAAAGGGTCACCACCTCCGATATATACTCCTTGTTCGGGGCCCGCTCAAATTTCACATTGTCCATTTTAGTCTCTAGGGAGTGAACGATGGCAAACAGGAGAGATGGAAATGGGGCTCCATGTGGATTAGCCCTCAAGTTAGCTTGTATTCTGACAACCTCGCCTTCTTTCCTTTTTCTGATCCTGACTCTTCCACCTTTTCCTGAAAGAGGCCTTTGTATGACTTTCTGACTTTGTATGAGGGTTTTTTTCCCCTTGGCTGATCTTCATATCTGAGATGTCATCCTGCTAATATTTGACTTTCATCAATATTCCCCTTTCTTCTTCCACCAGATCTTTAATGCGGAAATAAAAGCAGGTCTGTCCAAATGCTAATCCCAGGGTTCTGTCACATAAATGTTTCACAACTACAGACCCCATTCCTGCCTCCCCCTCCTTCAGTCCAGTTCAGTTTTCTATTTTTGCCATTGCCTTTTAGGTGATTTTCAATCCAGTTTGCTGTTCTCCAAGCCAATTACATTTTTTTTGTTACAATCTTAATGAGGCACCAGTATCAGATGATTTAATAAGGCCAAAGTATAACACAGGGCCATGCCACTTAACCTCCTGCCTCCTTCCAAAATCTCAATTATACTGTTCTGACAAGATAATCCTTCATTACAATCCTTGGATGGATTTTTTTTTACATTGCCCGAAGTCTTTCAAATGGTTTGAGAATGAAAATGCTGCTCAGAACGTACTTTTATTATATTTTCACCTCTAAGTTAGGAAAATCTGGCTGACCAAAATGATAAAACGTCTTTCATTGGAGGAGCGAACTGAACAAAACCATGATATCCACATGCCACAAAAACTAAAATCACTAAGATGCGCCTTGCCACTTGGTCAAATTGGAAGTCTATGGAAGCAATTTTTTTTTATTTACAGCAGAAGCAATCAAATCCTTCCCATGCTTGCTGCTCCATCTATAATTATTTGCCCTCCTAATGTTTTTTGAGTGTTTTTAAAACTATTCTGTGCTATGGTGGATTTCCATTTACAAGGCTCTAAGTAAGCCAGATGGCTAAACCAGAAATCAATAAACCACATTGTGGCTGAAAGGTTTGAATGAACCAGGCTATCACATTAAGTCATTGTACAGTTTATACAATGCAAAAGTTGGCTTAAAACTTAACATTAAGAAAACCAGGATCATGGAATCCAGCCCTCTCAATTCCTGGGAAATAGATGGGGAAGAAATGGAGGTAGTGACAGATTTTATTTTCCTGGGCTCCAAGATCACTGCAGACAGGGATTGCAGTCAATAAATTAAAAGACGCTTGCTCCTGGGGAGGAAAGCTATGGCAATTCTAGACAGCACACTAAAAAGCAGAGACGTCACCCTGTCAACAAAAGTGGTATAGTCAAGGCTACGGTCTTCCCAGTTGCAATGTATGGCTGTGAAAGTTGGACCATAAGAAAGGCTGAGCGCCAAAGAATGGAGGCCTTTGAACTATGGTGCTGGAGAAGACTCCTGCGAGTCCCTTGGAATGCAAGGCGATCAAACCGGTCAGTCCTAGAGGAGATCAACCCTGACTGCTCTTTAGAAGGCCAGATCCTGAAGCTAAAACTCAAATACTTTGGCCACCTAATGAGAAGGAAGGACTCACTGGAGAAGAGCCTAATGCTGGGAAAGATTGAGGGCAAGAGAAGAATGGGATGACAGAGAATGAGGCGGCTGGATGGAGTCACTGAAGCAGTAGGTGTGAGCTGAAATGGACTCCAGAAGATGGTGGAGGACAGGAAGGCCTGGAGGAACGTTGTCCATGGGGTAGCGATGGGTCAGAGATGACTTCGCAACTAACAACAACAACAGTTTGTACAGTCATTCAGTTTAGGAAATTTGCAGGTGCTATTTAGCTCTTGGAATGATTAAAAGTTCAGCTACTATGTATTTTTCCTTTCTTCAGATGAAGGCAAGGAACGATAGGCGATGCCTCCTCATGATGGCCAAGATCCCAAAGAGATCCACTTAGATTTCCAATGCTCAGTCGTCAGAGAAGAATCTGGCACTGAGTGTGATGTCTCTGTGTGGTTCCTTTGGGGGTTAGGTTGGTAAACTTTGTGAGGTGAGGGTTGTGTTTCATTCATAAGGTGTCCTGGCCAAAAGAGAGGCTGGATTCTTGTAGGCTGCAGGAAGAAGGAACAACCTGTAGCCAAGAGGCCACATTAATTGCTTGGCAAGAAGCAAGTCGTGTGTAAAACGACTTGTGCTCCTTGGTGCCAAGTGGAAGCCAGAGGGCTGTTAGGATAAAGCAGAGGGCAGAAATCTGTAATCCTCCCCAGCAGCATAAGAAAGAGAGCTTCCAGGTATAGCAGAGAAAGCTAAGAGCTTGACAAACTAATGCATATCATTATAAAAGGAAGGAGAAGCAAACTGTCTCCAAGTGTAGCCATACAGCTGAAAGAAAATCTTGGTCCTGCAAGCCCATGAAACAAACACACACACACACACACACACACACACACACACACACACAGAGAGAGAGAGAGAGAGAGAGAGAGAGAGAGAGGCAGACAAACAAGAAAACCGACCTCCGATCCTTCCGTCGCGGGTTGAAAACCCACTTGTTTGAGTTAGCTGGTCTGGCCTGAAGGGGAATATGGGTTTTTTAATTGGTTTTATTATTTTACTATTGCTGTATTTTAATTGGGCATGGTTTAATTCTCTTTTAATTTTTGTATACCTATTTATATATGCCCTGTGAACCGCCCTGAGTCCCTAGGGAGAAGGGTGGTATAGAAATCCAATAAATGAAATGAATGAATGAAATGAAAAAGAATGAAAAGAAAGGAAGGTATGATAGATGAAAGCAGGTGAGCTTTTTTGAAGTTGGAACAGGATCACAACATTGGAAGAAATGTGGACGCTTTGAAGAACGAATGGTCTGATCGCAACGGAAGCCTAGCAAATACAAATGAGGTCTGTTGGCTTAAATATAGAGCTATTTCCAAAATTCCAAGATGCCCAAGAGAAAGCTCCCACGTGTCTTCTCTTAGGCACCTCTTCCTCCTCCTCGTCCATCAGCCATTTGCTTTGGGGATAGATGCTCCTTTGATCCTGCAGAGCTTTGTGTCCAAAGAGCAAGCATTGGTCCTCTGTCTTGCAAAGCATTCATAACTACCACATAGTTTTCCATCTGCTCGATTGCCTGCAACAGGCAGAGTTTGGATCGTGGAGGAGAAGCTACAGGGCAAAACATCGAAACTGCTGCTCTGTTGTTGTTGTTGTTGTTGTTTCCCCCCTGTGGAAATGAGGCAAACAGACAGGGAATTGGTCCAGGGATCGCATTACTACCTACTGCTCTGGAATACTGAGCTGCAGCTTTTAAAATTGTTTTCCTCCCACCGGTCCCTCTAGTCCAAAGGCCGTTTCTCCTTCTGGGTCACACTTGGGAAGACAGAGGCTGCTTTTCACCAGATTACATCAGTCCCTATCGATCGTCCCACTGCTTTATTACCTCATAACTCACCAGGGAGAAAATTACTTTGCTGCAGATTATGCAGTACTTCAAATTCTTATGTGTGGGGAGTGGAATATAAATGCTGCTTCTGGCAGCACACAGTTGCACAAGGGATAAGCTGAGTAGCCATCCTTGGAGCTGGTGCGCAGGTGGCCTTCCATCAGCTGCTGCCCTCAAGCAACTCCCTAAAACAATGTCAGTAAAACATCAGGTGCAACATGAAGGAAGTGGGGAACAGGGGAGTTGGCCTGTCCTGGCCAGGTTAAATACAGGAAACTGCCTTGAAACACCTCAAATCAAACAAATGTGACCTTTTAATTGGACCATTTAATTTAGCAAAGACCCAGATCTCTGGAAAAAGGCTCCAATGCTGGGAAAGGTGGAAGGAAAGAAGAGGATGACCACCAGTCCAGGTGGATAGACCCATTTACAGTGATAATGGAGGCACCGTAGGAAGACCTGAAGGATCATGTGAGGGGTTAGATTGGTTAGATTGTCACGAGAAAGTCTATGTCATCACTGAAAGTCAGCCCTAACTGGATGGCACATAATCAATCCATCCATCAATGCCAGGACTGGCAGCCTTTTGAAAGTGGAAGTTACCCTTTTTAACAAATGAATTTTTCAACAACCAGCAGCTGCAGGGAATAGAGTGGAAATGCATTAGCATCATTGTGAGGTGCTGTGGAGCTGCAACAACTATCCCATTTTTATTTGTTGGCTGTTCTGCATACCCACTGGGATGGAGTTGGGTGATGTTGAAGCCTGTTTGAAGTTCAATACCCCTACATCTTTTTATTTTCAATTGAAGAGTGATTGGAAATCATAGCATCATAATTCAGTTGTTTGTTAGTGCTATTTTAGGAGAGGCTGAGGGATTAGAGGTGGGGGGCAGACGGTTTTCATATAGACCTTCAGTTGTAAGCCATCCAGCCCTGATCTGTAGTGAGTGTTCATTCCTTTCAGGTGGCCATGTTTTATTACTCTTTAAAAAGAAAATGAAGAAGATCCCAAGGACGGAACTTGCTGCAACCATGGTTTGTGGGTTCCTCTACAACAGGGGTCTTCAAACCTGGCCCTTTGATGACTTGTGGACTTCAACTCCCAGAATTCCTCAGCCAGTGTGTCTGGCTGAAGAATTCTGGGAGTTGAAGTCCACAAGTCATCAAAGGGCCACATCTGAAGACCCTTGCTCTACAACACCACTGCAGGAAGTGTTAGGATTAGTGAACAGATTGTCTGTACAGGTGTGCACAGAGTCCAAGGGTTTGTGGTAGGCGTACATGTCCAACACATGCCTGAATCTGCACATTCTCATCATTTGGCCATGTTTTCTTCGATTGTTCTCAGCTACTTGAGAGCCACTTCTTTCCCCAAACTCAAAGCACCTATCACTTTATGACATTGCTTAGTTGGGTTGTTGCTGCCTGAATAGGGAGTAGGCGGCCTTGCACTCTCACCCCCCAAAATAAATAAAAAATAGCATAATAATAAATGACACCATTAAGGCTATCTGATAAGCTGGCAGGCTTCTCAAGTATCTAATAAATCTTTGGTGGGAAAACAAAGGTGAGTCAGGAGGGAGAAGGTCACTCTTATGGGAAAGGTGTTTTCAGCTGTGCCGTTATTTGGGAATTCGAAACGGGAGCTGTAGGAGGATAGGCCAATTGTTTGAGACAGAATCCAAAGAGAAACCCGGGTCATAGCAAGACCGTAGTGCAACCTGAATCCTTTTTCTGTCCACCTTCTCTTGGGAATAATCTGTTGGGGAGGACATTTGTCAGCCTTGCAAAGCACTCCAGACAGGAAGCGTGCCCAGATGAGGTAATACTACTTTATTGTAAAACCACATTAACAAAGTCTTGCAGGTATGAAAGTACATTTCTCCCCCATCACTTTTACTGCTCAAGAGATTAGGAAGGGTCCCTTCTGAGATGTTTGCCATGTCCAACATTCCTTCTGCAGGCTAAGCTGCTGCTTATCCCACTATTCAAGGCTCTTCCCTCCCATCTCTCAAGGCCATCCCCACATGCCATTACAATGTGTGAGTGCTGGGTGAGAGATCTGTATGAGATCCGAGAGAATAGTGGGTGAAGCCACTAACCTCTTTTCTGACACTTCTCTTTCACCACCACTCAAGGACTGGGGCAGGGTACACATTCTGTTAATGTTGCATTTTGATGATCGTTTCTAGTTTTATCTGGGATTCTAATTGTGCATTTATTGTTATGCCATTTGGGTTATGATTTCTCCCCCCTCATTATTATTGGCTGTGTTGAGTCACAACAATGAGATAAGTGGCCTATCTACATTGAAATCGGCCAAGGGGTCAATGTGTAATCATTGTTCTTACATGCAGGTGAGCTCATCATTTCAATCAACCAGAATAGAGCTGAAAGGGACCTTGGAGATCTTCTAGTCCAACCTACTGCTCAAGCAGGAGACCCTATACCAGGAGTGTGAAATTCACAATGTCATGTGACGTATCGCAATGTATTGCAACTTTTTTTCCATTGCTGGCAATGGGGTGGGCACAGTTTCAGCATGATGCATCTGGCCTGTGGGCCAGCAGTTTGACACCCCTGCCCTATACCATTTCAGATAAGTGGCCATCCAGTCTTTTCTTTGAAACCTCCAGTATTGAAGCATCAACAATTTCTGAAGGCAAGCTGTTCCACTGGTTAATTGTCCTCTCTGTCCTTAATTGTACTTAAGAAGCTTCTCCTTAATTCCAGGTTGTTTCGCTCCTTGATTAGTTTCCATCCATTGTTTCTTGTCCTGCCTTCTGGTGCTCTGGAAAATAAATTGGCCCCTCTCTTCTTTGTGACAGCCCCATAAATAATGGAATACTGCTATCATGTCCCCCCCAAGTCCTTTTCTCTAGACTGGCCATATCCAAATCCTGCAACCATTCTTCATATGCTTTAGTCTCCAGGCCTTTAATCATCTATGTTGCTCTTCTCTGCACTTTTTCCAAAGTCTCAACTTTTTTGGGGGGTAATGTGGTATACTTCTTTGCAATGTTCTTAGGTATGACTCCATTCCTCATGTGCTTCCACAAATGCAGTCGTGTGCTGCTTTAGTGTTCAAACATACATGACTTGCTGGACAGGCTGGGTCTTTGTGCAAGCAGCTCATCATAAATAGAGGCAGTAACTTTCTTTTGGCAGCTGTTGATGCTTCCTTTCTCCTTTTCATTTCCTACAGGTGGGGATGATAAATCAGTGCCAAAGAAAGTCAATAAACTGAAGCTCAGTCCAGACAAGGTGACCCAGTTCCCAATAATTCACGTGTCCCAGGGGTGCACCATGGTTCAGAAATAGCACAATCATAGACTTAATTTGGGTGAATCCTGCTTTAAGAGTTAGGGTCAGGTTCTCCTGTTGAAAAACACATTATTTAGGTGGACTTCTGACATAATTCCATCTTGATGGAGTCATAGCTTAGACTAGAAAAAGCCAGAGACAAAAGTCAGATGGAGTTATAGATGTGATATTGGTTCTTAACACTGAGAACGCTGGATAAGGCTTGATTCATCTTGCTGGTATGATGGGAGGGCTTAGCAGAGCAAATTGTAAGACTTAATAATATTGCATATCATGGTGGGGAAAGAAGAGAGGACCTCATAAAGTCTGAATTAGACAATTGAATGGTGTAAAAATCTTTATTTGGTCCACAGGCTAGAACTGAGGACAGCTACGTATAACTCCTCTAAGTTACAGGTTTGAGATCTGATTTCTGGAAACCTTTCCTGCAAGGAGCCAGGTTAAAACTCACACTAAAATAATTTGTAGCAAAACTGTGAAATACTCTTAACCTATTCATTGTTTCAACCATTTGTCTCATCAGTGTACAGTATGGCATTAAAATTCGGCTGCAGAAGTGAATGCAATACATGTTGCATATAGAGAGCTAACTTGGCATCGTGGTTAAGACATCAGGCTAGAAAGCAGGAGACCTGTCTTTCAAGTCCTGTCTTATCCATAAAGGCAGATGTGTGGCTTTGGACCAATTATTCTCTTTCAGCCCAACCCACCTCACAGGGTTGCTGTTTTAGGGAAACTAAGAGGGGGAAGATCAAGCCAAGTCAAGTCAATATTTATTACAGTCAAAGACCAAAGACAAGGAGGAAGGTGCGTTGGATATATTCTCTGCCTTACGTTATTTGTAAAAATAATAAAGGTGGGATAGAAATAAATAAGTGAATGTGAGGACATTTTGGATGAAAACCTGAACCAAAGTGTGAAGAGCCCAGGGAAGAATTCAGTGTATCACAAAGTGAAACTAACTTCATGATGCTCAATGCTGGTCAACAGTTGATTAGATTGTTCTGCAGTCTTTTCTTCTATAGCTAGTGCTGCGAGTGTATGAGTCCAGGGGTTAGGCCAGGGGTGTTAAAACTGCTGGCCTGCGGGCCGGTTGCATCATACGGAGGCCGTGCCCACCCCAGCTCAGGCAATGCAAAAAGTAATGCAAAAAGTAAAAAAGTAACGCTACGTCACAACACGTCACGTGATGTGGCGCGTTTGACACCCGTGGGTTAAGCTAAATAACCCTAGCTTAGTCCAGCCCCCAAATATTAAAGAAATAAAAGCAACCTGATACAGACAGCTGACACCCAGTCATCCAAAGTTGTTTATATCTTGTTGCTTCTGCAAAATATAACCTTGTGGGATGAGAAAATGTAGAGAGAAAATAGGATAATTCCAAGGATTGGATCAGCAGCTGTGTGCCTGATGGTGTGTGTGTGTGTGTGTGTGTGTGTGAAACATGCAAGCAATTCTGTACACCTTCAATGTTGTCATGAGGATTAGGCTGTTGCTCAGTCATTACTTTGATTTAGCATGCATTCAGAGGTCTCCAGGTGATGTAGTGAAATGATTTGACACTCAAAAGTACCAACATCTGCTTCGCTTGACCTTGCTACTGCCGTTAATTAACTTGTTTTGAGATAAGGCCAGCTACAGCTCTGCTAGTGGAAGCAGACTTGCAGTATTCCTCCCACTTTATGTTGGGTGCGGGAGAAGGACACTTCAGCTGCAATCAGATAAGGGAAAAGAATCCCCCTAGGGTTCAGTCAGCTTAGATTCAAATAGGATTCTCCTGTGAGTAAGACAAAGTCTCCACCTATTTGCATGGCTCTGCTGAGTTCACACCTCATGTTAAGCCAATGATTTGCATGAAGCGTATTTTGTTGACTAAGCCACCATGACTGGATTTGAAGATTACACAAAGCCATAAACTATGGTTCACGACACTGCACGGCTTCAGTTCATACATGCCCTCTGTACAAATCCAGTGAGCTCCATTAGGATGTAGTGTCATGGGTGAATGCAACCAGACGGTATTGCTCGGATGTGATTACTCCCCAGATATTTACGGTATAGTCATAATTGTCCTCTTCTATTTTTTTCCCCTAGCCTTTTCCCGCAAGTGCAGGCTCTTGGTTTTGGTCCATTGGCTGTGACAGGAACTGCCTGACATTATGGGCTGAGAGAGAATGACTGGCCCAAAGTTACCCAACTGGCTTTCATGCCTAAGGTTTTATTAGAACTCACAGTCTCCTGGTGATTTGTCCAAAGTCATCCAGTCAGCTTTCATGTCTACAGCAGGACTTGGAACACAACGTCTCTTGGAGATTGGTCCAAAGTCACCCAACCGGTTTTCATGCCTAAATGGGATTAGAACTCACAGTCTCCTGGTTATTTTTGTTTTCAATGGATGTGAGAGGTTTCTCGGAGACTTCGGGGCTTCAGGTTGCACACTCTTGCAGTAGGTAAAGCTTGATTTGCAGGACATGGTTTAGTCCTGAAACCTTCTTTAATGTGTATGTTGCTTGATATATTTTTTATTTTTTTACTAAAGTTCAGACATTTAACTCTTTAGGATTAAGCTTTTGAGTGTTTGCAGCTCCTCACTTTGGACACAGAGAAGAGTCTCAACTTGGTGGTCTTTCAGTTGACCCTTAATTCTACTCACATCTCTCTTCCCTTTCCATTCCCCCTTTTGCATTTTGGAAAAAAAATGTAGTTAATAATTCTCCATGGGAACCAGAAGCTGGTGAAGACAGATTATTGATCAGAGCCAGGCAGCTCAGCTTGGCTTAGGGAACCAACTGGAAATTTGGGTTACATACATTCCCTTCCTCCTTTCACAGCCCTCCCTATGGGGGACACACAAATCTTGGAATCCAAGTCTATGATGAACTGGAGACACATTAAAAAGAAATATGGAAAGCAAATGTTTTAGCAAAGAATTTGGCTCCAAGACCAGCTGGCTACAACTCAAATAGAAAAAGGGAAATCAAAGCAGAAATCAGAAGTCCAAACATTATGAGGTAGTTTAGGAAAAGTCTTTTGGGGGAACGTTCAGATAAAGGATTCTTATTTTTTTTTGGTCTGAATTTTAATAAATATATTAAAGAACAGAAGCCATACAGCCACAGGTGTTTTGTACTGAGCCAAATATTTTTGCCAACTGTTTGTAAAAACTGCTGGGTTTCTTGTACGTTGTGTGGATTTTCTTGGACATAAGCCCCATTGATTGAAAATTTGCATAATTTAGAGTGAAAATGTATTTCTACATATATTTCTATGTCATTCTCATTGCCATGTTTCAAAGAGACTAGAATTATTTGCCAGGTGGGAATTCATTTCATCAGCTTCCAAATCACACTTTTTGTGTTGATTTCAGCCTTGCATTCTCTGTCTCTATGTAAACTAGATCGGGGGGGGGGGCAGGGGGGAAGCAACGCAGTTTATATTTATATAGCAAGAGCCTGTACTCGCTTAACACACATAAAACATAACGAATATAAAATACCAGGTATTTTACAACCATAATGGAGGCTGGAATTGGTAAGTCATGTTGGTCATTAAGCAGGCCATCACAAACCAACCCGATTTTATGACATTTTTGCAGCTATTAAGATAATCTGTGGCTGTTAAGTGAACCCATTATTTGCATGTGCATTTTTTGCTAGAAACTGGAAGTAAATGCCAACTTCAGCAAAAACATAAATTGTGGGTCAGTTGCCGGGCACCAAAAATGTGATCACTTGACTGGTCTCTCTCTCTCTCTCTCTCTCTCTCTCTGTGTGTGCGTGTGTGTGTGTGTGTGTGTTGTGTTTGTTGGACTTTTGAATCTGGGTCATAGTTACCTTTTGTTGGGCTGGTCATAACTTGGAACAGTCTCTAAGTGACTGGTCATAAGTCAAGAACTATCTTTACTGAATTTCAGGCTGTTCCACCGGAGAACAATTTTTTTATTTTTATTTTTTATTTATTTTAATTCCATTTATATCCCGCCCTTCTCCGAAGACTCAGGGCGGCTTAGCAGTAGCCTTCATTCTATGTATATGCCTGCTTGTTAGGGCTTTCACACACACACACCCCAAGCAGCATTATTACAAAGTCAGCTTAATTGCCCCCAACAATCTGGGTCCTCCTTTCACCTACCTCGGAAGGATGGAAGGCTGAGTCAACCTTGAGCCTGGTGGGATGCGAACCTGCACTAATTGCAGGCAGCTGGTGTTACTTAAGGAGGCATTAACCCACTGCTCCACCAAGGCTCTTTTTAATTAACCAGTGGAACTGCTTGCCTCCAGAGGTTGTGGGTGCTCCATCACTAGAGGCTTTTAAGAAGAGACCAGACAGCCAGTTGTTTGGAATGGTACAGGATTTCCTGCTTGAGCAGGGGGTTGGACTAGAAGGCCTCCAAGGTCCCTTCCAGCTCTGATGATCTTCTGTGTTCTTTTCCTTAAGAACTTCAAAATGAAAGCGTCTTTCTGGATCATCGAAAGCTAAATCCTTAATAAGAATTCCAGAAGTTTCAGAGGATCCAGGAGAACCCTAAGCGGACAGCGTTCAGCCTTCATTCTTCCTATTGGCGCTTGTCTATTATAGGGGGGAAAAAACGTACTGTTTTTGGTTTTGTTTTAATTTTTCAGAAGTAATTTTGGAAAGCTCTACAAAGAATATTTGCCAAATCTTTCAGCTATGGATCTGTTTCAAACAGCCGCTGCTGCCAATTCTTGCACATTGTATTTGCAAGTCTCAAATAATTCATTTTTCTTCTTTTTCCATTTTTTTCTTTTTCTTAATATTCACTGGGTGATGTTATTTCACATCACCTCAGATTTCATATTTTCCAACGTAATGTTTCAGCCTCCTAGCTACATAAGAAATAAATCTTTCAACAGGAACAAAAAAAAATGCAATGTGAGAAAAACCCAGGGCTAAACAGAATATTTGTTTCAGAAATGTGTTCATGTATGTGAACACACATATAGAGAAAATCACAATATAAGCCAATTCGGGGAACATCTCTGCCGTTCACTCACTATTTGCAATGCTAAATTCTCAGCAAGGTTGATTCTCTAGAGATATTTAAGCCTTTTCTTTCATCCTTTTCTCTTAGAAAAGCAAATCAACAATTAAATCATATGTCACGTAGCCCTGTAGATATCTAAGTACATTTCAAGGACTGTTAGAATTATTCCATACATTGTGCTGCTGAATTTATTTTATCTGTTAAATTTATATCCTCCTTGTTCTCCAGGAATATAGGAAACCACATCCTATTTATTCCAGAATAATTTGATAGGAATTTTCAGAGTGTCCACAGCGTATAATCAAAAAATGCAAAACAGTACCTACAATGGTGTGATTGAAATTTTGCCCACGTTTATGCGCATTATAGTAAGACATTTTGGGTATAACTATCCTTACTTCATGGAAAACTGCCTACACTGGGAGATGCAAGCCATTTTAATTCTTTAACCAGGAGAAGTCAGTCAAGCAAGCGTTCCAGCATCTAAGGGAAATAGGTTATAACTAGGCAAACCCAAATCGCTCTTCCAGAATAATTGGACATTAAATTAAAGTCTCAGAGGCTCTGTCTGAAACATTTTTTGTTGTGGTGGATTGCTTAGCAGTCTCGGCATAGATTTTGAAGTTTTTATCTGAGGATTGTCAGTCTGCAAACAGGCAGTCAATTACCAGGAACTTGGAAGCTAAAAATACCAGCACTCCAAATCTTTCATAATAGGCTCTGTTTCTCCCAGTTCTGAGGTTCTTTTAAATGAGGAGGAAGTTGGATGCAGTTCATATTAAAAAGTTGATGGGATTTTACTAGCAGCGGAGATGACTGTGCCTGGGAATGAAATGACTGGGATCTAAAAAGAAAGTTGTGGGTCTAAATTGCTCTATCTTCTGGATAGAGCATGACATGGCTGTTCAGTCAGAAGTTGCTTGTCAACACATAAACTGCTGTGAAATTTAGTATTCCCCCCCACCCTTTTTTTTAAAAAAAAATAAAGATACTTTGCTAGGTAGGCAAAGAACAACACAAACTGAACAGGTAAAACAACCCTAATCAAAGAAACAGCTTTTCTTTTTTTATTCTTTGGGAGTTCTCAGTGTTTTATGAGCTTAGTTGTTTTCCTACAGGTATTTTGTTACGGTGCCAAGCTAAGTAACATCATCTATGTATGCATTAGAAGAAAGAATGTCCAACCTTGGCAACTTTAAGACTTATTTGTGGATGGCTGGGGAATTCTGAGAGTAGAAGTCCACAGGTCCTAAAGTTGCCAAGTTTGGACACCTCTGCATTAGAGATTGCAGTTTATTTGTTTGTTTGTTTGTTTGTTTGTTTGTTTATTTATTTATTTATTTATTTATTTATTTATTTATTTATTTATTTTATTACATTTATATACCGCCCTTTCCCGGAGGACTCAGGGCAGTTTACAGGGTAATTAAAAACCAAAAATACAAAAGTTAAAAAACCAAGTTGAAAAAAGATTAAATTTATCCCTGTATAAGTAAAACCCCAATTAAAATAAATTAATCCTCAGCCTGGGCCAGAGAGCTCGAAGAGCCAGGTCTTCAGGTCCCGGCGGAATGAACGGAGGTCGGGGGCAGTCCTCAGCTCCACTGGCAGCTGGTTCCAAAGGGCAGGCGCACCCACTGAGAAGGCCCTATCCCTGGGTGTCGTCCGCCGGCAATCTCTTACCGGTGGCACCCTGAGAAGACCCTCCCTGTGGGAGCGCACTGGACGAAGGTTACTGGACAGTTACTGTAGTGTAGGTATCTAATAACTTGCCTTGGCTCAGTGGTGGGATTCAAATAGGTGAAGTCCATTCTGGACCTGGGCAACAAAAAATTAGCTGCCGGTTCTGCCGAACTGGTGCAAACTGGCCGAATCCCACCACTGCCTTGGCAGTCTTGATTGGAGTAGGGTTTCTTCATTGATAGTTTCCTGACTGGGTCTTGTTTGCACCCTGATTGTTTTCTAGCGCTGTTTGCTTTTTAGTTGGGTGTTGGTTGCTAGAGACAATATGAAATTGTGGCACACATGTGGTTGAATTTATCAATGAGTTTAGGAGTGTCTGTTCCTTAATCTCTCCACACTCAGCCAAATTCAACCACAATTTCAACTTGGAAACTGTTGGTCTTCTAAACCAAGCCAAACCCAAAAAATGTTAGGCAATTCTTGGAAGATTGGCTTTCAGATAAATCAGCCATTAACTGAAACGTAAAGGTAAATCCCATCTACAGATCATTTAAAAGATACAACCAAACTTTCAAGGAAGGAAACAAACAGGCCAGATCATATTCTCCCTACTACCAACATCCAAATGAGCAAGAAACTGTACCTGATAAACTACGAGGGAAGAAACCAGCCCTCAGCCAAGATTGCCAAGGGAAATTATTGTATATAAACAGCTGGCCAACTCCATTTCCCTGTGCATTGATGTTACCTAGTTTGGTAATGAAACATCTGTGTGGCAACTACCAGGCTTAGAGAATGGAGGATCCCCAAGAGTCTAACCCAGAGCTACATAGATTCTCTCCTATTGGAACTTACTATTTTGCATTTAATTGACCAGATCGACATTTTGATTGTGGCCTCTTAAACATCTTAGAGAGTGATATTGATTCTAGACATAAGCAAGATAGATATAAACTTGGAAGATAGATGTTGTAATGATACTTATTTGACTATTAGAATCTAATTTGACTTTGCCGTTGTAATTCATGCAGCGTTTAAAATCTACGTAAAAGAGATGTTTAGCAAAGCAGCCAATTGGCATTGCCAGGAAGAGAATAAATAAGTAAAAAATTATTCTGCTTGAGAAGAGAAAATCATGGCAATCTATAGGTCCTTATTTCCTTTGACATGATCTTCAAACCACTTTGGGCTGAAGCCAGAGTGGTTGGTGGGACAGCTCTCCAGACTGTAAGCTCTTTCAGGAGCAAAGTGTGATGTCTTTTTAGCAATGGGACATTAGATTGTACTTTTTGTGTATTTCATACTGTATCTCAATCTTTTCCAGGACAAGGAACCTCTGATTCTGCTGTGCTGGTTGTCACTGCAGTAGATTATCACTTTCCCTCTCCTGAATATTGTTTTATAGAGAGTCAAATGTTATCCAAAGAAGTTTGGAAGGGCAACCCAGTAAACCATCATCTCTTGTCTAATTCTACACAAATCCTTGGTGCTTATTCACCGCTGGCAGCTGGTTGATCCTAACCCCTTTATAAAACCATGCCAGACCATGACTTTATGAATCACATAGAAATAGTAGGCATCCTTGTTTCCTTCCCTGAAAAAGCAGGCAGCTAATTGGCTCACACGTACCTTTCCTTGCGCCTGACCTTGGTGTCCTCACCCAACGAAAGAGTGAAGAAGGCAAAGAAAGAGTGGGCAGGGATGGCAGTCTCTTGTCAAATGTGGGGTAATGGAAACAGCAGGGAGAGATGGTGCATCTCCAGTCTTTCAAGAGACAATGGCAATCAAAAGAAAGTGTGTTGCATTTGACAGTTTCCCTTTAAAAGGCTCAATTAAGGAAGAATCTGGAAAGATCTCTGGATGCCTCTCCTATAATTAGAGATGTATTACCTCCCCCTCTTTCCCAGTTCATCAGGCTTGTCATCTTGAGTTTTCTGAAGGGCCAGCTGCAATGGAGGCAGTCCAAGGGGTGCAGAGAAAGAAAGCAAGGTAGAGAGGCACAGCAGGATGAATCACTTCATTAGCTTTTTTTGTTGTTGTTTTTTCGTTTGCAGGGTTGTTTGGCTGGAGTCGCAAGTGGTGCCAAGTCATGGTTTGTTTATGTTTCTGTGGCAATTGACTGGTTTTGGCCAACAGGCAATGAAAGGAGAGCAGGCTTAGCTTTTGTGTGTGTGTGTGTGTGTGTGTGTGTGTGTGTGTGTGTGAGTCCAGTTCGTCAGTTTCAGAAAGCTACCAGGAACCTTTAAAAGTTGTATATTTATTGTTGGTGTTGGCAGCTCCTGAAAAACAGCCAGGCACAGCTCCCCTTGCACCTAATGCTAAGCTACGTCTTCTTACGTACAAAGTTCACGGTGTCGCAGTGGTTTAGAGTGCAGTATTGCAGGCTAACTCTGCCCACTGCCACGAGTTCGATCCTGACTGGCTCAAGGTTGACTCAGCTTTCCATCCTTCCGAGCTTGGTAAAATGAGGACCCAGACTATTGGGGCAATATGCTGACTCTGTAAACAGCTTAGACAGTTCTGTAAAGCAGCAGTCCCCAACCTTTTTGGGTGTGTGGACCGGCAGCAGCTGGGGGGGGGGATGGTTGTGTGTGCGCAATCTAATCCCATGCAGGTGCAAATAAAACTTTGCAGGGTTGCCTGCTGCTTGTGCAGGCAACAGGCCATGGGCCTGTACCAAGCTGGGGGTTGGGGACCCCCACAGTAAAGCACTGTGAAGGGGTATATAAGTCTAAGTGCTATTGCTAGTGCTATGTCCAAATCCAACAAATGGCATTGACTGGGTCACCTAGGCTCCCCCAACCCTTATTCTAATGGCAAGATGAAAACAAAGAGGCATGTAGCTGCTAAGGTTTAACTCTTGACAAGATCGTTGACTAAGTTAATTCCCTCAAGCACTGTCAGTCTTGCCTTGGAAACTGTGGCAACATTTCAAGGTGTCTTTCATACCTATGTGATTCTAAGGACCTCACTGTTCGTTCTTCACATCCAACCATGTCGCTGTTCCTCATAATATTTTGAGAAAAATGCCGCGTTCAATTCTCTATAAAGAAATCCACGGAGCTTCTCCTCAGTTCAAAAACTCTCACTGCAGTGAATGGGCCTTGATGGATTTGCTCCTGGATAAAACACATCGTTTCCCCAGCCCTGACAGGTATGTGGGAAAACTGAAGTGTGGCCCTTTACGAATAGCCTGGGGACCATTGGAAGCAGCAAAACCTTCCAGCAGTTGTAGCTTGAGTTCAACCTTTTCGAGGTGTTTCTGAATTGGACCCGTGTTATTTGGCTCATGCCAAGAAAGCTTTAAATTTAATTCAGGTGGAGCTGAACTGGGATGTTCGGTACACTTTCCTCTCCTCTCCAAGAAGCCAAGCGGTGACATCATGCTGCAGCAATTTCTTTTCTTTCTTTTAAAAAGAAAAAAGGGAGGGAAAGAGTTTACATGAAAAGAGATATTAATGTACCTCCATTTCTCTACAGAATGGGGGAAAAAAACTGAAGAAGCTAAGCTCAGAGGTGGGATGATGATCTACTAAGCATAACTGCTTTGGCGTCCCGTAATTAGAATGTCAAAAGTTGATGGCTGAGATTTACTCCGGCTGAGGCAGCAGAGAAGTCACAGAGCAGGGTGCTGTTTCAATGGAATGAGCTAAGGCAGCGATATAGTTTCATTATAAAGATGATGCAAAACAATTGGGCACATAGAACTAGGATCTAAGGAGGAAATTATAGATGGGACCGTCTCCAGACTCCGCTGACTGATGATGAGTGATGAAGCGGAAATTTCCCAAGACAGCTAAGTGAGGAATTCAGAAATCACTTGGTGCTTGTTCTCACAAGTGTCTTTAATTGGCTTGAAAAGCACCAAAACATGCAGAATCAAAAGAGCTTGAAAGAGCTGGAAGAATAATAATAATAAAAAAGGCAGTGTATATGTTCAGAATGTAGAAAACCCACATGGATGAGAACTACTCCTGCCGGTAGGAGGGATGGAATTGAAAAAAAATCTCATTTGCTGTTCACCAATGCACAAACTATCCGTCTCGTTTTTGAAGATGGGGAGAGTGGTTCTCTAATGTGCTGCTGGAGGAAAACGCAGTGGTGGGATTCAAATACGTGAACAACTGGGTTCTTTGTGTGGATGTCGCTTCCGGAAGTCCATTCTGGGCCTGGGCAACAAAAAATTAGCTACCCGTTCTGCTGAAGTGGTGCGAACCGGCTGAATCCCATCCCTGGGAAAACGCCTTCTAGAGCAGGGGTCTACAACCCCTGGGCTGTGGACCAGTACCGGGCCGCAGCATGCCAGAAACCAGTCCACACAAACAACAAAGCCCCATCTGCAAGATGCAGGCTGCACACACAACCACGCACCCTCTGGTCTGCGGAAAAACCTCTCTCCACAGAACCGGTCCCTGGTGCCCAAAAGGTTGGGGTCCTCTGTTCTAGAGCAGCAGGATCCAACCTTAGAAAATTTAAGACCTATGGACCTCAATTCCCAGAATTCCCCAGCCAGCACTGGGAGTTGAAGTCCACACATCTTAAAATGGCTAAGGCTGGGAAATACTGTATTAACAGGAGCAATCTAGAGTTTTGAGCAAGCTGACTGAAAAACATTCTCCTGAGGTCCTGGGATGCCACCATTAGTACAGACTCTACCAAACGAAATGGATAGCTGTACTTAATCTGACCTGGCATAGGATGTCTCACTGTGATTCCATCTCCGTAGAGATGTTAACAGCAGCAAAAAATTGTGGTGCCTTGCTGTCCCGAAGCAGGAAGATAATGGCAAATCTTCCCATAACACAGTGTGATTCCAATAACAGCTAGAGAGATTAAGAAGAACTATATAGCCCTTGAGGAAGGACATCTGGTTAAGTAACATTCTTCCTGGAACGCAACTCACGTTTATGTTTCTTTTGAATACTGGCTTTTGCTTCACTTTTATGGCAAGAAGAGAGAAAATAAACTTCAACAGCAGGGGGCAGTTTAGGTCATTTTATTCACATTAACATAAACAGATTTAGCTCTTGTTCATCCTTTGCTGGAGGAAGCTCAATGGCTAGGTGCCATCCTGGATTTGCAATGCTCAAGATTTTAGGATTGATTCTAGCATCTTCGCTGGACTACAGCTTGTCTGCCATTTCTTCTCTAGCTAAAAGCTTCGTGTTTCAACTCCTGGACCACAAGGTGTTCCTGTTTGGCTCTCCTCCCTAGATGTTCCTGGAAAAGAAGAAAACTGTTGCCAGCTATCCCTCTTCCATAAGGAACGTGAGGTGTGGGAGAAATGGATAGCAATAACCTTTAGACTGATATACCTCTTTGTAGTGCTTTACGGCCCTCTCTAAGCAATTTACAGAGTCAGCATATTGTCCCCAACAGTCTGGCTCCTCATTTTACCCACTTGGGAAGGATGGAAGTTGAGAAGTGAACCGACGAACTGCAGGCAGCTGGCAGTCAGCAGAATTAGCCTGCAATACTGCATTCTAACCACCACGCCACCACGGTTCTTAGAGGAAATAAAGCAAGGGTGTCAGACTGCCGGCCCATGGTCCGGGTGAAACCACGCCCACCCCATTGCCGGCAATGGACAAAAAGTCGCGATACATCACGACACGTCAAGTGACATTGCAAGTTTGAAACCCCTGAAATAGAGGAACAGAGGAAAATATTTCTCATTACATATAGCAATATTTGGGATCTTCCAACGTAATTCTCTGACATGTAAAAAGAGGAATTGGGCATCCTGTAAGTCTTAGTCAACTTGATTACTTCTGATTTTATTGAGTTGTACTCCCATTCTCTCCAGATTATCAAGAGGGCACCAGGACCCGTGGTGGCGCAGTGGTTAGAATGTAGTATTGCAGGCTAACTCACTTCTCACTGCCAGCAGTTCGATCCTCACTGGCTCAAGTTTGTCTCAGCCTTCCATCCTTCTGAGGTTGGTAAAATGAGGACTCAGATTGTTGGGGGTGATATGCCGACTTAGAGAGGGCTATAAAGCACTATGAAGGGGTATATAAGTCTTAAGTGCTACAACTATTGCTACTGGAGGAAGGATAGAAAACTTGCTCCCTCGAGAGGTGGTGCCACTTACGATGTCAGGAAGGATTTGTAAACATTCTCCATGCCTGAAATGGAATAGGGTCCCCTGCTTGAGCAGGGGGTTGGACTAGAAGACCTCACAGGTCCCTTCCAACTCTGTTATTCTGTTATTCCATCTTATTTGTGAGCAGAGAAGTTTCTCCTGAGGGGAATTCTCCCCTTCCCCATTTTTCATTAGATAAAGACAACGTACTTATACTGTGTTTCATGTAAAAAAATGTCTGTAATCGTGTATGCACCTAAGTCTCCCTCTTCTGATGAAAACATATTATTTTTTAAAAAGTTAAGTGTCCCTGTAGAATACAGGGTCAATCTATCAGGAGACCTCTGGGGAGCCATGTGAATCCATGATGGCTCCTGGATTGTTACACGGAGAATCTTTGAATTGTTCCACATAGATTTCAATCTGTTACTCCCAATGACTCTGAAAAGCCAGGAAGTATTCCCCCCCCCATCCTTGACCAATGTAACAAGATCTAGCATTGTCCCTGGAGATCGGAATGCATTTGTATGCAACGCTCCTTTTATTTGGAAAGGTGTGTCAGATAACAAAAAGACAAAATCTCGGAACATAGAAAAATGTTTTCTGGGAAATTCAGCTCCGCTCTTATTTAGGACGCTTTCAACTTTTAGACAAGCTAGCAGGGCCCCTGAAAAAAGCAGGCTTGCCTTTTCTTCTCCGATTCCCCACCCAAGGTCAGTTGGAAGATAGTGATGGGATAACTGCAATTTTCCTGTTGTTCGTGTTTCTTATGAACAAGAAGTATCTGATTTTCATTCCTTTGGAGACGTGAAGAAGTAAGGCGCCTAGATTTTAATGCTGAAATCATCCTTCCTTCTAAATTGAGGCTGGTGCTTTGGGTTAATTTAGGAACAAATTTGCATTTTTATCACTTTCTCAGTCTAGCTGATGAACATTAATTCTGTGCAAGGATTCGCCCCCCCCCCCCCCTTCCAATTGTCTGGATACTTTTTAATTGTTTGGCCAAAAGCTTTCTGCTGAGAAAACCTTGCACCGTGGAAAAGACCATTTCCGTCTTGATGTATTTTAGTCCTTTCCAGAAAAAATCAGAATTTAGTCAGTGGCAGAATTAGATGAATGGATGAAGGATCTGTCTGATGTCTTCATCTGACAAACATTCCAGGCTGTGGGCATTGCAACAGATTTTGCCTTCACCACTTTTCACTCACAGCTACTTTGTTCCTTGATCGACAGCTATCACTCTTCTGCTTCACGTGAAGCTGGAACGGCTTGCGGGAAAGAAGTTGTGCAGAAATAGTTTTCCTTATTCCCCTTGCAGAAACTGGAAAACCATCTGATTAGTATTTATCAACGGGTGGCAATCTAAGTCCATGCTAGACTTTGTTATGAAAAGAGGCAGGGAAGATAGATGGGTCAGTTTGCTGACGGAAAAAGCCAAGCCCGCTGAGCCTCTCCTAAGGGGTGAAAGGTCATTAAGAGGTGGTGACATGTTTAAAAACTGATAGCATTGGTTTAAAAGGGATCAATCAAGTGCATCCTGACCCCTTCTTTCTCTTTGAAGGATGCTATCTGCGCAAATGCTGATTTGATTTTGGTAAGGTTACAGTGTGATGAGAATGAAGTTGAAATGGAAAGGAGAAGAGCAATCTTTAGATTAAAGTAAAGGTAAAGGAAAAGGTTCCCCCGCACAGGCGTGCTAGTCGTTTCCGACTTCTAGGGGCCGGTGCTCATCTCCGTTTCAAAGCCGAAGAGCCAGCGCTTGTCCGAGGACGTCTCCGTGGTCATGTGGCTGGCATGACTAGATGCCAAAGGCGCACGGAACGCTGTTACCTTCCCACCGTAGTGGTCCCTATTTTTCTACTTGCATTTTTATGTGCTTTCAAACTGCTAGGTTGTCAGAAGCTGGGACGAGTAACAGGCGCTCACTCTGCTACGCGGCACTCGGGATTCGACCCGCCAAACCACCGACCTTCTGATCGACAAGCTCAGCGTCCTAACCCACTCCACAATTTAGCTCGTTTGAGTAAATTGGAATCCAGATCCTATTACTTTTAGCCAATGCCCCCTTTGCCTCTGATAGTTGAGAGAACTGATGTTCAACACATCTACAGGGCTCCAGATTTGCCATTATGTTTGCCTGTCCCACAAGACCTGATAGGCTTAGCATGCTCTGGACATCCTCAATTAAATAGTGTCATCTAATGGGGACCTTGCATCTGGCCTGTGAAAAACAGTATCTGAAATTTGGATTACCACAATCCTAGTCTCTTTCCATAAGGCATTACGAATGGGCTTTTCATCTGGATATTGGACTGGGAAGTTAAGTTAGCCCATTTGACGGGGGTGGTGGTGGTGTTATTGATGAGAACACATGGACTGGTCCAACTGTGGTTGGTTTGGTCGGTTTTGGATTGTGATTAATGTTTTTATTGTTGTTTTAATTTGTTGCTTGTTGCTCAGAGTTGTATGCTGGTAGGCAGCCATATGAATCAAATAAATACATCCATAAACCAGGGTTGTCCAACTTTGGCAACTTTAAGACTTGTGGACTTCAACTCCCAGAATTCCCCGGCAAGCTATGCTGGGAGTTGAAGTCTACAAGTCTTAATGTTGCCAAGGTTGGACATCCCTGACATAAACCAAAGCCTCCATAACAAATTCATCTGAAAGGACCTAAGCCATGTGAGAGATGGTGTCATTTTGGAGAATTCAAGGAAGGGATTTACATTTCTGAATCATCTACTGATATAGATGCCTAGCTGTAAGACCTCTCCTCTTTGAGATACCCAGAAAACTAGAAGACTTGTTAAAATGAGCCACTTTTGTTATTTCCTAATAAACAGCGAGATGTTTATATTCAAAAGTGCAATTGCCCTCTTTAGGAGTGGTCCAGCTCAGCAAGTCGGCAATTGTATTCAACGTCTGACCTTTCCTTCAACTGATGAATAGGAAAGCATGAGTGATTTACTCTTCACGTAGAGAAGCATGAAAGACAACACTGCTCGTTGATGGATGCACAGCACTAGTTCTCTATGCATCTGCTCCCAGATAAGTCCTACTTCTTAGTTCAGGGTTAGGGTTTCCTTCCTTTTAAAAACTCACCAGTGCATCTTGATGCATGTTTGCTCCAAAAGGGGAATGCGATGGCTCAGCAGTTAAAGACGCTGAGCTTGTCAGCTGGAAAGCCGACAGCCCGGGTTCAAGACCCCCTGAGCACCGCGCAATGGGGGGAGCTCCTGTTCCTTGCCCCAGCTCCTGCCCACCTCACAATTCGAAAGCATGGAAATGCGAGTAGATAAATAGGTAACACTTTGGTGGGAAGGTAACAGCATTCCATGCTCCTTTGGCACGTAGCCGTTCTGACCATGTGACTATGGAAAATGTTTTTGGACAATGCTGGCTCCTTCGGCCAAGAAACGGGCATGAGCACTTCCCCATAGAGTTGGACATGACCAGAGGGGGCAAACGTTACCTTTTTCTTTTCAAATAAAGCACTACAATGGGACTGGTTCCCAGGAAGGTGTGCATGTTTATACAAACTCCCTTGAGAATAAACATGTGTGGGTCATCCCTCTGATTACTTTGGTGAAAGGCATATTGGCGCCTTTCTAGCACAGCATCATCACTCTGCTAACCAGCATCAGTTGCTCCCTTCGGTTTGCACACCCAGTCAAGTCAATTCATTTGACAGAGAGACTTTGTGTTTGGTTGGGTTTTGGCTTGGCACTGATTTTCCCAGAATGTTTCTCCAATTATTGCAGGTGGCAGAGAACAAGTCAAACAAAAGGACTTATTGCAGGTGGCAGAGAAGAAGTAAAACAAAAGGACTCACGGTTTTTACATTTCCCCCCCCCTCCAGAGCTACCTTTGCTTTCATTTCAGGACAATGGTGCGAAATTAGCTACCAAGTTACATTTACGTGGCTTCTGATGGAGCGTCTGGGATGCATCTGTTGGAAACACTAATAGGAGGGACTTATTTCAAACCAAGCAGACACTTTAATCACACTTTACTGTGATCCCCACCCCCACCCCCACCTCACGATTTCTCTCTCTTTCCATTTTTCTTAGTGTTCTGGTCTGGCAGTCTAGCTTTATTTAGGTGGCTGGGTGAATGCACATGCACCATGTTTAATTTGTGTACATCCGTGGCATGGCACTGGCTCATTTATTATGTTAAGGGGGGGTGTCTTGTTTATTGATATGCAAATGCCAAGTGTGACGAGGGAGAAGGCAGCTGCAATTGCTTTTTAATTACCTAGGTGGTGAAGGGCGTGGGGGTCCCAGGCTTGCCATTAATGAGCTGTGACAGAAGTTCGCAGATGATGCTGCACCAACCATTTCACTAGCTTTTCCTCAACCAGCAAATGAGCAGCTTTTGCTCCGGTTTCATTTTAAGAGAGAGAGAGAGGGAGGGAGGGAGAGAGAGAGAGAGAGAGAGAGAGAGAGAGAGAGAGAGAGAGAGAGAGAGAGAGAGAGAGAGAGAGAGAGAGAGAGAGAGAGCGCACAAAACACTTTTTAAAAAAGGCTTAGGAAGTCAATGCTTTTCCTGGAAGGATGCCAGTATGGAGAGTGGGAAGGGCCAAAAGCAGCCATAAGGGGAGCCCTGAAACCTGGGCAAGGACACGCCCGCTGGAAGGAAGAATAAATTGTTCTTGGCTACTTTTTTGGACTCCTCGTGGATGTAAGAAAATACACCTGGGAAATATGTTTTTTTTAAAAAGGCAGGGCTTAAATTGCACGCAGTGCAGCGATCATGGTTATCACCTTTTTTTAAAAACGTGTGCACCCAAACACACACACACACACACACACACACACACACTGTGGGGATCCCTAATGGAAGATTTTTGGAATTAGAATTAAACCCACAAGTTATGCATCTCCAGTGCGGGTCACTACTGCACTAAGATCTTCCTGATTATTTCTATAGGTTCAGAAAGCAATAAAGTAAGTATTCCCCTAAGAGAAGTGAAGACAGGTGTGTGTGTGTGTTTGTGTGTGTGTGTGTTTGTGTGTGTGTGTGTGATATTTATTTGCTAAAGCTACAGCCAAGTGAAAAAGCAAGCTATATTGTTTTGTAGGAGGAATGCCTGAAGCTACATGGCAATATGACTTTTGAGTCTTCTGGTTCAATTCTGGTGTGTCATACAAGAGTAGTTGGGGAATCAGGCAGACGCATCTCCCAGCTCTGGATGAGAGATATTTTTTCTGCAGGATGCCAAAGGGAGATTTGGTGTGGTCTCTGAGCTTGGTTGTTTTCTTGCAAACATTTCATGACCCAACAAGGTAACATCATCAGTGCTAGGAGGGAGTGAGGTTTGTTCTCTGCTTACACGCAAGCAACTTGCCCTGTCAGCGTTAGTGGGCGTGTCCTTGGTTAGGAAGAGGAGATTCAGTTGGAAAGATATTGGCCCATGAAGGACCTCTTTAAATCTGTCCCGCCTCTGAGCAAGAGCAGACTCCCAACAACTCCAGTTCTTGTTGACTCATTTCTTTAGAAGTGGGAGATCTGCCCTTCTCCAAAAAGCTGATCAGTTCCTCTCTGCGTACCTTCGCAAAGCACTATGTGAATAACCTACGCCCCTAACTGCATGTAGTGTGTCTCAGGCCGGTTGTGTAGGCACAGTGTGGTCTCCGGAGATGGTGGCCTCTGGTTGGTGATCCTTCTTCCGAAGGGCCACACCTCCTCCCGATCCTCTTCAGAGTGAGGTCTGTTAACAACCGCATGAAAAAGAAAGTGGATTCTTCCCACCTTTCCACTGTTGTCAGGGATCAGGAGATCCTCATTGTGGCATTTTTCATACACAGTGTCCAATTTTCCTCCAGGATCCCTCTCACAGCCATTCCCTCTTCTCTGCTGGCTCCCTTCCCTTGCACGTCCAATACCAGGGCCAGAGATGTTAGACTGTGTGAGGGTGTGTTTGTGTGTGTGTGTGTGAGAGAGAGTCCGCTGACTTCTACACAGGTGGGCTGCTGCAAGGCTCTCAAAGGCGACAGTGTCCCGGCTTTGCGTGGAAGATGCACGCCGAAAGACTTCGACAGCTTTCCAGTGTCACCTTCCTTCGGTGTGATAACCGGAACGGGAGGATGCGGCGTTCCAGTCGCCCCTTGCGTCCGGCAGAAGAGTTAGTTGCCCGGCGAAGTTCCTCCGTGGGAACTCCTGCCGCTGCCCACCCCGTGGGGAGAGAGGGAAGAACTCCACGCTCAGCCAAACCCATCCGGCTTTTTACCTCCCATCGCCGTCCCCCTTCCCCCGCGACCCCCTCCTCCCCCCCACCCCCAGGCTGGCGCCAACTCCTCCCCGTGCCCGGCCTCCAGCCGAGGCAAGTCGGTGTCTCTTTAAGCTGGAGGAGAGGAGAGGAGAGAGGGAGGGAAAGAGGGAGGGAAGGGAGGAAGGGACCAGCCGGCTTGACAATGGGCCGGGGCGGCTGAGTTGGAGCAAATTCCTCGGCGGAGGGGAGGCGGCTTCCCAGCCCCGAGCAGCTCGGAGGCGAGCGGGTTGGCATCGCGGCGGGTGCGTCGCCCGGGCGCGCAGCGGCTTCCCCCGCCTGCGCTGGGAGATGAAGGCGCGCTGGCGCTGAATCCAACGGCGAGCCTGCCGAGAGCGCGGCGCCGGCAAGCTGCGCTCTTTTCCCTGCTGGAAGCCCAGCCAGCCAGCCAGTCCCGCCGCCCTCTGGCTCCGGCGGCCGCCCCTGGGGTCCGGGAGGCAGGACCCGGAGGCAGACCAAGCCAGCCCTGCCCTCCACCCGCTGCGCCAGAGGGGATCCCGTTTCCCCTCTGCCGGATGCCTGCCAGGCGGAGCTGAACCATGCGGCGGAGGCTCCCGCTCTGGCTCCGGAGCTTGCTGTGCCTCTGGCCGCTCCTGCTGGGACCCGCGGCAGGTAAGAGGCGCCCTCGACCCCCCCTCCCTCGATCTCCCACCCCCACCCCCCAAAAACAGAGCCGCGGGGCGCAGGGAAGCTACTTGCCGGCCTTTCGGGGACGGAGCTGGACGGGCAAGCGCAGCGCCCGGGGCGCGGAGCGGAAAGCCTTTGCGGGGCATCTTTTTAGCCGAGGAAACTGAGGCCGGGGGTGGGTGGGTGGGAGAGAGAAGAGTTCGGGAGTTCGGGGGTTCTCGGGGATGGCGTCGGAACGGAGCGAGGTTCTTTGGCGAAAGACGCGCGGGGTCTGCTCGAGGCTGAGCAAACGGGCTGGCGGGGCTGCGGGGGGGGGGGCGCGACTGCCCCGCAGGTTCTACCCCCGCGTGGCGAAGGTCGCGGCGCTTTCTCAGGAACGGCGCCCCCAACAAAAGGCGATCTGATCTGGCGGGTGGGCAGCGGGCAGCGTAAACCTCCCTCCTTTGCCCGGCTTGGGCGCAGCCAAGGACCGCGTTCCAGCCCCATCCACGCGCAGGGAAGCTTGCCTCGCGAGTGGTCCCCAAACCCACTCCACACACACACACACACACACACACACACACACACACACACACACACACGCCAGCCCCTCTTATGGCTCGCGATGCTCCAGCTTGACAACTAACACGTGTCTGACTATCCTCCGGGTGGGGCGGGTGGGGGGGGGGGCAGGCAATGCCCTGTGCAGTTTGTCTCCAGCGCGAAGGCGGTGCGGGCTGAGGATCAGAACATCCCGTTGCCGGCCTGGTGGCCGAAGCACGGTCCCCATCCTGGGGATGGGGGTGGGAGGGAAGGGAAGGGAAGGCTCCGGGGACAGCTGCTGAGTCCTCCCCTCCCCGTGGCCTTTCAACCCTCAGCCAAGCACCTGGCCCGTGTCTGCCGTGTCCTCCCAGGCTCAGCCAGAGGCTCTTCCGCGTTCCCGGTTTCCTGAAGGGAACAGATGGGCTGGAGAAGGATGAAAAAGGGACACGTGGGGTGGCCTGGGATGTGTGTGTGTGTGTGGGGGGTGTTGCCTGGGAGAAGCTAGCTGCAGAGGCGAGGCAGTCCACAGGAGGGAGGGATGACCTTTGGGGGGGGCTCCCCCCTCCCCGACTTGTGGGTTCATCCAGCTCATCCCAATGAGCTGAGGGGCTGGTTCTTGTTTCTAGGCTGGTGCCTGCCTTGCAACTGTCGGGGGGGGGGGGAAGGCAATTGTTCTTAATTTGCTCCTCTCCTACTGAATGATCTCAGCAGCCTTTTCAGCAGGGAGTCAAAATCCGCACTAAAAGCCCTTCCTCCTCCCCCCCAAAAAAATCTGGCCGCTAGAGGAGGCTTGAGGATGCTGTTCCGAGAAGGATGCAACAGAAGCCCTTGGAAATCTGCTCTGCGGGGCTAGAAAGGCAAAACAATTGTGGGTGTGTTGTTGAGAGCAGAAAGGATCCTTTAGAACCAGCAGTTCTGGGCCAGGTAAAAATAGAAGTGATTTCTCCAAATAGGAGATGTGAGCTAAACTAAACTCCAAAGCTTTGCATGGTGGTGATTGTGAGTGGTGGGTGGGTGGGTGTTTTTTTTTCTTTTTGGTAGGGGGAGAACAACAACTCTGCGGTTCTGAATTTGGACACATGTTTTAGGAGGATTCCTTCCCTCCCTCCCTCCCTCCCTCCCTCCCTCCCTCCCTCCCTCCCTCCCTCCCTCCCTCCCTTCCTTCCTTCCTTCCTTCCTTCCTTCCTTCCTTCCTTCCTTCCTTCCTTCCTTCCTTCCTGCTTTGGGGAAAGATGAAATGGAGTTCCAGTCTCCCAATTCATTCTGATCAATCTGGGTTTTATGACCAAGAATTTGGTTTGGGTGAGATGCTTATTGGTTTTGCTTTTTTTGGCTGTTGCTGCAACTTGAACGTCACAGGCCATTTGGTTGGGCTGGGAAAAATTCACGAGATTTTAGAATGTGATATTCATAGGATGTTCCCCCCCCCTCTGTTTTTCCATTTCAGCTGAAATAGGCCTATATTAATAGGAATGTAAAATGCAGCAGGAGACACAATCTTGTCAGGAGCAGATCCAGCCTACGGTGCATAGCGGGTGCCCTAACAGACAGAGATCCTGTTCAAGGGATGTTTTATTATACTAGAGCAGACATGTCAAACACAAGGCCCGGGGGCCAGATCCGGCCCACAAAGTGGTTTCATGTGGCCCGCGAAGCCATCCTGGAAACAGTGAGGGAACGGCCCCCACTGCCTCGGCCCTGGCCCAGAGACCCTCCTTCTGCCAGAGACCCTCAGATCTGTCCCACTCCTGCCCGGGCCCCCATAGGCACCCTTGATGTGAACGATGTAGAGCTGGCCACGCCCACCCAGTAGGCCATACGCACTCTAGCCACGCCCACCCAGTAGGCCACACCCACCCAGGCCACACCCACCCAGCCCCCTGAGGGCAACCGCAATGCTGATGCGGCCCTCAATGAAATTGAGTTTGACACCCCTGTACTAGAGTGTGGTGAATCAGGAGGAGTTGCACTGCACAACTCTTGCTGTTTTCCCTGCCAATGCTCTGATTTTGCGGTGTGGGTGGGGCATCAAACTTGGAAGAAATACTTTAATTTGAAAAATATGGTAGAGGTAGTCCTCAATTTATGTCCACAACTCAGCCCAAAATTTCTGTGGCCAAGTGAAACTTTTGTTCAGTGAATTTCACCCCATTTTATGACCTTTCTTGCCACAGTTGTTAAGTGAATCACTGCAGCTGTTAAGCTAGTGTCAAGCGGCTTCCCCACTGACTTTGCTTATAAATATGAATCAGGGGCCAAGCATCCGAATTTTGATCAGGTGACCATGGGGATGCTGCAACAGTCGTAAGTGTGAAAAACGGTCATAAGTCGCTTTTTTCAGTGCCGCTGTAACTTTGAATGGTCACTAAATGAACTGTTGAAAGTCGAGGACTACCTGTAACAGGAAAGCAGGATGGATTAATTTTGTAAGTGTTTGAGGAGTGATGTGGCTGATGTTTCATAGTGTGCTGAGAGCAGATGCCATGAATAGGGTTACAGGGCGGGGTCTAGAAGTCAGAAATAACATCACTGAGTAGCCAGGAGGGTGTATCAGTCACTAAACTTCATACATAAATCATTGTATGGGGTCCCAAGATGAAAAGGACATTTCATATATGTTTTCTGAGGTTTTCGCGGGTGTTTGTATGTGGATCTTTGGTCATTCGGGTTTTTCCCCACGTAGAATTGAAGGTGTAAATAGATATATATATATATCCTAAAAAAATTAGGCAAAGTTTGATGCAAAAATTTGTGCAGAATCAATAAGAAGGTATCGTCTTTCTGTAAGAAAATATCCTTGGAGACTGGGTTTGCAGGCAAGATTCTGGCTTGAGAGAATATAGACGATATTAACTTGGGGGCATCAGAAACCCAAGCTGCAACCTTATTTATTCATGAGGTGGGCAGCCCACCTTTCTGCCTGCAGCTCAAGCTGATTGCATATCCTCCAGTAGCGCTTCTCTGTACAAGTTTATTTTGCAGCACACTGGCTTCCCAGTTATGTATTTTTAATCAAAGGGAGAGAGAGAGAGACACACACACAGAGACAGAGACCCCCCAAAGGATAACACTGAGAAATATCAGCAAGCAGATTGATTCACATAGACATGGGGCAGCCTGTTCATGAAG
The DNA here is from genome assembly GCF_947247035.1 of Vipera ursinii. Lineage (NCBI taxonomy): Eukaryota > Metazoa > Chordata > Lepidosauria > Squamata > Viperidae > Vipera > Vipera ursinii. The sequence goes on along the minus strand of NC_139519.1, from coordinate 16,822,969 downwards.
AACTGGCACATAAAATTGTAACCCCAAATGTCAAAGGCCAGTCAATCCTAGTTCCTGATTGACATCCAAGCACTCTAAGAAGGAAATGTGTATTGCCAGATCCAGAATGTGTTGCGGAAACACAAGTTTGAATAAGACACTTAAAAGGGCACCGTGCTTAAATTATGACGTACAGTATGAAGAACTTCTCCAACAGAAGTTCTTGATGGCCTTTTGGATTGACTTGTGGCCTGCTGCATCCCTTTATTAGAAGAATTAGGAGGTGAGTTGATGGAGAAGAGACCTCCCAACACTCACATCTTTGAACCTGGAGTTTTAGTATAACTATTTCTGAAAGCCTGTTGCTAAACAGAGTGAAAAGTCTGCTCATCTGCGCACCTGGATGTACAGGTGGTCCACAACTTACAGCCATAATTTGGACCAGAATTTTCATTGCTAAGCTAAGTTGTTAAGTGAGTCACACCCAGTTTCACAACTTTGGGGGGGGGGGCATGGTTGTGAAGGGAATCCCTGCAGCCGTTAAGTGAAACATGCAGGCGTTAAGTAAATCCAATTTTCCCCCATCGACTTTGCTTGTCAGAAGCCAACTGGGAAGGTCATCACAACCATCGTAAACATGCCCGGCGACCAAGGTCCCAAATTTTCATTACATGACCATGGTTGTAAGTGTGAGGACCAGTCATAAGTCACTTGTTTTAGTGCTGTTTTCACTGTGAATGTTCACTAAACAAATAGTTGTAAGTCAAGGACAATCTGTACCTGTTGGACTTCCTCCTTTCCATCCTGAGCTACAGACATTCTCCTTTATCTGTACCTGTTACTAAAATAACATGTTCATGCTGGCTGGGGAATTCTGGGAGCCCACACAGATCTTAAAGTTGCCAAGTTTGGGGAAAAAAAGCCAGACCAAAAAAAACCCCGTTCTAGACTTTATGGAGGCATTGATTGGTGTTTGGTTGCCAAGAGGAGGAGAAAACAATATTCCCCAATCAGTCTGATCCGCATACCGGTGATTGGTGTTTTAACCAGACTGTGGTACCCTGTTTGAGATGTGACATTTGAAATAGTTAATTAGGGTTATCATTTTTTTGATGGGAGAGAGATGGAACGGGTGAATTTAGATGAGATGGTATCCGCGGAGCTTTTGTTAAGAACAAAATTCCCTCCCCCAAGATTTGTATGGTTCCTACCTTGATAATATTCTGAAAGTCCCTAAAAACTTGGCTCTTCTCCCAGGCCTTGGGGTTGGGTGGTGGCTGAACAAAATGAATGGTACGTATTCAGTGTGCCATGCTGGTGACAGATAGTCTGGTTTCCCGGCTCATTTTTTCCCCAAGCATGTGGGCATATATGCACACTCAAACATATTCAAACATGCTGATCCCTCTTGTATCCAAGTTAGGCTGATCCAAATCTCTCGAGATTGGACTGCATCTGTACCCTTTTTTTATTTGTACCAGAAGTGGCAATTTCAGCAGTCTCTGACAAATCCACTCCTCTCCTTAATTTGCTATTTGTAAAATGGAATGTTTGCTTTTCCTTTTGCTTTTTGCAAAGCTGCCCGGGAGAGGAGAAGAATAGAAAAGCAGAGGAGAAAAGAAGGTGTTGAAGGAAGATATGAAGTGGGAGAGATAAACACGGAGTTCATCTCCAGCTGTCGGTCCTCCTCTTTCCCCCTGCCTCAATTTTTCATGTAAGGATTTGGGCCCATCCTGAAAGGGATGTTGAGCGTGTGTACAACACACTGAGTCACACATCTTTTGGCCTAGCAGGTTGTGCAAACTGAGTCCATATGTTGTGTGGCACAGTGTGTGATGCAAACTCAGGGGAAAAAAATGGGACTCCTTTGCATAAACCATTGATAAGTTAATCATTAGTGAGCTTGTTTATGTGTCTGTGGAGAGTCTGCGGGGAAACCCAAAATGGCTTGTTTTTGACACACACTGGTTTGGCTTGCTTGTTACCTGAAGGCCAAAATCTCCCAAGTCACTTGAGGAAATCCCTCTTCATCCTTCCCAAATACTTCTGCCTATCCATCTCCTTTCTCTGGGAAACTGCTGAGATAATTAAGGCCAGACAGGGCTTGACTTGTTAGCACTAAGAGGGTATGTCCCTCTCCTTCCCCCCCCCTTTTTTAATGTTTGCCTCTCAGTGTTTGGCAAAGGCTTTGCTTTTCAGATTCACATGGCGGCAGATGACGCTGGTGGGAGGTGAGGGGAAGGAAAGAAAGAAATGACACCAGCGGAAACCTTAAGAGTTGCTGGCTGCTCCTGTTCGCATCTCCTCCTTGGAGAATGTTGTCGTCCTTGTAAGCACAAATTCTAGGTCAGATCCTGCCAGTCAAGGAAGGGCTGTGTAATGGTATGTGGGGATGACCTTAAGAAAAAAAGGGAAAGAATGGGAATGGTCAGACGAGAGATAAGAGAGCCAGGGGTAGGCAACCTTGGCTCTTTTATGACTCGCGGAATTCGACTCCCAGAATTCCTGAGCCAGCTATGCTGAGGAGAAAGGGAGAGGTTTCCACGCTGAGCCGTACTGGCTCAGGAATTCTGGGAGTTGAAGTCCGCGAGTCATAAATGAGCCGAGGTTGCCTACCCCTGGCCTAGCCCATAATTGCATAAGGGGCAATGAAAGAGACTCAGAAAGGAACATTCCCTAACCTCTCAGAATATAAAAGAGATGGTGGGAGATTTGTATTTTCATGTAGCCTTACAATAAAACAGAATTAGCCCATCTAGCCATGTTTTCTGTCTGCTTAACCTGGGAAGGTTGATGTCAGTCTTTGCAGGCCTGAAAGTACAAATCTCCCACCATCTCCTTTACAATCTGAGAACAATCTGAACTTCTTTTTCCACCCATTATCAGCTGTGGGCTCTGCTCTCTCTTATCTGACCACTTTAGACAGCCTCTCTTCCTCCTGCCTCCCAAGGCCAAACCCACATATCCTTACAGGTTGGGAACATATAAACACTTGCTCACGTTGGTATCTGAGGAACAGCTGCACTTTAAGCTTGAGAAGCGCTGCTATAGAGAATATCTTCCACCCATGTAGGCAATAAGCAAACCTCTCAGGCATGCACTATGGAGCTTAGCAACATTCACGCAAATGGGTTTGATGAGTTAGGTAAAAGTCCCTGAAACGTTCTAAGTGCTCCTCAGAGCCCTCCCAAAATTGCTAGCAAGCGGTCATTTTTAATAGGAGCCAAGGGCAAGAGGATGAAATCCATGGAGAGGAATCTTCCATCTTCATTTAGGAATAAGAATCAAATGCAGATCCTTTTCTGGCTGTGCCCACTCCTTCACTGTGGCCCAGTTTACTGGCCGAAAAGTAGCATGCCATTCAAAGGTCAGGACAATGCCATCCTAAAGAAGCCGAGTCCCACTGCCGTAGAAAGACAAGCCAGGGCACGTGATTCTTCCTAGACCTAGACCTTCTGGGCTCCGCCTTCTCTCAGGAAATGCTTGGCTCAGCAGAGTTGCAGGAGAAGTCTGCTAAAGCTTAATCCCTGCCCTTCTTCTGTGCTTTGCCATCATCCTTACTTGCGGGAAGATGCCATCACAATATCCCATTTGCTGAGTATTGTTGCTGTTGAATGGGCAAGGTTGAAACATGTCCTCTTACACTGCCTGTATTGAAGAGATCCCTCATTTGCTCTCATTATTATAATAAGGCATATTTGCAATTTCAAATGTTACAGGAAATCCTCAACTTATAACCATGTGTTTAATGATCATTTGTTCAAAGCTGGATTGGTCATAAAATTTGGGTGTGACTCACTTAACAACAATCTTGCTTAACAATGAAAATTGTGGTCATAAAAACCAGGGACTACCTATATATGCGATGTGTGTGTGTGTTAATGAAAACACCAGGATGCTCAGATGAATTTTAATTAAAATTAAAAGTAACTTTAAAAAGTACCATCCTTTTTTTAAAACCAGAATCTTGGCTTGTGCTCTTTCTAGACTGCACCTACAGTTGCTCATTTGACTGATGTTAAAACAGTAGCTATGCTCTCCCACCTTCTGCTAAGCCAGGATTTGTTGAAACATTTGTTGGTTCTCACATCTTGCAACATTATCACTTATGAGTTCACACATCCCGGTAATCCAAACCCAAACAAAACCCATGTTCCTCCCTTCCTCACGCTCTTGCTTGGTGTGGAAACAGGTCTTGTGTGGAGTCTGTGAAGTGTTAAATCGAGGAGGTTATTCACATGAATGTGTTGTAAGAATCCAATCCCAGTTCAGCCATGCAAGAGGGTGGCCTTGAATGCAACGGCCTTCTTCCATCTTGTAAGTTTTTAGCTTGGTGAGATAAGAACTGAAAGAAAGTTTGTTCTCCAGAGAGTTGTAAAAAATAGCCGTTCTGGAGTGTGCATGGGGTATGTCATTTAAAACAAATGTGTTTTTTCTCCTCTAAGGCAAGAGACATGTAGCACTTTATCTTTGTCCCTCCAAATCAAGTTCCTGGATTGACTGATTGCAGTGTCCTTCATTGAATTTGAATTTTGGAGTAAGGATACAACCATCCTTTTCTCTCTGCTGTCATGTAAAAAAATATATATCTTGCCTCTTGGGTGCTGAGCTAGTCATCCGTTTTTCCAGACTCAGTGGAAAGTTGCAAAGTTTAGTTGCACGGTAGAGAAGAATGGCAGAAACTATGCTTTGAACATTGCTCCAGAAAAGCTAAAGATCATCCTACTTAGGAATTCCTTGCCTATCCATGCACATTTTAGATGTGTCTTTGGGGTATGGAACAATCTGATCTTTTCTAACCGACTGTTTATTTGTAAGGCCACACGACTTCGATAACTCAAAGTAGCAGTAAAATCAGTCCTAAAATACAATGACAAACCCAAATATTCAGATGAAAAGTACCCATTAAAAGACAATCAGATATTTAGGAACGGTCGGCCAGTTTAACCCAAGGCATGGGGAAATTCCAGCTTTTCAGAATAGTTTTGAACATGGCCAAAGTTGGGGTCAGATGTACCTTGAAGAAGGGAAGATGATGCTATGACAGAAACAGCCCACTTCCTAGTTCCCATTAGGTGGCATGAACTGAACCAGTTGAACTCTAACAAGACTGGGCGGCTTTTGGGTTCTGGAGCCTTCTGGTTTTATATCATCTCTGGTGCTGGATAGGGTTGCACTGCTCCTAACAGACCCTGAGGGCAATCTGGGCGTGTTTGTTTCTGGACTCACAACTCTTGCTCAAGGACCAGGTAGCAGTTGTGGTTGGGGGGGGGGGTTGCATAACTTCATATTGTGCACCAGTTGCATCCATACCTGAATTGGGGGGGGCGCTACTCATGCTCACTGATGCTCTGGTCACCTTCCGGTTGGACTATTGCATTGCATTGCAATAGTCCTTGAGGAGCATCTGGAAAGTTCAGCTGGTGCAAAATGCAGTGGCGCGAGCAGTTTTGTGCGTCTCTGGTAAAGCACATGTTACACACATCTGCTGCACCAGCTGCATTGGTTACCAGTTTGTTTCCAGGTCCAATTCAAGATGCCGATGTTGCTCTCTACATGGCATAGAACTAGGTTACTTGAGGGACTGCCCCTTCCAGATTTCATCCATCCATCCCATCAGATCCATCACAATGGTTACATTACAGGTTCAGTCATCTGGGGAGCTTCACCTGGCGGCCCTGGGCAGCAGGCCTTTTCTGCCAGGGCACCCACATTATGGATTCCTCACCCACTCCCCTCTGAGATGAGGTCCTGAGCTTTCAAAGGTCCCTCAAGACCTAGAATAGAGGTGGAAGGGACCTTGGAGATCTTCTAGTCCAGCCCCCTGCTCATGCAGGAGAACCTATACCAGTGATGGCGAACCTTTTAGAGACCGAGTGCCCAAACTGCAACCCAAAACCCACTTATGTATCGTCGGGTGCCGGGGTGTGTGTGTGGCCCATTGGGTGGCTGTGGCTAATTGGGTGGGTGTGGCCCATTGGGTGGGCATGGCTATGGTGGTAATGGCAGACTGGGTGGGACTAAAATGTTCAATCAACTCCAACTTTGCAAGATCTTTTTTTTCCCCACAAGAAGTTGAAATTGATTGATTGATTGAACCTTTTTTTTTTGCACATGGTGGTGGAGGCCTAAAGTGAAAAGGTTTTATAAAACCCAGCTGAAGGCCTAGGACTGGCATGACAGCATGCATGCCCACAGAGAGGGCTCTGTGTGCCACAGGTGCCACATGTGCCACAGGTTCGCCACCATGGACCTATATTGTCTCACACAGGTGATTGTCTAGTCTCTTCTTAAAAATCTCCAGTGATGGAGCGCCCACGATTTCTGGAGGCAAAGCTGTTCCACTGGTTGATTGTCCTCACTGTCAGCAAGTTTCTCCTTAATTCCAGGTTGCTTCTCTCCAGCACCCCTGGGGACCCCAGGGGATGGGCGAATGTGTGAATTAATGCTAACATTTCTCCTTCTGTTACATCCTTTCTTGTTTTACTTTTGCTTATATAGTTGTGATGTGTTTTTTTAATCATTATTGCATCATGGTTTTACTTAAGGACTGCTTTATATTGTTACTGTTTTACTGGATTGTTGTACGCTGCCCAGAGTGGCATGCCACTGGTGTCCAGGAGAAGCTGTGGAAGACGGATGGTCCTTTAGATAACTAGCTGAGAAAGCTATGCCAGAATTTTGATTGTTCTTGGTGATTTGCTTAAAAGCCCAGTCTTACACCCTCTCCTTCACTGATGGCCTTTGTGCTTTATTTCACTTTCACTCCAAGTCATCAAGGCAGTTACTTACTATCCTTAACTCACCCACCAATATAATTTCCCCCAAACCCTGGAGAAAAAGGTTAAGCTACATGTAAAGAGAAAAGAATAGGAGACTTAGAAATGATTACTGTTTGCCTGTTTGTGTCTTTAGCTGCCATCTATAAGGGGGCAATTTTAAAGACAGTGTTTGTATGTTGCCTTGTGGAGCCTTGTAAATAATTCTCACTGGTTTATAATAATCCAGTGAGTACAGATTTAAACCTGGATCTTTCTGCATCTAGCGAACCCCTACACCCATTTAAATTTCTTTCTGGGGAACCTCTCTTTTATATATATATATATTGATATATATATCAAAAAAATAAAGGGAACACTTAAACAACACAATGTACTGTATTTAATAGTAGGATGTCTTATCTTGTGTTCCCTTTATTTTTTTGAGCAGTGTATGTGCATGTATATATATATATATATATATATATATATATATATATATACATACACATACACAGTGTATATATACAGTGTATATATACAGTATATGTGTGTGTGTGTCTCTGTGTGTGTAAATTATTCAAATTGCTAATAAAGAATTTTTTAGGGAGGCTGAAATCATCATTTCGAACTTCTTATGTTCTCATCAGTCAGTCAGAACATAAGAAGTTCGAAATGATCATTTCAGCCTCCCTAAAAAATTCTTTTTTAGCAATTTGAATAATTTACACAAATAATGAGCTGTCATAAGTTGTGACTATATCCTGTGGATAGCCTTGAGTTAGGCCAAAACAGGAAAGAAAGAGTTAATTAGCAAGGCATATTCAAATGACTTGACTTTAACTTACATACATACATACATACATACATACATACATACGTACATACGTGTGTGTGTGTGTGTGTGTGTGTGTGTGTGTGTGGCATGAGTTTCTTCCTTTAATTTCCCCAGAATGTTCTGAAAGCATTCTATAGGCATGGCAATTTTAGGAAACAGAATCATTAGAAGCTCATTAGCCATATTGCAGCAAATAGACTAGAGAAATGAGTGAAAAGCCGCTGAAGGATAATTTAAAAAAAAAACCAACAAATATCACAGGGGTAATAAAAAGCGAGTCCCCAAAGCAATGCGATGTTCACAAATAAATAAAGGAACAAAAGAAGTCTTCAATAAGAATCATGAACAGAATAGCTGCCTCTTTGTCTCTGCTCCTCTTGTCCTCCTTTCTTCTTTGATTTATCCTTTTTTCCCCCTAATTCTTTGTTCGGCAAGAAATATGTACCTAGAAGTACACATTGCACTAAACCACAAGATTGTATTGTCTGGATTAGGTTCGGCTGTTGGATCAATTCAACCATTGAAGTTCGTAAACTACGACTTAGCTTGTTGGGTGAATCCTGTCAATGGGGATTCATTTAATAAATCATATTTAAACAAACTATGGCTTAGCAGTCTGTACTGTATTAAGCCAGTCTGAGACTTAAGGACCTGCCATAAGTTATTTTTTCAGTGCCATTCTAACTTTGAATGGTCACTCAACGAATGATTGTAAGTCAAGGACTATCTTTCCTGCCTTTCTTCCATATGTTAGTTTTGGGATAAGACTGGTGGTACTTAGGGAAGGATTTTAAAAGAAACAAAAACCCTGGTTCTTACCTTGAGGTACGTATTTACAAATTACTCTTAGCCCCATATTTAGAAGGTGGCAACTCTGACCTTGGTTGTTCTTGAAAAAGCTAAACTGAGTTAGCATTCAGTCTGTTCTTATTCTGGTCTATTCTTGTCAAGTTCTCTACAGATTCCATTCAACATGCAATGTACTCTTCTAGGTTTTATTTTTTAAAATTTTTTCCAGGTGCCATCCTATTGAATGGGATATGAATTAATATATACAAATAAGTATTTCAACGAAACTCTTGGCTTTGACAACCGATGGACTAGCTAAAGATGGCAAGGCAAGGCAAACCGCTGTGGTCTTAATTCAATTTTGAGCAACAATTTAATTTTTGCTGTTATGGCTGCTCAGCAGCTTTGCTCTGTCAGGCCAAGGGAGGGGTCCACCCATTGATATAAATTAGACAAATAAATAAATAATTGCTGTGGGCTAATCTCAGTCACCTCTCTGACCTGCAGAGGTGGTCGATAGAATGAAAAGCTCGAAGCCATAAGATACAAGCAATCGCAGGAAGCTTAGTAAGGAAAACTACTCCGTTGGGATTTCTTTGGGGGAGAGGGGCATTCTATTTCTTTGTTCCACCTTGTGGAAATGGCTACTATTCTTTCTTTTCTCCTGTGGGTAAATCCTGAGGAGGACAAATTTGCAACTGAAACTTCCAACTCTGTTAGGAGACAACCCCCCCCCCCAAAAAAAGTGTTTTATTATCTCTATTTTTGTTTTGCATTGCCCTCACCTCCAAAACCAAAGGAGAATCTACTTCTTCTTTGCCCTGTGAGGCTCAGGACAGATTAGCTGGGTTTTTTTTTGTTTTTTAAATGGTGTGTGTGTGTGTGTTCCTTTTGAGATTGCTATGTAGAGCAGCAGTGGGAGGTTGGATCAGAATGTCAAATGTTAGAGAAGGGGGATCCTGATTACTGATGCCCCAAATAAATTTGGGGGCAATTTTACATGAGGGGAGGGACGCGGTGGCTCAGTGGGTTAAGACACTGAGCTTGTTGATCAGCTAGTTGGCAGTTTGGCGGGTCGAATCCCGAGTGCCGCGTAGCAGAGTGAGCGCCTGTTACTCGTCCCAGCTTCTGCCAACCTAGCAGTTCGAAAGCACGTAAAAATGCAAGTAGAAAAATAGGGACCACTACGGTGGGAAGGTAACGGCGTTCCATGTGCCTTTGGCGTCTAGTCATGCCGGCCACATGACCACGGAGACGTCCTCGGACAAGTGCTGGCTCTTTGGCTTTGAAACGGAGATGAGCACCGGCCCCTAGAGTCGGAAACGAGTAGCACGCATGTGCGGGGGAACCTTTACCTTTACCTTACATGAGGGACCATAAACATGAGAGGAAAGGAAGCTGACACTGAATAATTGGGTGCTTCCTTTGTGGTGAAATAAGCTGCTAAGATTCCATTCCTGGGTTTAACATGAAATGTTGAAAGGGTGGATGGAATTTTTAGTTCTTTATAGAGTTTCCCTCTGTCTTTCTCTTTCTCTTTCTCTCTTTCTCTTTCTCTTTCTCTTTCTCTTTCTCTTTCTCTCTTTCTCTTTCTCTTTCTCTTTCTCTTTCTCTTTCTCTTTCTCTTTCTCTTTCTCTTTCTCTTCCTCTTCCTCTCTCTCTCTCTCTCTCTCTTTCTTTCTTTCTTTCTTTGTCTGTCTGTCTGTCTGTCTCTTTTTTTAAAAGCTCAGCTGCCAGCACCACTTTCAGTAAGATGCCCTCTTCCTTAAAACACTTAACTGAATCTCACAGCAAAATGTAAAAGCAGCGTAAGCACAAAACAGAAACACTGGCTTGGCGAGGAGCTGGAAGAGAAGAATAAAAATGACTTTGCAATAATTGGACTGGTATAATGTAAACGTTTCACTTGCAAACTGCCTCAGCCTTCAGTGTGGCGCAGCGGCCTTTCCAGCTGCCGTTTTTATTTACAGACCGAATCAGCCCTGACCAGCCCAGGAGTGAACGTTCAATTGCTTCTAATAATGTTTTGATAAACATCTTCTAAAAAATAACATTTGGATTCCATTCTTTTCACGAGGGATAAGCACGTTCTTGACTGAAAATGCTTATTTCATTTGGAGCGATTCAACGAAGGATAACAGGCCATTCCAGGAAGAGATGCAGCCATCCCTCAGGCTTAGCAAAGAGTTTGGGGACCCAAATGCTTTTAAATTGAGGCTCTTGCAATCCTAAATCTGTGCAGAGAAAGCTGACAGCTGCAGAGCCCTTGAAATTATTCCTCCTGGAGAGCTGATGGAACTTGGGGAAAAAGGTTTCTTGAAATACGCTGGGATAATAGCAGGGGAAAATAAAAAGCTTATTTCACCAGATCGCAAACTAAAATTAGCTGTTCACCATCCTGCTGCAACTTTGGCATGATATCTCACAGATAGTGAGATATCCAATTCTCCAAAAAAATTAGCAGATAGGTTGCAACCCAAACCCCTGCTAGTGGAGAAAGTGGAGCTCCTCTCCCTGTTTTTACATGTGGTTAAACAAGGGCTTTGCTATAATCGCTGAGAAATTTTGGGAAGCCTGAAAGAGCAGCGTTGTAATGTGGAACCAGGGCTTAACACATCTTGAGCCATTTCTCTTGCTCATACAAGCGTGCGCTGACGATATCTCGACAGGCAGAGCCATACCTCACCTTTCTCCTGGCTTCTGGACCTTCCTCAGACATTCCATTCCCATTTTCAAACCAATTGTAATGCTGTCTAGAAAGCTGCCTTTTAAAAACCAAATAAATGAGTCGAGTCAAAGTCAAACGACTTAATTTCGGTTGTTGACTAGCTTTACCTGACAGAATGCATAGAAATAAAATCAACTAAAACGGAAATGAAACAAAATCAATTTCTCTCTCTCTCTCTCAATCTCTCTATTATCTCTCATCTATCTGTCATCTATTTCTATCTGTTTCTATCATTTATTTCTATATAAAATCTATGATCTACATCTATCTATCTATCTATCTATCTATCTATCTATCTATCTATCTATCTATCATCTATCACTGTATAATCTATTTCTCTGTCTTTATTTCTATATCTCATATCTATCTATCAATCTATATCTATCTAATTTCTATCTATCTATCTATCTATCTATCTATCTATCTATCTATCTATCTATCTATCTATCATCTATCTATCCATCACTGTCTATAAGCTATTTCTGTCTCTATTTCTATATCTCATATCTATCTATCTATCTATCTATCTATCTATCTATCTATCTATCTATCTATCTATCTATCATCTATCACTGTCTATAATCTATTTCTATCTGTCTATCTATTTCTATATCTCATATCTATCTATCAATCTATATCTATCTATCTATCTATCTATCTATCTATCTATCTATCTATCTATCTATCATCTATCACTGTCTATAATCTATTTCTATCTGTCTATCTATTTCTATATCTCATATCTATCTATCAATCTATATCTATCTATCTATCTATCTATCTATCTATCTATCTATCTATCTATCTATTTCTATCTATGTCTCTCTCTCTATCATCTATCTATCTATCTATCTATCTATCTATCTATCTATCTATCTATCTATCTATCATCATAGATAGATATCTATCCTCTCTCTCTCTCTCCCCCCTCCCCCAATAGAGGTAAAACATTCGTAGATCAAATAAAGCAGTTCGAACACAGACTATAAGCATTAAGACTTCAATGAGGAACCATCATAAATATCGCTAGAGACAGATAAACAGTAGGGTTAACAGTTATTGTTATTTCAACACTTGGAACAAGTTCAATCAAGTCGAAGCTGTTCTTAGAGAGGTCCTGTTGAATCTTGCAGGGTATTAAACAAAACTTGGCAATATTATAAGAAGCCCTCGTTCTCAGACTGCTTCACTCTGATCAGCGAAAAGTTAATTGAGATAAAAGTCAGCACAGTCTGGTTATTGAGTAATTGGAACAAAATGAGGTGATAGTCTTGGGACTATACTCTGCTATCCTTGTGAGAAACTTAACTGCAGCCTTCACTTCTTGGGTTATCTCAGTTCTTCCTTTTATAGTTTCTTTACTACTTGGGTCTAGTGTTCTCAGAGTATTATTATTATTATTATTATTATTATTATTATTATTATTATTATTATTATTATTATTATTATTTATTTCTTCAGACTGTCTCTTTTGCAATGCCTGATATATTGTTGGCTGGCATATAAACATCAGATGGTGATAAATACTTGTACTTTCCTAAGCTTTGGAATATCTTCTCTTGAGAGTTGTCTTAGTCCCCTAGAATCTTTTTTGGGAAGAGTAGCAAATCACATTCATGTAATTCTTACTTGTGAATTAAAAGAGGCATTGACTTTAAGGTATTTTTGGATTATATTTTGTTGATTGAGGGAGCCAGCTTGGTGTACTGGTTAAGGCAGGGGTCTTCAAACTTGGCCCCTTTATGACTTGTGGACTTCAACACCCAGAATTCCTCAGCCAGGCATGCTGGCTGAGGAATTCTGGGAGTTGAAGTCCACAAGTCATAAAAAGGGCCAAGTTGGAAGAGCCCTGGGTTAAGGCATCAGGCTAGAAACAGGGAAAGTGTAAGTTCTCGTCCTGTGTTAGATACAAAGCTAGCTGGATGATCTTGGGCCAGTGTCTTTCTCACAGCCCTATGGAGAAGGTAATGGCAGATCTCTTTCCAAAAACCTTGCCAAGAAAATTCAAGGGATTTGTATAGGCAATTGCCGGGAGTCAGAAAGGCATACACAGAAACACACACACACAGTCACAGACACAGACACACTTGTATTGATTGCCTCTACATGGAATAAAAAAGTGTGATGAAAATAATATAGAATAAAGTAGGTCCATGTCTAGGTTCCATGACCCCTTCTTTTGCTCAGAGCAAAATGCAGAATGTGGCTGGGTTTACTTTACTGCCCTAACGGGCCTTGCTTGGTTTAAACTTGGGTTTATGTATTTGTTACTTCAATTTATATGGCAGCCCATCTTAAATCAATGACCCTGATAACAACAATAGTAGATCCACTCAAAGGGAGCTGTGATTTAGCTCTTGTGAGTTGGGTTATTCAGTAGACCCTAGATAAGGAAGCTATGACTTATCACAATATATAAAGCCATCCCGCAGTGAAGAATTTGCCATTAAGAGAATCTCAGAGTTTTAATATTGTAAGAAAAGCGAAGGTAGTTAAGTTGCAACCACCAAGTTACCCCGAAAATAAGATTGGGTCATATATTAATTTTTGCTCCAAAAGATGCATTACAGCTTATTTTCCGGTTAGGGCTTATATTTGGGGAAATATGATACTAAATGCATCGGTCTGGCTGACAGTTTTAACTGGCGCTTATTTCTGGGGTGGGGCTTATATTACGAGCATCCTGCAAAATCACGCTAGGGCTTATTTTTTAGTTGGGTCTTATTTTCAGGGAAACACGGCATTTGTTAAGTGAATGTGCAAAGTTGCGAGAGCACTGAAAAAGGTGATTTATTCCCAGTCCTCATGCTTGTAACCATTGCAACATCCCTGCAGTCATGGGATTGTGGATCCAGTCACTTGGCAACAAGCTTGCAGTTCTGCAGTGTTGCGGGTCTCATGTGATCGCCAGTTGCAGCCTTCTCGGCTGCCTTCCACCAAGCAAAATCAGTGGGGAAGCTGGCAGAAAAGGTTGCAAATTGCAGTCATGTGATATCGCCACTTGAACAACAAATTTCCCATGCCCAATTGTGGTTGTATGTCAAGGACTACCCGTATCAATTTCCCCAGAAATATATTCTCAATCTAGGTATAGAAATGCGGCAGGCATGCATTCATAAGACCATTTGTGTGTGTGTGTGTGTGTGTGTGTGTGTGTGTGTGTGTTTGTGTGTATGAATTCTATGTGTACCCAGAAATGTGAGTTCAGAGGGCCTTTCCTTCAAGTAGGCAGGCATGGGATTGCAGTCTGATTCTCAGAAGATGTAACTTCAGTGTCTAGTTATTCTACCTCACTTCCCCCCCCACACACCCCTAATTAGATAATGTGGAATAAATTATGCAGAAGGTGCAAATGAATTCAATTTCCATAATTTATGCAACTTGCAGATGATGACAACCAAAGATGTTTTGGATGCCTGGAGCAAAGAAATCAAGCACTCCACATCCTCGGAACCTCTGTGAGCATAAATAATGCATTAATAACAGAGCTAATCGATCAATTAATTGATTCCCTCAGTGCACTGATTTACATTGCCCCTGATTAAAAATAAGGATTGTTCAAATAAAAAGGCTGCTCTATTTGTTTTCATGTGGTAGACATCTTGCTTCAGCAGACATCTTCGGCGTAAATAAAAGTACTACTGTTTAGGTCTAGGATAAGCAGTTCTTTCTCCAGAGAAAAGATAGGATGGTCCTTTGTAGAAACTAGCCTGATTCGGGCTTTGTTTGCACACCAAAGTCATGACTTGTTTTAAGCATGCTTCACAGAACATGCTCTAGTGATTAATAGTCAAAAATGAATGAAATCCATTTCATGATAGGTTGTCCATAGTCCATGTTTCCTGGAGCACTGTAATGTCACAATGGGAAAGAAAGTTGATGAAGCCGGGATCTCTGGTGTTTGCGCTTCTCTGGCAGGGAAGAGACTATGACCTGATTAATATAATCACACTAACTTTACACAGCAGTGTAAACAAGGCTCAAATAACTAAAATAAACAAATGCGACTACAGGTAGTCCTCGGCTTAACAACAGTTCGTTCAGTGACCATTTAAAGTTACAACGGCAGTGAAAAAGTGACTTGCGACTTACGACCATTTTTCACAGTAACATCCCGACGGTCACATGATCAAAAGTCAGATGCTTGGCAACTGGCTCATACTTATGATGGTTGAAGCATCCCGGGCTCACATGATCCCCTTTCGCAACCTTCCGGCAAGCAGAGTCAATGGGGAATCCAGATTCACGTAACAACTGGATTACTAATTTATCAGCTGCGGTGATTCCCTGAACAAGTGTGGCAAGAAAGGTCGTAAAATGGAGCAAAACTCACTTAACGAATGTCTCGGCAGCAGAAATGTCGGGCTCAATTCTGGTCCTACATTGAGTGCTACCTATGTTTAGGACGATGCGTAAATCTTTTCTGTCCTCAGTTGTTGCCCTCTTCTGCTTCCCATCATAGCTCTCCAAGGCAGCGATTGAAAACCAGAAGCTTTTCGTTACTTCCTACTTACCTAATCTCTCGGTAATACGGTGTTTGTGTTACTAAAGGCCGTTTTGATGAGTGCTGCGACTGAGATTGTATCAGTTCCAAAGTACTCCTTCCAAATCTTTTTTTTCAATTCTATAAAACATCCCTTATCCAGGTACTTAACCAGCTCAGCCCTAGTTGAGTGACTATCGCTTTGCTTACCGTTGTTTCTGGGCACTGAATTTCTTAAAAGTGCAGTCAGTGGTGGGATTCAGCTGATTCGCAACCACTTCGGCAGAACCGGTAGCTAATTTTTTGTTGCCCATTCCACTTAGGCCTACCATTTCAAACAAGTGACTGTATAGTCTCTTCTTAAAAACTTCCAGTGTTGGAGCATTCACCGCTTCTGGAGGCAGGTTGTTCCACTGGTTAGTTGTTCTAACTGTCAGGAAGTTTCTCCTTAGTTCTAGGTTGCTTCTCTCCTTGATTAGTTTCCCTCCGTTGCTTCTTGTCCTGCTTTCAGGTGCTTTGGAGAATAGCTTGACTCCTTCTTCTTTGGGGCAGCCCCTGAGATATTGGAACGCTGCTATCATGTCACCCCTCGTCCTTCTCTTCATTAAACTAGACATACCCAATTCCAGCAACCGTTCCTTATAGAGCATCTTGGTTGCTCTTCTCTGCACTGTTTTCTACTTCCAATGGTCAACTCTCCATGTTCTCTCTTTTGCTACCTATGTCTTACCCTCAACTTTGGGAGAAGCAGCATTGCCAAAGGCTTCTAGGAATTGAGGACCGAATACCCTGTTGAGACATGGGCCTTGGCAAGTGGGTCTTCAACAGCTTGTCATGGCCAATGTGCCATGGCCATCTCGACGTGGCCAAATTGGTGCGGGACAACTTTCCATGGCCAACTCACCACGGGACAACTCACTGAGGGACAAGAGTTACCCTAGTATTGAAGACATAGTCAAATCGAATCATTAAAGAAAGGATGCGAAAGGAGGGACAAAATAAAATGTGCACAAGGAAAATTAAAACATTTTTAAAAATTATTTTGAACAATTAAATTGAACTGTCGAATTGTCCCGCAGCAGGTCGGCCTGAGGCAAGTTGCCCATGGCGATTTGGCTGGGGCGAGTGGTCCCATTCTGTTGGCAAGTTGCTGGTGAACTCCACTGGATGACATCTACCCCAGGTGTCTATTTTATTGAAAGCCAATAGAATCCCATTTGAGATCCGTGTTTCAGCACAGCTTTTGTTGTTTACTGTGGTAGGGCTTCCATTAATCTTTAAAAAAAAAACGTTCCAAACCTCTGCAGGTGCTTATGTTAACCAAACAAGGATCCTGCTCATTGGCTTTCGTGTGTGGCTAATTTAAACCTTACCTCTGTCATCTCTCACCACGGTGTTGGAAAATAAATGTCGGGAGGCTTGTCTTAAAAGAAGAGCCAACGAGCTGCAGAGTTTAAACAAACAGACCTCACTCAGTTGCCCATTTTAGCTTTAAGCTCTCCTTTCAACTTTCCTTTTTGTGATGACTGCTGTGTTATTTCAGCCCGGGGCATCGCAGGATGAGTAGAAAGTGTTAGTTTTGCACGCCGGTTTTATGAATTTGCCTGAAGATAGAGCACTTTGCAGCCAATGAGGAATCCCACAGATCTTTAGTTCTATCCTATAAAATTCCATTGTGCCTTTCAGTGGCAAGGCTGCTGTTACGGTATGAAGTACAGATAGACATCGGCTTACAAAGGTTCTTTTAGCGAGCATTCGGAGTTGCAACGGCACTGGAAAAAAAGTGACTTAGGGCCATTTTTCACCTGACCGTTGCAGCATCCCCCATGGTCCCGTGACCAAAATTCAGACGCCTGGCAACAGACTCGTATTTATGACAGTTGCAGCGTCCCTGGATCGTGTGATCCCCTTTCACGACCTGCTGATGAGCAAAGTCAATGGGGAAGCCAGATTCACTTCACAACCCTGTTGCTAACTTAACAATAGCAGTGATTCACTTAACAACTGTGGCAAGAAAGGTTGTAAAATGGAGCAAGAACCCACTTCACAAACGTCTCACTTAGCAACAGAAATTTTGGGCTCGAGGGCTAGCTGTGTAGACCTAGCCCTGCATCTTCTTTTGGGGTTGGGGGGGAGGGAGGGAGGAAGGAAGGAAGGAAGGAAGGAAGGAAGGAAGGGAAGGAAGGAAGGAAGGAAGGAAGGAAGGAAGGAAGGAAGGAAGGAAGGAAGGGAGAATAGATGCCACTCAACCAGAGGTTAGTGAGAAAGAGATAAGTCAAACTGGGGGCCTGCCGGTCCATTATTGCCCCCATCCCCAAAGGCCCTTATCAAGGATGCTGAAAATTTTAAGCCAGGATCCTGGAAGAGCTGTGTTTTTCTTTGCCTTCAGCTAAAGGAGTGAGTTTGAAGTCTGGAAAAATAGAAAGCTGCCAGATTTTTCTTTTTCCCAAATAGCCTCATCATATTTATAGCTTTCACAATATGGACGTCTTGGTTCAAAGCGTGAGAGAGAAAATTTAGGTGCCAAAAACCGTTCCTTGGGAAATAAGCTGGTGTACATTTCAAAATACCTTACACAGCTTTTAACTATTGTAATGCCAAAGCGTTTTCTCCATAGAATTGGGGCGGGGGGGGGAGGTTCAGAAAGCAAAGGAATAAGAATATCTCTAAGGATGGAAAGAGAATGAGAGGAAGGATTAAATAGCATTGTGCTAACTACATGTGGCTTTTCCTAATTAAAGCAGAAGGCTCTTTTTTTAAAAAAACAAACATATAGGCAATAAAGCATGTGAGCCTCCCGCTGAACAGGGAAGTTACTTTATTTATTTGATTTGCATGTTCTGTTCTTCTCTTGCTGTCCATGATATTTCTCCCTCTATTCATACATATCCCCTGGTTATAACACTCCGTGGAATGATGGCACCAGGTTTCTACAACAGGCTGCACAATGGAAGCAATTTCCTGCAATCTAGAACGGCTTCACCGATGAATGTGCATTTTCTCAGCCACGGCAGCCCAGAGTCTTGCAAAACAAAGTGATGCTCTGCAGGGAAATTGTTCTCTTCTGCTGTGATAACTCTGGTTGATTTGCAGGGACAGACAGGACAAGCCTGCCAGATGTATATTGCCTGAGAGAGAATGCTGAGATCTGCTTAAAAACAACCCAGGGAGCCCCATATCGGAGACAGTAGCTGCAGGGAAAGGTGTTTCCTAGGAGCATAGAAATGGCTACATCAGGAGCTGCCCCATATATATTTTCTGGGTCAGTTACGCTGATATCATTAGTGTCACAAGCTCCCTTTGAGGAGGGAGGGAGGGAAGGGAAGGAGAGAGGGAGGGAGAAGGAGGAGGAAGGAAAGAAGGAAGGAAGGGAGGGAGGGAGGGAAGGAAGGAAGGAAGGAAGGAAGGAGTCTTGATCAGTGATGGCGAACCTTTTAGAGACCGAGTGCCCAAACCGCAACCCAAAACTCACTTATTTATCGCAAAGTGCCAGGGCCACATCAGCATTGTGGTGCCCTTGGGGGGGGCGGGCAGGGAGGCGCTTCTGAGTGCCGCCTCTGGCACGCAAAAACCAGGGGTGCAAAAATGGGCCACTGTGATGCAAGGCACAAAAACTGCCGCTGCCACCCTGCAGGGTGCAGATACAAGGCGCTGCACCATGGAAGAACGGGGCAGGGCTAGTGAGTATCATGCAGGCACTAGCCCCACCCCATTTGCAGCGCGTGTGTGCTTGCGGCCCCGTGCGTGCATGCATGCATGTAAAATGCTTCCCCCTTCCTTTTCTTCCAGTCCACCAATCGACAGTGGTTGGTGACCTCTGCTCTACCACCTCTACTTGAGCTTTTTAGTCGGCCGTTTCGCCTCCTTTGTGCTGGGCGGGACTCCTGCTCCGGGCAGCAGTGGTGGCCTGATGGACCTGCTGCTGGCAGCGGTGGTGTGTGTGCCCACAGAGAGGGCTCTGAGTGCCGCCTCTGGCATGTGTGCCACAGGTTCACCACCACTGGTCTAGATTCTTTGATTCTTCTTTGTAGCCAACTCAAGAGGAAAGCAACTGCAGATTAATATAACTGCAAGCTCTTCAGAAATATAAAATAGAGGTGGAGGATGCTGAAACAGCAGCTGAACGTGCCCAGTAAGCCCCAAATGCTACCTGACTGTTGATGCTCAGTTGTGTCTTCCAACGCCTTGTTTTCACTTTGAAGCATCTGCTGCCAGAGGCGGCCACTTTACAGTGCAGAATAGAGTCATCTTTGAAGTTGGCAGTAGCAAAATGGGGAGGGGGGCAAAGTCTGTTAAGGGAGGGGTAGGCATCCTGCCAAAGGCTTACAAAGAGCAGGGTGATCTCCTTGTGATCTCGCAGGGCATGTCTTTCTGACAAGAGACATATTTTCATTTCTTTTGCTGTTTGGGGAGATGCGGTTTATTCCCATTGTTTCTGCCTCCTCCGTGACATTTACTCACTTTTTACAAATCTTAATCTGCCTTTGTTCTGACATAAAGCTGCTGTTTGTAATTATAGAGAGGGAAGCCATTTCACCCCTACATCCACCCCTTCCTTCGCTAATTCTCCACGTTTTTCTTGTTATCCTGGGATTTAGGGAATATTGTTCAAATTAAGGGCTGCTATGTGTACATCTCCGAGAGACCTAGGGCAGGTATTTCTAGTAAACCGTGGCCCATCTGCCTTCAACTCTGGTGCACTTGGAGAAAGGTGCCACCGGTGGCTTAAGGCTGAAGATAGTGTGGCAGGGAAGCCACCCAGCGCCACATGAAAATCTTGTTTCAGCATGTGCAAGTAGGATGTCTGTTGGGTGCTCAGGCGTGAAATAACTTTGCTCAGCCTTCAATGAAGAGGCAAGCTTGTCGGCATCTTGAGAGCGGGAGAGAGCCAGCCAGCCAAAAGGTATTTAAAAAGCATCTGGAGGAGTGTGGAAAGAAACCCTGGGAGTGGGTAGGAAAATAATGAAATCCAACCATTAGTCTTGGATATCGCCGATGTACGTACGCCAACGGCATTTGTGGAGAAAAGCGAAGTTGACAGCATTCACACCTGTTCTTCATGGATCTTGTAATTTGGCTACAGGCAAAAATTCGATACAGGTAGTGAATCCTGACCGCAGCTGAGCCCCAAATTTCCGTTGCTAAGGCGAGAGAGTCGGTAAGTGAATTCTACCCCATTTTACAGCCTATCTTGCTACGGTTGTTGTTAAGTGAATGACTGCAGCTGTTAAGCTAGTAACCCGACTGTTAAGTGAACAGGGCTTCCCCATTGGCTTCGCTTGTCAGAAGATCGCAACGTGACCTGGGTCAGCGCAACCGTCATAAATAGGAGTCAGTTGCCACCGCCTGGGTTTTGATCATGTGACCGTGCGGATGCTGCAATGGGTGTAAGTGTGAAAAGCGGTCCTACGTCACTTTTTTCAGTGTGGCCGTAACTTCGAACAGTCACTAAATGAACTGTTGTAAGTCAGGGACTACTTGTATCTCGCTGAAATAAAGATCAAGGATTGGCTTCCTCAAAACTCCCACCTCTCCTAACAAAGCAGCCGCCCAAGAGCACCCTGGAACTACGGAAGGCGAGAAAGAAGCTACCAGGCAACTGGACACAACCACACAACTCTCTGCTGCCTAGGATGCCAGAGTACTTCGCTGGGTCTCTCTGTGACCTCGGGTAGGACGATCGAAGGACAAGCTAATAAAATGGGGTTCCCTACGGAAGATATTTTATGTGAATGTGCAGAAGAACAACCCAACTCATGATGTCCTTCGACATGCACAAAGAAAAGGGGGTCAAATTATTCTCCAAAGCACCAGAGGGCAGGACAAAAGAAACAATGGTTGGAAACGAATCAAAGAGAGAAGCAACCTGGAATGAAGGAGAAACTTCCTGACAGTGAGGACAACTAACCAGTGAAACAGCTTGCCTCCAGAAATTGTGGCCGCTCCATCGCTGGAGGTTAGAAAGAAGAGTCTATACAGTCACTTGTTTGAAATGGTAGGCCTAAGTGGAATTTTCCTCCAAAGGGATTTTCCCATGTACAGTTTTTTTACCAGGAAACATAGATAGGCCAGGCTACAAAAGTCAGTGCCCTCCTAACCATACCCAAACACTCTGAATTTTTTGGCGATGTCCATTTTGCTCTATGAGTTCATGGTGACCTAACCCTAACCCTAAGTGGAATTTTCCTCCAATGGGATTTTCCCATGTATTTTACCAGGAAACATAGATAGGGCAGCCTAGAAAAGTCAGTGCCCTCTTAAATGTAGGCAAGCCCTCTGAGTTTGTTGGCATTTTCCATTTTGCTCTATGAGTTCATGGTGACCTAACCCTAACCCTAACTGGAATTTTCCTCCAATGGGATTTTCCCATGTATTTTACCAGGAAACATAGATAGGGCAGCCTAGAAAAGTCAGTGCCCTCCTAACCATACCCAAGCACTCTGAATTTGTTGGCAATGTCCATTTTGCTCTATGAGTTCATGGTGACCTAACCCTAACCCTAACTGGAATTTTCCTCCAATGGGATTTTCCCATGTATTTTACCAGGAAACATAGATAGAGCATCCTAGAAAAGTCAGTGCCTTCCTAACTATAGAACACCTCCAATGTCCCTTCCAGCTCTATCCTATTCTATTCTGGTGAGATAAAATGCCATCTAAGTGGCCCAATCCTGGGCGAAACTTCATCTAGTTTTAAACCTAGTTATTTTACCTGCTTTTTACATGTCCTCTATATCTCTATTTCCTATTGGATCCTTATTTTAACCCGCACAGCGTTGAACCTTATATATCTGGAATTTGAAACTGCTCGTGACACGAACAAAAGGATTGAAAACCGTTAGTGAGATGTTCTCCTTTAAGGAGAAGAAAATGAGCAAATTCCTTTCCCATCAAATTGAGGCAGAATGGTTTTGAAATTGTAGGAGAAACGTAGCTCACCACTAATGTGAGGCTTCGTTCCCATTTCTCCCTGGGCCTCTCACAGAAGGACGGAGTCTGCCATTTCAGCAGCTTCACAGTAAAAGGGGGGGGGCGGGCGGGAAAGAGGCTTGAGTAAATATTTAGTCTTGTCCCCAAAGCTAATATCACAAAAGCAAAAAGGCTGCACTTAGGCCAGGTTGCTGCCCACCCCCAAGCTTTGCAGCTGGAGGCTCAGGGCTGCCTTCTGCCCTTGAGAACCAGTAGCAACAGATGATGTCCGCTCCTGCCAGCTGGGATTCTTCTCTCTGATTGCTCTTCAGAATCCGATGCCTGGAATCTGGCCCGCAGGCCAAAGAAGCTGGCTTGCCTTCTTAAGAGCGGTGACAGTTGTGTTTTTTTAAATCCCATTTATATCCCACCCTTCTCCGAAGACTCAGGGCGGCTTACAATCTAAGAAGCACAAATCAATGTGCTTAGCAGTAGCCTTCATTCTATGTATAAGCCTGCTTATTAAGGCTTTCGGGGGGGGCCCAAGCGGCATTTTTTACAAAGTCAGCTTATTGCCCCCAACAATCTGGGTCCTCATTTTACCTACCTCGGAAGGATGGAAGGCTGAGTCAACCTTGAGCCTGGTGGGACTCAAACCTGCACTAATTGCAGGCAGCTGGTGTTACTTAAGGAGGCATTAG
Organism: Vipera ursinii; assembly: GCF_947247035.1. NCBI lineage: Eukaryota > Metazoa > Chordata > Lepidosauria > Squamata > Viperidae > Vipera > Vipera ursinii. The sequence continues at coordinate 16,799,785 of NC_139519.1, read as the reverse complement.
CGGAGCAGTTGAATCCATTAACAGCGGGGCTCTCATTTCCCCCCAAATTCAGTTTATTCTAACCCTTTGCTAGATCATTATAGTTTGTATATCCCAACTTATGCATCTTCATACCAAAGTTTGCCTCATATAAATATTTTTCCAAGCACTTTTCCTTCATCTAATGTTGTTTTATGCTGTTTTACACCACGAGCACACTTTCTTTTGTTCTTTTTGCATTTTCCCTTTCCAGTTTATGTACATTTCCCCCTCTCCTTCAAAAGGATAACTGGATGATGTATGTTGATTGAGGAAGGGAGACCTTGATGATAGGATCAAAAACGCAAATGGAGCAAAATTCTCCAGATGCAACTGTAGTTATCTCAGTTATCTCTGTCTGTCTGTCTGTCTGTCTGTCTCTATCACAAGGAGTTTTCTGGCTACTGTTTTGACAACTATTTAAAATTCTTCTCCTGGCTTTGTTTATATAGCAGTTCTTTGTGGCATGAGATTCTTTGGTTCCTGTTCTGGCCATTCCTATATATCTTGTCCATATGCAAATATAATGCAAACAAGTAAACCAGGGAATTGAATATGTCATATGGTTATAGTTTTCTAAAATATCAATAATTAGTTTGGAATAATGACTTCTTCTGTGTCCTGTTAGCAAATTAAAAATCACTATGGAATTAAAACTAAAAAATGAATACTGTAGCCAAAACCAATGGCAACACAATATAAATCAAATGAAATCTGCACTGTAAATAAGTTCAGACCTTGTTATTAAAAGGGATTCCGATTTAAACGCCTCATAAAATTAAAATATAGATTCTGTGCATTAAAAAAAGCCAAATTTCGAATATGGTACCAGCCCGTGTTTTACATTATAATTTAAGAATGGTTCCCAGGCTGAGCTGAAATCTGTGTCAGATTCGTTTCTCAGATAGGAAATTATTCTAGATGCTGAGGCATATTCCCATAGCTTAGCTAGCCATTCATTCATTGGAGTTATACATTTTAAGGCTCATATAACTAAGCAATTAGAATCAATATTTTTTTCCATTTTTGAGCACAGGGCAGTGTTTAAGGCTTACAGTGATAGTTTTATCTCTTAAAGGTAAAGGTAAAGGTTCCCCCGCACATGCGTGCTAGTCGTTTAAAAACTCTAGGGGCTGGTGCTCATCTCCGTTTCAAAGCTGAAGAGCCAGCGCTTGTCTAAGGATATCTCCGTGGTCATGTGGCCGGAATGACTAGGTGCACGGAACACTGTTACCTTCCCATCGTAGTGATCCCTATTTTTCTACTTGCATTTTTACATGCTTTTGAACTGCTAGGTTGGCAGAAGCTGGGACGAGTAACAGGCGCTCACTCTGTTACACGGCACTCGGGATTCGACCCGCCAAACTGCCAACAATCTCAGCATCCTAACCCACTGAGCCACTGCATCCCTTTTTATCTCTTAAACACCCCACAAACCAAAAAGGAGGTCTAGAAATATTGTCTCCTGCCTCAGTGTCAACATGACCCTGATCATACCTGCACACATGCACGCACATGCACATCCACACACAGCTAAAAACATCTGCCTATACCTGGTGACCAGAGCAAATATCCAGAATTCCTTTCTAGATAAACAAACAACAATTAAAAGGTTCTGTCCTAGCTAGAGGATCTTGAAATGTGTGAGATCACTGCTACGATAGGCGAATTAATCAATAATTCTAGCGCTTATCAGAATTTAGGATTTCAAGGCTATTGACCACTGCAGCCTGCAGATAACACTTCTCCCAAATGAGAGGCTCTTTTTTGTGCGTGTCTGTATATTTTCCAGCCTCAGCTGGGATTCTGGCTTTTAAGCTTTGGTTGGGGGTCAAGGGTCTTGCTTTCCTTCGGCACAAATTAGGCATTATATTTTGGATTCATGGCAAATGGAAATGTATGCTCCTTCCCAGATCATTTATGGGAATAAAGATTCTCAAGAGTTTGGCATGTTTGCGAACTCTGGCACAATTTTATTTTGTTGATGGAGTGATTCATATGTTTTTTCTGGCGGCCGTACAGAATAAAAAACAAATATGATCAACAAATTAAGGCATACCAACCATAAAATCCTTGCTTCCAAACAGATTTTTGAACTGGTTTCTCTTTGCCTTCTCTGTACTCAACCTAATGACAGAGAGTGGGATTGTCCTAGCATGTTTTTTAAAAAATAGTGTGGTGAGGAGGTGGGATTTGTGTGTGTGTGTGAAGTTAGATAAATAAATCGATTTGATGTAAATTAGTCTGTATTGTTTATCGCCCTTTAGTCAGGAATGAGGGGAAAGTGGTGATTTCCCCCCTCCCCAGATATAGCCAATAGTGATTCTTATAAAAATCGGTAAGTAAAAAAAAATAAGATGACAATGGTCCTAAGGCCAAATGTGAAGTCATGAGTAAATTTGGAAATGGGAGATCTATGTGAAAACTAAAGCTCCAGGTTGGGAGTGGTAGGCATCCAGTTTGCATCCGATTGATAAAGAGAGGCAAAATATCAGTGCTTTTCCCTCGGTCATAACCTATGTAAGCTGAACCAAGTTGTCTCTCCTTTTGCTAAGACATTTCATCTACCAATCGATAGATGGGATAATTAATTTTTGAATCAATTTCTTTTAAAAGGTACTCTCTTGGCATGTGGAAATGATTTAAGGAATGATGTGGTGAAGAGATGCTGCCTAAGAAATAATCAGAGAAGAGAGCCAGGAGCCCCAAGTGGCTTAATGGTTAGAGAAAGAAATTTAGGAAGGACCTGTCCTAATGGATGAAGCAGTTAAAAGTGATGGGAGACTTGTACCTTCAGGCTTGCAAAATTCTGTTAATGGAGCTGAAGAGCAGGCAGAACTGGGGGAGGTAGAATTAAATATGTCATCAGCTAAGAGTTGTTGTGTTCCCATAGTGCTCCAAATCCTGAATTCTCTTAACCCTTATCTGGCACCAATTTAGTATTGAACTATAGCTGACCAGATTCTTGTGTGTAGGCTTGAATAAATCTATGCTGCAGCTTATCCGATGGTCCCGATTCTTTGTGCCCGATAGCAGCCTTACAATAAAGTAGAATTAGCTCATCTAGCCATGTTTCCTCTCTGGTTTATCCTGGAGGGCTGACAGGTACAAATCTTGGCACTGTTGCTGTTGTTGTTTAATGTTAAAGCCTCTTCTGACTTGGTGCCTGCTGTGAAGCACCAGTTTTCGTCTAGAAATAGGCTTTCGTTTTCTCCTGAAAGTGAAGTCTCGATTCCCATTGATTAACTAAAGCAGAGAGCTGGCAAGATGTCTCTAATGAAGCCATGATCTTTATGATAATCTTTGTGAAAGGCCTTTCTGATCTTTATCTTCCTGACTGCTTCTGGCCCCAGGTCTTTAGATATTTGAAGAAGGATGTTACCCTCAAGCTTCTCCAGGCTGAAAATATTCCAACTGTAAAATTCTTTACATATTCCGCAAGTTGACCATTGCTCTTTTATACAGCCGTATCTTATCTTGTTCCTAGGTGTGCAAATATATGCCCGTTTGAAGGCCATCATGGTTATCCTTCCCACATTTAATTCCATTGCTTTGGGGCAGGTTTTCCACTTTGTGAAGATGATTTGGGATATTATAAAGTATTAATTTCCCTACTTCTGCTTAAAGCTGTAACAGTTGATAAAGGAATTCTCTAATGTGAAAGAAGTGAAAGATGGAACTTGCCTAGATGGAGGGGGCGGGGGAGGGAATGAGAAAATGCATGTCTCTGGCAGTTACACCCTGGTTTGTCATAGAATCTAAAGCAGACCACAATCCCTCAATTGTCCCAAAAGTACCTTTTCAAAAGGTAACTGAACTTTCTGTGCTTTTTCTCTTGAGGATATTTTGCTTCTCATCCAAGAAACGTTTTCAGTTCTGACTCATCATCTTGGACGAGAAGCTCAATGTTCTCAAGAGAAAAACAAAACACAACAGTCCAGCTGCCTTTTGAAAAAAGCACCATTGGGACAACCGTGACCTGGATGACTGAGGATCTCCACAAATCTCTCAATTGGTTCCCTGATAACTTGCCCTTCCTTTTTTTTCCAGCTCTTCCTGATCTTGCCCTCCGTTAATACTTCCTCTTTTCCTACTTCTTGATCCTCAGCTTCGCGTCCTCGCCTTGAGGATTCATCTCCGCGGATAATAGAGCATCCGTCCGACCTCATTGTACCCAAGGGGGAACCCGCGACACTCAACTGCAAAGCCGAAGGGCGGCCCACGCCCATCGTTGAGTGGTACAAAGATGGTGAGCGGGTGGAGACGGACAAGGAAGACCCCCGGTCTCATCGCATGCTGCTGCCTAGCGGCTCCCTCTTTTTCCTGCGCATCGTGCATGGACGGAGGAGTAAACCGGATGAAGGCGTGTATGTTTGTGTCGCTAGAAACTACCTGGGTGAGGCTGTCAGCAGGAATGCCTCTCTGGAGGTAGCCGGTAAGTAGATTGTTTTGTCTGAACATTATCACCTGGATATATTTGATGTCCTGCTTTGCTAGCTTGACATGAGAAAGGAGTTATGGGGTTGGAAAGGAGTTGCCTTGAACTTGGGTTACACATTATGTGCACCAGTTCTGGATTTTGGGATGAATAATCTTTTGGCAGCCTTCAGACGTATTTAGTAGGTTACTTAATTGTAGCACTGGAATTTCCCATTTTATTAGAAGGAAGCCACTTAATATATCTGGTTGTTACAAAGCATTTTGAGAACTGGATGGTTTGTTGTTGTTGTTGTTGTTGTTGGTTTTTTTTTTTAAAAAATTAAGCTGAAGAGTTTTAGGCTTTGAAAAATATATTTGTAGAAATTTACTTGTGTGCCTAAATACAAGAAGATCTATAAAATTTTGCATCTAGCCTCACCCAGCAGGAGAATTGCTCTTCAGATTTTCTGGCCGTTGCTCAATATTCTTCTCTAGGAAACTTCATTCTCTTCTCCCTTTTACTTTTCTCCCAGAAATGTCACTCAACATTCCATAACTGCTTAATCTTCACTGGTCCATTCAGCTCTCTTGCATGGTTGTTAGATATAGACAATATAAATATAAAAAATTGCAAGTATCTTTCTAGCGATCTAATTTGCAAACCTTGAAGCTTTTTGTGTTTCAATGCCACCTGAATATTTATTTCTAGTTTGGCATAGAATCTGCTGTAGAGCAGGGGTCCCCAACCTGCGGGCCAGTAGTGGGCCATGGGACCTGGTGGCCACCAGGCCATGGGACAGGCTGGCCAGTGCATGTGTGTTTGCATGCACACCCCCTCACTTGCGCTAGCACTGCAGCCACGTGGCATGAAAACAGGACGCTATGCCACAGGGTGCAAAAAGAGGCTGCCGCCATGCCTCAGGGCACGAAAATGGGATGCCGCCATGCCACAGGGTGCACAAACGGGTACTACCATTGATTAAACATTGTTTAATCATGTTTTAATAATTTTAATTTTAATTTTTGTATTTAACTTTTATGTATTGCCCTGTTCACCGCCCTGAGTCTCTTGAGAGAAGGGCGGTATATAAATTAAATTAAATTAATAAATAAATAATAAATAATACCATGCCGCAGGGCACAAAAACAGGCCACCGCCATGCTGCAAGATGCATAAACAGCCTCCGCCGCACCGCAGGGCATGGAAACAAGGCACAGCAGCAGACAAGAACGTGGCAGGGTTAGTGAGTATCATACGGGGTGCTATCCCGCCCTGGTTGTGGCATGCACGTGCTCACGGCCCCATGTGCATGTGTGCGCGCACCCACAGGTGTAAAATGCTTCCCCCTCCCTTTTCCTGGTTGGTGACCTCTGCTGTAGAGGTTTTGATCGAGTCTGCAGTTGCAGTTTCAGCAATAATATAGCTTTAGGATTTCCCTGACCACTCTGGACTTTTTAAACTATAGTATGGCCCCATAGTTGACCTGTTCAGTACCTATAATTAGATGATAATGGTTTAATCTTATCATCTAATTATAGGTACTGAACAGGTTACTGCCTTGCTTGCAATACAACAGCATCCTTCTCTAGTGTAAATATCCTTTATATATCTGGACTTTAGCTTTCAGATTTTACAGTCATTACCGAAAAGTCAGAAGTGGAAATCTATGAATCCAGAAGGTAGCAAAGCTGGAAAGAAGGATCATTTCTACTGAGAAGTTCCATCTTGGTACCAGAGCTAACACTGGTGGCTGCTTTTCTTTTCTTTATAAGACATAATCCAATATTGCTTGACCCTTTCTGTCTGCTTAGCACATTTATTTATGTACTATCCTTTATGGCTGACCGTGACACTGTATGGTCTCCTTCATAAATATGTATCTTCCAGATACATTTGGGATTGCAAATCTTGATATTCCCGTGCTGCCTGTAATCACAATTTAGCTGGAAGGTTCCAAGACAGGACTATCTTCAGTTCCTGGAGATCGTGGCATGCTGTCGCCTTTCAGTAGAAGTTGGGACTTCTGACGATCTTGGTTGCCTGAGTCTGGGACAGGGAATGAAGGAAAAATGTTAGTTTAGTCTCGCAAATGAAGGCGAAGATACGTGTCCCAGGATAAATGTTGCATCTTATCTGGGTTGGTCATCAGGACCAGAGAACTCGACTTCCAAGCTATTGGGCTCCAGCATGAGTCGAAAAGCTTGTTAGCTTAATTTAGCCAAGATCACAGTTTTCTGTCTGCCATGAAGCAATTTTTACGTATCTTCCAGTTCTGTTTCTTTTAGGTTATCAGGTTAGATCAGGCATGTCAAACTCGCGACATCACGTGATGTTGCGTGACGTATTGCAACTTTTTCCCCATTGCCGGCAATGGGGAGGGCGCAGTTTCGTCGTGATGTATCTTGCCCACGGGCCGGCAGTTTGACATGCCTGGGTTAGATGGAGGTTTGACGGCCTGTGAGATCAGATGTTCTCGTATCGATGGGTGCTTACAGGCTTTGTTCTTAGTGCCTGTTTTAAAGTTTCTTCCTGTGTTTCATTGATATTATGTTTTGCCTTGTATTTAATGTGTTGTTAGCTGTCCAGGGATGCATCTACAAGATGAATAGTGACATAAGTCAATTTAATTCATTAATGTTGCTTCTGCACCTTCTATGTCATATTTTACTTTGACCTGTATTTTGATGAGTTACGGAGATTCAGCCCTAGCGTCTTTTCTTCCTTGCTGAAACTGAACTACATTTGAAAATAAGGAATCGAAAGCTCAGAATAATAGAACAGAATAACAGAGTTGGAAGGGACCTTAAAGGTCTTCTAGTCCAACTCCCTGCTCAGGCAGGAAACCCTGCACCATTTTAGAGAAATGACTGTCCGTTCTCTTCTTAAAAACTTCCAGCGTTGGGGCATTCACAACTTCTGGAGGCAGGTTGTTCCACTGATTAATTGTTCTCACTGTCAGGAAATTTTTAAGTTGCTTCTCTCCTTAATTAGTTTCCATCCATTGCTTCTTGTCCTGCCTTCAGGTGCTTTGGAGAATAGCTTGACTCCCTCTTCTTTGGGGCAGCCCCTCAGATATTCTTTTCTTTAGACTAGACAAACTCAATTCTTGTTACCGTTCTTTATATGTAGCTCAAGACAATTCCTTGGAGATTGCTGTGTGTCATAAAGAAGCACGTTTTTTTAAAAAGGAGCTTACCCCAAGATGGAGCATCTTGTGACTCACATACATCCTCCTTTTCCAGGGCCTGTGCCCCCCCCCGCTTCTCAAGATAATGTCTCTGAAATTGAGTGGCAAAGAGCTGCATCTTACCAGCATGATTTTCTGTCATTTTTAGCAAAAAGAGATAAAATGCATTAACTCTAAAAAAAAAAAAGATGAGGATAAAGGGCTGAAAATTTCACCAGCCCCCTCCAGAGATAATATCGTGATGCTATCATGATTATGCTAGCTCTCAGCTGCTCCAAAAATTGATTCTTTGGGAGGGGAGGGGAATCAGTACAGCTCCTGGCTGCAAGATGAAGTTCTTGCTGCCCTTCCTACTGTTGTGGGTCTGAGGAAGGAAGATCATATCCCTATCCTTTTCGAAATAGTTTTTTTTCCCCCAGTTACGTGCTATAAAACATCTGGCTGGAGACGTGTGAGTGACAGGTTTTCTGTTCCTCTGCTCCTCTCTCCTTTGTTCTCTTCTCTTGCTCCAGTTTCCTTCAAATGCTACTTCTCCGAAACTAAAGGCTGCACCGTTCCATGCTGACTGACAGTAAGAAGGCCCAAACTAGGAAGAAAACAGAACTAATCCCATTCATTGTGGGCACCTCTTCAGCAGATGTTTTGAACTATTGTTCCCAGGATTCCTTTACATTTGCAGTTGGCAGGGTCTGAGGGTTCCAAACATCTGGAAGGGGCTTCCGATTTTTTTTTTAATCTTAAGTTGTAAGCCTTTTTTTTTTCCTCAAGTGAATTCATTGAAGATTATAGTTTACAAACTAAATGAAAAATAGAAAAAAGATGCAAAGGGAAAAATCAGGAAAGGCATAAAGAATAGAGGGGGGAAAGGAAATACAATTAGTTGTCAACTTATGAGCCTTGGTGGAGCAGTGGGCTAATGCCTCCTTAAGTAACACCAGCTGCTTGCAATCAGTGCAGGTTCGCATCCCACCAGGCTCAAGGTTGACTCAGCCTTCCATCCTTCCCAGGTAGGTAAAATGAGGACCCAGATTGTTGGGGGCAATTAAGCTGACTTTGTAATAATGCCGCTTGGGGGTGTGTGTGAAAGCCCGAATAAGCAGGCATATACATAGAATGAAGGCTACTGCTAAGCTTGTAAGCCGCCCTGAGTCTTCGGAGAAGGGCGGGATATAAATGGAATTAAAATAAAAAATAAATAAATATACATAGAATGAAGGCTACTGCTAAGCTTGTAAATCGCCCTGAGTCTTCGGAGAAGGGCGGGATATAAATGGAATTAAAATAAATAAATAAAAATTCTTAATGACCAAAGTTACGATGGTGGTGGGAAAAAATGGCTTATCAATGTGTGATCACTACTCACACTTACGATCATTACAGCAACCCCACAATCATAGGATTACAACTCTAACCAATGTCTTGCAGTCTTTTCACGAGACGCAACTGTCTGGAGGGTGATTTTTGTTCCTCTCCTTTATCCATAGAGGTCTTGCCAGCTCTTTGTTCTTTGACACATGTGTTGGCTATGCTTTTCATGTAGCCATCTTCAATCTGCCATTCTTCTCTGGAAACATATCTTATTTGTAGCCTATATAAGGAGGCTAAAGGGGCTTCTTGCTGAAGGTTTTTGGAATGGTCCAGAAGGATTGGAGACAGAAGAACAGAAGTAGGAAGGAAGAAATAGCACTTAGACTTATACAGCACTTCAATCCTGTTTTGAATCTCATGAAGTTGCCAGCCAATTCTACACGTGGCAATTCATTGTATAAGAGAAACCCTTTCTCTTGTCTGTCCCCTTTAGATTTCTTGGATGGCACCCCTCTGACCAGATTCTAATTTTATGTAAAAGTTGGAGAATATGTAATTTAGGACAAAAAATGCAATGAGAATCAGCATTGCCAGCAATGGTGGTGGTGGTGGTGGGGTAAAAGAGCCATGGTGGTGCAGTGGTTAGAATGCAGTATTGAAGGCTAACTCACTGCTCACTGCCAGGAGTCCGATCCTGACCAGCTACAGGTTGACTCAGCCTTCCATCCTTCCGAGGTTGGTAAAATGAGGACCCAGATTGTTGGGGGCAATATACTGATTCTCTAAACTGCTCATGGAGATCGCTGTAAAACACCTTGAAGCGATATAAAGGTCTGAGTGCTATTGCTATTGCTATTGTGTACTTTAATCAGTTGTGTGGTTCATCCTGTAGCATTGGTTAGGCTTACCAGAAGTGGTCCAATAGATATCTTGTATGACATGCCCAGTTCTATATCAGCAAGTCAAGCTTCTTCATTTTATTCTGGACACTTTCTATCAAATTTAAGCCAAGAACAAATCCGCAATTCGTAGGTCCATTCAGTTCTTCTGATAAACTCTTTCTGGCAACTTGTCCAACCACATTCCTGGCCAGCACTTCCAACCTGTGTGGGTGCCTTAGGGATGGGGATAAAATCCATGTCGGTTATTTATCTGCCCTGACCTCAGAGCCCAACTCCTGCAAGGCTGTCCGAGGTGCCCTCAGCCCATTGTCCTGCTAATGGTTTTATAGAGACAAAGATCAACAAACAAACCTTGTGAAAAGCCTTCAAGTTTGTGGGAAGTGACACAAGAAAAATGATGGCCTTCCTTTAAGGCAAGGCTGAATGCCACAAGCAAAGGAAATGATATGCTAGTTCTTCTAAGCACTTGAAGCCACTAATATTTACAGGCATCTCCTGAGCTGAACTTAGCATAAATGCTACCAAATGTAATCTCTCCCTCCCTCCCTCCCTCCCTCCCTCCCTCCCTCCCTCCCTCCCTCCCTCTCTCTCTCTCTCTCTCTCTCTCTCTCTTAGGCTGCCAGCTATGGCTATCAGTGGGGTTGATAAAAGGTTAAGGTTAAAATAAAGCTATCAAAGCTAAATAGTTTTCTGTTGGGTAATGTAAACTTAAAATAGATGGGCAGTTTTCCTTTGTAGAATTCCTTTGTAGAATTTTCTAACATTGCAATGGTGAGAAAAGCCATCAGAGAATCTGTGAATAAATGTTCTTATTCAGATTGGGCAGACATTTATCTGAAATGGTATAGGGTCTCCTGGTTGGGTGGGGGTTTGGGCTGGAGGATCTCCAGGGTCCCCTCCAACTCTGCTATTCTCTTATTCTATGATCATGTGTCCCGTCCCATCAAGCCCAAAGAAAGTCTGGAATGGTATAGGATCTCCTACCATGGGCAGGGGGCTGGGGTTGGGCTAAATGTCTCCAAAGCCCCTTCCATTCCTATTATTCTATGTTCTAAAAGTTCAGCTTGCTTCACATTGAATGAAAAAGTCCTTCAGATTGGCAGATAGAGGATGCAGAGAGCTAAGAGAAGACAAAGCAAGAAGTCCTTGGCTGGATTTGCATATTGGACTTGGGTCAAATGTTCATGAATTTTGCAAAGCCTCTGTTTTGCAAATCCAGTTGTGGTTTACTTCACAGACCTTGCTTAATCAAACCATGCTTTAACATGGTGTTTCTGGTCCTAACTGTACATCGCAGGTTACCTGTGCAGCTGTTTTACATTAAGTGATCTTTCTTTCTTATTCTGTTCTAGGGAAGGACTAAGGAAGTAAGGTACTTACAGGAAGTCATATGGTGACACTGAGTGGCTGTTATTCTCAGTGACAATCCAGCTTCTTAAAACACTAGCTGTGGATTACCTTTCCCCCCACATTTGGAAACATCTGTTTCCTCTTTATGGAAGAACCGTCCCTGTCACAATCGGGAGAAGTTGCCTAGTCATAAAATGGCTGTCACAATAGGTAGAGAAAATCACAAAACAATAAAAATCATCTCAGCCTTCATTCAGCAGCACTGTTTGTTCTTTAAAAAAAAATTGTAAAGGCTTCCCCTATCCAGTCCTGTCTGACTCTAAGGCAGGGGTCCTCAAACTTGGCCACTTTAAGACTTGTGGACTTCAACTCCCAGAATTCCCCAGCCAGCATGGCTGGCTGGGTAAACCACAAGTCTTAAAGTGGCCAGGTTTGAGGACCCCTACTCTAGAGGGTCAGTGCTCATCTCTGTTTCCTAGCCAAGAGAGCCAGTATTGTCCAAAGATGCTTTTGTGATCATGTGGACATCATGACTGTACATCAAGGTGCACAGAATGCTGTTAACTGTCCCATCAAAGTGGTACCTACTTATCCACTCGGCATTTGCATGCTTTCAAACTGCTAGGTTGGCAGGAGCAGGGCAGGATGGGAGCTCACCCTGTCATGCGTTGCTTGGACCTTGAACTGCCAACCTTTCAATCAACAAGCCCAATGTCTTAACCGCTAGGACACCAAGCCCCTCCGTTTATTGACAGCATACTCCAAAAAACATTCCATCGTTCCTCTGGACCATGATGATATGACCATTCTGAAGGTGGTCAGTCTGGGAGTAAATCACGGAAGATTTCCTGTCTCACCTCTGCCTGGATGGCCTGATCAGCATGCTCTGAAAAGAAAGTAGGACACCTTGAAATTTTGGGGAACGTTCTGTTCCTGGCCTAGAACAATCTGCACATCCCTTCTTGTACTCCTAACAGACCAGTGACCATATCCAGGTAGAATTTTTGATGCTTTCTCTCATAGATTTTCCAGGATGGAAAAAAATGGCTTTGAGCAAAAGGCCTGCATAATTCAAAATAGTTCTCTCCTTGCTTTGCTTGGCCATTGATTGAAAACCCTAATCTGATCTGTTATGGTGTAGAATGCAAAGCTTTAGGATCCATTTTACTCTGCTATGAAAGCCACATTGGAAATCTATGGAAATTGGGTTGCTTATCCCTCTTGATCACATAACCATTTGCATAAAGTTTCCTTAGCTGTGCATTAACTTTGCAAATGCTCCACCATCCCAGCTTAGACTATTAGGGTCTTAGCAGCAGGGTGGTGGCTGCACAGAAAAATGGCCTCAGTCTTTAGCATATTTCAAGGGCGTGCTGAGCAATTCAACAGCTCATTTTGCACCCCGAGGGGCACAGCCCGCCTGCTTCCTGATATGTTATACTTGCACAAATGTCTATAGCAGGGGCGTCCAACCTTGGCAATTTCAAGACTTGTGGACTTCATTTCACAGAATTCCCTAGCCATCATTGGTCTGTAGAATTCTATAGAATTCTGGCAGAACATTTCCTGGCTACTGAGCTGTTTCACTTCTCAGATGGCAGCTCTGCAGGCACGTGGCAAAAATGACAAGGGCTTGTCTTCCACCCTCCTTGCATCCGGCAGTTTTACTGGTTCACCTGGCAGGTCTTTGCTTCCATTTCTACTTCAAGAAATGGCAAGGAGGCTTCTGAGCTAAAGAGAAAATGTGAAAAGATCACACACAACACAGCTTGTTGTTGGTGGCTATGTTCAGCATTTGTTGGGGTACATTAGCTAAGAAAGGGGAGGATTTGAAGTGGACTGAGAACAGGTCAAGCATTCAGAGGGGAGCGACTTGGTCCAGCATGTTCAGGGATGAGCAGTGGGTAGGGTACAATAACAATAACTGTAATAATAATAGAGTTGGAAGGGACCTTGGAGATCATATAGTCCAACCCCCTGCTCAGGCAGGAAACCCTATACCAGGGGTGTCAAACTCAATTTCATTGAGGGCCGCATCAGCATTGCGGTTGCCCTCAGGGGGCTGGGTGGGTGTGGCCTGGGTGGGTGTGGCCTACTGGGTGGGCGTGGCTAGAGTGCGTATGGCCTACTGGGTGGGCGTGGCCAGCTCTACATCGTTCGCATCAAGGGTGCCTATGGGGGCCCGGGCAGGAGTGGGACAGATCTGAGGGTCTCTGGCAGAAGGAGGGTCTCTGGGCCAGGGCCAAGGCAGTGGGGGCCGTTCCTTCACTGTTTCCAGGATGGCTTCGTGGGCCACATGAAACCACTTTGTGGGCCGGATCTGGCCCCCGGGCCTTGTGTTTGACATTTCTGCCCTATACCATTTCAGACAAATGGCTGTCCAGTCTCTTCTTAGAAACTTCCAGTGCTGGAGCACCCAAAGGTTCTAGAGGCAGGTTGTTCCACTAATTAATTGTTCTCACTGTCAGGAAGTTTCTCCTTAGTTCTAGGTTACTTCTCTCCTTGATTAGTTTCCATCTGTTCCTTCTTGTCCTGCTTTGTGGTGGTTTGGAGAATAGCTTGACTCCCTCTTCTTTGTGGCAACCCCTGAGATATTGGAAGGCTGCTATCATACTTATTGTCAGTCTCGTTTTAGGGTTCAGAATATACTTCTCCTCTGTCCTCGTTTCAAAATGGCAGGAAACTATGCTGTCTCTTTTGATTTCTTGAATAAGGTATTTAATTTCTTTCCCGCTTTATGGTTATCCTGCGGGGGGGGGGAGGGGGAAGAAATCTTAAGAAGAGTGTAAAGGCAAAAGATGCTGCAGCTGTCAGAAATACCTACCGATTCCCGTGGGCCCAAATTTTAATCGTGTGGCCCTGAGGATGCTGGAAAGGTCACAAGTGTGAAAACTGGGTTGCAACTCCTTTTTCAGGGCTGTTGTATCTTCAGTCATTAAACAAAAGGTGGTACATTGAGGACAGCCTGAACATCTTATAGAATCCCAGAGTTTTCACAGAGATGCTAAAGGACTCGCTGAGCTGCCTCCCTTTGCAGGTAAAATGGGAAGAGTCTGAAAAAAAAAACACCTTCCAATCCTTTTCTTGGCTTAAATGCCTAACAGCTGAGCGGGCTGCTAATCCAAAGCTGCTCCCATGCTCGGAGCCTCCTTATCTTTTAGCTGCATCTTAGCTGTTGCTTTTAATGAAAGACTCCGGAGGCATCACGTTGTGTCCGCATGAGGGATTTAAAGGAGGCGAGGTCAAAGAGGAGCTCCCAGTGGGGGGAGCAGGCCTTTAAATCAAGAGTGGAAGAAGGGCTTGAGCGAGCAGCATCTTGAAGCTGGAGCCCAGGGACCGGAAGAGAACAGCCTTTTGTTGGTGGTAGAAACGGATTATGGGCCACCGTGAAAGGGTTTGTCTCCTTCTGCTTTCCGTCCCATTCCTTCTCTCTTTGTGCCCTTCAGAATAGGGAAGGGGAAGAATTTGGCTGGTAGCAATTAGTAGGCAGCCTGGCTTCTGCCTCCCCCTCCTTCTCCTGGCGTAAATGGATTTTTCTGCTACTTTCCCGTTAAAGGATGGATTTGGCCCCAGGTAAGTGGCCCAATCATCCTCCCTGAGAAAGGAGGCAGCAGGTCACCAGGTAGCATCTTACCGTGGTGGCAACGGCTGGAATGGATCCATTTTTAGAATGTGCCGAATGGTTTTGCTGGCACAGATTGGTGACTAATGCTTAGTTGAAATGCCCTTAAGTGGCAGTTAGAAAAGGCCATGAATATTTTTAGGCCCAAGGGAAGTGGGCAGGGTGACCAGATTTGATGCAATCTGCTCAAAAACTGCACTGCTATAACTCTGCTTTCCACACGTGGAGTAGTTTAAGACTAGGAGCATCCTTACCATCATCAAGGTTTATTCCTGTCCCCCATGCCCCCTGGGTTTGAACAGGGGTCAGTGGCTCAGTGCAATGGAGTGAGCTCCTGTTATTTGCCCCAGTTCCTGCACACCTAGCAATCTGAAAGCACACAAATGTGAGTAGATTAATAGGTACCACATTGGTGGGAATCTAACAGCATTCCGTGCACCTTTTATGCTGGCCACATGACCATGGAAATTGTCTTTGGACAACACTAGCTTCTTTGGCCAAGAAACGGATATGAATACCGTGCCCTAGAGTCAAACGTGACTGGACAGGGAAACCTTTACCTTTGAATGTGAAAATTAAGATCAGTATTCCAGAAAAACCAAGGCTGGAATGATGTTTATAGATCCGTGAATTAATTCTATTTTAATAGACTCTCTGAGTGGAAAAATAACGCAAGGGTGGTGACACCTCTGTCTGGTGAGAGATTTCAAGAGGCCCTTAGATATGGGGCTGCTGATAGGGTCCCTTAGGTCAGGGGTCCCCAACCTCCAGTCTGTAGGCCAGTACTGGGCCATGGCATGCCAGCAACCGGTTTACACAAACAAGGAAAGCCCCATCCACAGGATGCAGGCAGCACACAAAACCATACCCCCTCCGGTCTGCGGGAAAACCTCTCTCCATGTAACCGGTCCCTGGTACCCAAATGTTTGGGGACCTCTGCCTTAGGTGCTGCCATTATTTGGCTCCAGGCCTCTATTTCTACTGCCATACTCTGTGCACTTTTCTATCAGTGTGAATGCAAGAACTGAACAGAAGTGTCCTCATTCATCGGATTGGCAATGACGACATTGATGGGGAGAGTCCCTTCTGGACTCATGGCTTCTTGGCAGCTTCTCAGCCAGGCTGACTCCAGCCTCAGCAGGCCTCCATCAGGAGGAAGCTGCAAGAAGGAAATAGCATTTGTCAGAACCAGTTTGCCATCTCCTGTCCTATGCTTTGTTTCCAGAAGCTTGTCTACTTCATGGAATCAAAGAATTACAGAACTAGAAGGCTCTAACTTAGGGCTTTTCAACCTTTTCACCCATTGTACCACTTTTAGGATAGGGCAACATCCGAGTACCACCAGTCGCCTAGCAAGGTGTCAAAACCTTGATGACAAAAAAAACAAACACAAAAAAGTGATGAGGTACAGGTAGTCCTCGACTTACAACAGTTCGCTTAGTGACTGTTCAAAGTTACAATGGCCATGAAAAAAGTGCCTCCCAAGCCACAGCCAAGCAAGACACCTGCCTGCCCGCCCGGCGGCGCTCTTCCTCCTGTCCCAGTTTTTCATTGTTGTGAGCATTTCTGTTGAGGTTTGGCAGCGAGGGTGGAGTGGGGGGGGGTGTTTGGTTCTTATTCCCCCCCGTCTGCTGGGTGGTTGCAGCAGGTTTTGGTCACTTCACATGACCCTGGGACACTGTGACCATCATAAATATGAATCAGTTGCCAAGCATCTGAATGTAAATCACAAGATCCTGGAGATGCTGCAACATTCCAGCTGATCGGCACTTCTTCTGGGCTCAGCAGAAGCGCCAGGACCAGCGCTGAGCTCCAGCTGGATCCTGGTGCTGATCCTGGCACTTCCGCTGAGCCCTGACAGCCCTGCAGTTCCAGCCGTCTCTCGCTCAGGCTTGTGCGGTGCTGCCACTGGTTCAGCTCATTCCCCTCCCCCACTACCACTTTTCTAGGATGGTCGCGTACCACCTGCCAGGTGCCAATGTACCACTGGTGGTACCCGTACCACTGGTTGAAAAGCCCTGGTCTAACCCACACAATTAAGTGCCAGAATTTCAATTAAAGCCCAAATAGATATATCTAATGTCTCTCTGAACACATCCACTGAAGCAGAGTTCACTGCCTCTTTCAATAATTGGTTCGAGTGTCAAATTGCTCTGATAGGCAAAGTCCTCGGCTTATGACCGTAACTGGAACCAGAATTTCCATTGTTAAGCAGGGCAATTCTTAAACGAGTCATGCCTGACCTTACCCTTGGCTGAGACCGAATGACCCAGCTGGCTGTGTGCCTGAAGCAGGACTAGAACTCCCAATCTCCCATTTTCTAGCTGGTACCTTGATCACTACATCAAAGTGGCTCTCGTTCTGCACTTTAGGATGGGGGTGTCAAACTTGCAATGTCACATGACGTGTCGCGACGTATCTCGGCTTTTTCCCCATTGCTGGCCATGGGGTGGGCACGCTTTCTGGCACCCCTGCTTTAGGACAACCTAGACAAGTTTTCCATCTTTTTGTGTGTGTATGTGTGTGTGAGACAGCCCATCAGATATTTGAAGAATGATCTTAGATCCCCACAAGCCCTCCCTTGTTAAGACTGAGCATATTCACTTCCCTCAATTTCTCCTTATTGGGTTTCACTGCCAGTCCCTCGATCACAACTGAATTTCGTTGTGAGTTACACAATGACAATAAGGATATTCTATTCTGTTCTATTGTTCCCATGTCCTTCTCTGGAACATTCCCATTTGTCTGCGTCCTTCTTAAATGGATGCCCAGAACTGGTCCCTGAATAATCCCATTATTATTTCCAGGATGAGAGCCAAGGAAGACTTCCTTAAGCAACCCGTAACACAAGAAGAGCATTTTTGCTTCTAATTAACGCTTCAGCCTCCGCCGTCCCCAAATCTCTGAGCAACAAATACTTCCATAAAGGAGACTTGGGAGGGTTGAGGGTATCAACTTGTCTTCTGGAAACAGAAATATGTCCCTGGCTCTGAAAACTGATTGACAGCTCGGTTGAGAGTCAGGCCACAGCATGGGCAGCATCTTGGAACGTTAGGCAGCCACCTCTAAACTGGAATTATTTATTGATTTTTGTGTCACTTCTCAGTCCATTACCCAGACAGGGTGCATTTATATAATTTGGAAAAGGGGCAACTGCAGGATAAACAAACCAGCAACGTATTTCTTGCCAGACTGTAGCTTCCTAGTTCTCAATACAAAGTTATACCAGAAGCTGAATTGATGGGTGAGGGGGTGGAGGTGCTTTTATTTATTTACATCCCGCCTTTATGATTTTTACAAATAACTGGAGGTGGGGAACATATCCAGCACGCACCTTGCTCCAATTTTCCCCACAACAACAACTAGCCCGAGCTGAGAGAGAGTGACTGGCCCCAAATCACCCAGGTAGCTTTTATGCCTAAGGTGAGACTAGAACTCACAATCTCCTGCCAGGTTCCCCAAGGTCACCTAGTCGGCTTTCATGCCTAAGGATGCACGGGCTCCTGCTGATTGGTCCACAAAGTCAACCAAAGTTCAAAGTCACCCAGTCCCTAAGGTTGGGACTAGAACTCCGTCCCCTGCTCATCGGTCCATCCAGTCATTTTTCAGGCCTAAGGCAGAACTAGAACTCACAGCCTTCCGGTGATTCGTCCAAGTCTCCCAGCTGGCTTCCATGGATAAGGTAGGACTTGAACTCATGGTCTCTTGCATTCTAACCTGGTGCTCTAATGATCTGTGGGACCTCTTGAGAAGTCTCATTTCTTTGGCCACCCGGTAGGTCAGAAGAAACGTCTCATCTCAAGCTGGGTGAGGGTGCAGTTTCTTGTCAGGCATCCTACATGGCTTTCCCTGAAGGGGGAGTGTGGATGCTTCTTTGAAGAAACGAGGAGAAGCCTGTATTTAGAGGATAATTTTAGTATCCAGCGGGCTTCATGTCTGTCAAGTTTGGGGGCCTGGAATGTTGGTGGTGAAAAGAGAGAAACAACAATCCATCCCTCAAGTAAACAAGCCACTTCTCCATTCCCCTCCTTTTGCAAGCAAACATTTTTGGCAAGTAAGTTCTGTTTAGGAGGGGCTTTTATCCTTGCTTGAGGAGGGATTGTCTCCCCTTTGGTGAAAAGTGGTGGATTTGCTTCTTCTTCTTCTTCTTCTTCTTCTTCTTCTTCTTCTTCTTCTTCTTCTTCTTCTTCTTCTTCTTCTTCTTCTTCTTCTTCTTCTTCTTCTTCTTCTTCGTTTCTTCATTGTACTTTCCAGTTATGGTGAAGCCCCCTCCCCAAATAAAGTTCCTTCAGGGAAGGAAGTCACATGATTGTCATTAGAGGGTTCCCCCCTACCTCTGACCTGGTCTCCGTCTCCATGAACTGTAGAAAGAATAGGAAGATAAAGGTTTTGTCCAAGTTGGAGCTATTCAAACCTAGGAAAGCAGTGATAGCTAAGAGGGGAAATTAAGTCATTTTCTAAGTAATGGAAGTCATTTGGCATTACTCTTTCTCGGTGGTGGCGGGAAGTTAAAGAGAATGACATTTCTTTTAATTTTGGCAATGGGGAAAGAACGATTGGGCTCCGTTTTGAAGGCAGAGATCATGTTGCCAAAAAGAAATATATATAAAAAGGTAAAGGTTCCCCCGCACATGCGTGCTAGTCGTTTCCGACTCTAGGGGCCGGTGCTCATCTCCGTTTCAAAGCCGAAGAGCCAGCGCTTGTCCGAGGAAGTCTCCGTGGTCATGTGGCCGGCATGACTAGACGCCAAAGGTGCACGGAACGCTGTTACCTTCCCACCGGAGTGGTCCCTATTTTTCTACTTCCATTTTGACGTGCTTTCGAACTGCTAGGTTGGCAGAAGCTGGGGCGAGTAACAGGCGCTCACTCTGATATATATATATATATATATATATATATATATATATATATATATATATATATATATATATATATATATATATAAGGGACGCGGTGGCTCAGTGGGTTAGGACGCTGAGCTTGTCGATCAGAAGGTCGGCAGTTTGGCGGGTCGAATCCCGAGTGCCGCGTAGCAGAGTGAGCGCCTGTTACTCGTCCCAGCTTCTGCCAACCTAGCAGTTCGAAAGCACGTAAAAATGGAAGTAGAAAAATAGGGACCACTACAGTGGGAAGGTAACAGCGTTCTGTGCGCCTTTGGCGTCTAGTCATGCCGGCCACATGACCACGGAGACGTCCTCGGACAAGCGCTGGCTCTTCGGCTTTGAAACGGAGATGAGCACCGGCCCCTAGAGTCGGAAACGACTAGCACGCATGTGCGGGGGAACCTTTACCTTTACCTTATATATATATATATATATATATATATATATATATATATATATATATATATATATATATATATATATATATATATATATATAATTGCCGGCCCAGAAAAAAAGGAAGAGGAAATGACCTTTTGTGTGAAATTTGATTTCAGGTCTTTAAGGTTTCTGCTTTTGAGTGTTTTTGTGCGTTGGAGCTTTGTGTTCAACGTCTATTTGTCTCAGGATTTGCTTGTTTAAAACTAAACTCACAGGAATAAAATGTAGGTTCCTCACATTCCTCTCGTGTTTTTTTAATCCTTGCATTGGTAACGCTGGCCGGCAACCTTACTCAACAGGAGTCGAATCGAATTGCCCCATTTTATGATCTTTCTGGCCACGTTTGTTGAGTGAATCACTGCAGCTGTTAAGTTAGTAACACGGTTGTTGACTGAGTCTGGCTTCCCCATGGATTTTATTTATTTTTATTTTATTTTAATTCCATTTATATCCCGCCCTTCTCCGAAGACTCAGGGTGGCTTACAAACTTAGCAGTAGCCTTCATTCTATGTATATGCCTGCTTATTAGGGCTTTCACACACACACACACACACACACACACACACACACACACACCAAGCGGCATTATTACAAAGTCAGCTTAATTGCCCGCAACAATCTGGGTCCTCATTTTATCTACCTCGGAAGGATGGAAGGCTGAGTCAACCTTGAGCCTGGTGGGATGCTTGTCAGAAGGTCACAAAAAGGGGATCACGTGACCCCGGGACGCTGCCACCATCATAAATAGGAAGCGGTTGCCAAGCAACTGAACTTTGATCATGTGTTCATGCTGGAAAGATCGTAACTGAAAACCAGCCATAAGTCATTTGCTTTTTACTGCCATTCTAACTTTGAATGGTCACTACCTGTAGTTTTTGCACCTCAGCTAGCTCTGTGTCGGATATTTTTACATTGACAACAGATGGAAATGTAGCCATTTTCTTTTAGAGTTAGATAATGCTGCGAAGTGGGGGGGGATGTGAATGAGAGTTCAGCTAGACCAGGGGTCGGCAACCTCGGCTCTTTTATGACTCGTGGACTTCAACTCCCAGAATTCCTGAGCCAGCTATGCTGGCTCAGGAATTCTGGGAGTTGAAGTCCACGAGTCATAAAAGAGCCGAGGTTGCCGACCCCTGAGCTAGACATAACAACAATGAGCCTAACGTGAGAATCAAGGTTGTTGAAACCAGAGCTGATAAAGAATTGGCGGTCATCGCTTCAAGCTAATTGGGGAATGTGATTTATGACTGTCAACTGGAGGAGGGAATTGTGCTTTGATACTATGTGCCCAGGGGAGGAGAAGTCATTTTTTGGCTTCAATTATATAAGTGCCGATATTATGCTACTCGAATAAAAGATTCTTTAAGGTAAACAATGCCTCGAGGTTCTTTTGAAGAGTTTCATCTGTCGGAACCATGACACTCTGTTTATTCACTACCTGTAGATTATTCACCCCAGCTAGCTCTGACTTTGTGGCTTTGAACAAGTCTCCGATTCAGGGGAAAGGAAGGTTTTGTGGGGGGGGAGAAGGCGCAGTGGGGGAAGAACACGCAAGAGTTTGGAAGTTATATTCCTCTTTTCTTGTCTCCCAGACTGAAGAGAGGGATAGTAAATGAACTCTTTGAGAGACATACAAACCCTCCCCATTTTTCCCCCCTGTGGATGATCATTTGGGAAGGGGAATACATGGATTTTTTTTTATTTTAAAAAGAGAGAGAAAGAGGTTGGTTCCTTATTTGTTCAGAGGACCTCATTTGTTCAGAATGCTGTGGTGGTATGGTGGATTCATACATCACGCTAACCCCAAAACTAAGGCCCAAAATGGGTTGGTGAGATGCGTGTTTAATTTATAGTGGGAAGATACTTCATAATAAAGTCATTGTTATAGTTTATCATAGAGGGAAGATACTTTGTAAGCAGTCTAAAGAAAGTTTTGTAGGCAAGCTATTTTGGGGCTCTCTGTGCTTTCAGGCAATTATACCAGATGTTCATGCTGCTGTGAACATTCTGAGGTAGCGTCACCACATGAGATTCTCAGAAGCGAGAGACCATTTTTAAATTGGCATGGAAGTGAAGTGGACAGAATAACAGAACAGAATAACAGAGTCGGAAGGGACCTTGGAGGTCTTCTAGTCCAACCCCCTGCTCAGGCAGGAAACCCTATACCATTTCAGACAAATGGCTGTCCAGTCTCTTCTTAAAAATGTCCAGTGTTGGAGAACCCACAACCTCTGGAGGCATCACAACTTCTGGAGGACATGTGATGCCTTCAAAGAAAGTCTGAAAGAAAAAGAAATACTATACTGATATGATTATTATTTTTAGGAATATCAGGGGGGAAATTACATATTCAATTGTTATTTATCAAAATAATAAGAATTGTATTAACCCAATGCTTGCAAAAGAGGTTATTTGGGGGGAAAGAGGAAATCAACTAAAATTAATATGTGGATTATAGAAATTAATCCTTAAGGATTCTTCTACAAATGTAACCCAGACAACACAATTATTGATTGGGGGAAAAAATCAATAATATAAAAAAAAGAAAGTCTGAAAGTTTGCCTCATCTTGGTTTGCCTTCCAATCCCTTCAGATTAGGGTGGGGGTAGAACTTTTGTTTTTCCAGATCTAGGCAGAACACCTGTTTTGCAGATAAAACCCAAGCAGCATTAAAGATGAAGCAATGGGCAAAGCCTGCTTAGCAAAAAAGAAAAAAAATTGACAGTTTTTACGAGGTGATTTTCAATAGCCTCAGATTTAAGCACCTTTCACAGCAGCTTCCTCTGACTTTTAATGTCCCTACTGATTTTTTTTTGCTTCTAGCACAAAAACAACTCCTTCTGTTTGAAGGAAATATATATGGAAAAATCATTCTTCAAACAAACACAGAAGCCTGTGAACAATTTTTTAACCACGAGTGCTTTAAAAGGAACTGCTCTGTCCCTAAAATACTTTTTAAAAGGGCAACCTAAGAGTCTAACAACTTTTATTAAGTGGGTGTGCTTGAATATGTACGCATGTGTGCCTCTTTGTACGGAATACGTCCATTTATAAATACTTCAGGAAATGCTAATTTTGTTATTCTGTTCAGTGTATTCTGGTTGAATTGAAGATATCTTGATTGGCAGGCTGATGACCTCGTTTTTGAAGATACAACTGAAACAGGATATTTTTCTCTGCCTGCATATTTCTTTTTTTAAAAAAGTCTAAGAGTTCAGGTCAGCCCTGGCCGTTGGTAGCAAATCTGGTCTTGAGCAAAGCAGCTAAGTTAATTTCTCTGAATATATCTAGGCCAGCTTGGTGATATTTAAAATAGAATAGAATAACAGAGTTGGAAGCGTCTTCTAGTCCAACCCGTTGCAGGTAGGTAACCCTATACTATTTCAGACAAATGACTGTCCAATTTCTTCTTAAAAACTTCCAGTGTTGGAGCATTCACAACTTCTGGAGGCAAGTCATTCCACTGACTAATTGTTTGGTCAGGAAATTTCTCCTTAGTTCCAGATTACTTCTCTCTTTAATTAATTTTCATCCTTTGCTTCTTGTCCTTCCTTCAGGTGCTTTAGAGAATAGCTTGCCTCCCTCTTCTTTGTGTCAACCCCTGAGATATTGGAATGCTGCTATCATGACACCCCTAGTCCTTCTCTTCAGTAGACTAAAGTAAAGGTAAAGGTTCCCCCGCACTTGCATGCAAGTCGATTTCCGACTATAGGGGCCAGTGCTTATCTCTGTTTCAAAGCCAAAGAGCCAGCGGTTGTCCGAGGACGTCTCCATGGTCATATGCCCGGCATGACTAGACGCCAAAGGCGCACGGAACGCTGTTACCTTCCCACCGGAGTGGTCCCTATTTTTCTACTTGCATTTTTACGTGCTTTCGAACTGCTAGATTGGCAGAAGCTGGGATGAGTAACAGGCACGTGGCACTCGGGATTCGACCCGCCAAACTGCCGACCTTCTGATCGACAAGCTCAGCGTCCTAACCCACTGAGCCACCGCATCCCTTTTTTTCAGTAGACTAGACATACCCAATTCCAGCAACCCTTCTTCTTCTCATGCAAGAGCTTCTTTGGGGGACTGCCTACCCTGTCTTTGTCTTTGGGCACTCTCCTGGAAGAATTATAAGCATTTTGAATCACGTTGGTTTCCATGGGACAGATTTACGTATTTTCTTCTACATTCTTCTAGGTTTTATTCACATTTTCTTCCAGGTCTGCCTTTCCAAATCTATTGTCCCCGAGAAATGGTAGAATCACAAACGCCAGCTCTCCAGCAAGTGTTAGTGCCACTCCTGGTCTTTGGGCCACTTTCCATCTGGAGGACAGCAGCTCGGGAGAGATTGCAATAGGATGAAGCAATCTGCTTAATGGTGTCATTAAAGAAGAGACTAAACAAACTTGGAGACTGCTATCCAGATGATTCTAGTCTGAAACCCCATATTAATGGAAAACCTGCACAGATAAGGATCTGGTATGTCAAAAAGGTCCAGGAGAGATTTAATCTTGCATCCTGACTACTAACGTTTTGCCTTCCTACTTATTTGTTAGAAGATTATTTGTAGCTGGTCCTTCTCTTCCTGAATAGTCTCCTAGAAGCAAAGCCTCCTATCAACAATGACTACTAACGTTTTGCCTTCCTACTTATTTGTTAGAAGATTATTTGTAGCTGGTCCTTCTCTTCCTGAATAGTCTCCTAGAAGCAAAGCCTCCTATCAACAATCTTCGCCAGAAAATGGGACTGCTAGTTGGATCGAATGAGCTATTTGCTTTTGAAATCCTAAAGTGAACTGAAATAGTGGTTCAAAATATGGTTATCCTTGACAGAAGGAACCTTAGATGCATTAAAAGAGGAACTGTACTAGGTTTCTGCACCGTTCTCCATTGTAGTCGGATTGTTCACACTTCCAAGTCTCTCTCTCTCTCTCTTTTATGTCTTCCTGGTAATCTAGATTAGGTGTCATATATTATATAGCATAGGCATTCTTCAGTTTATGACTGTAATTGAGCCTACAATTTCAATTGTAAGCCATGAGAGTTAAGTGGATCACTCCACAGTTGTGCACAATATTACAACCTTTTCTGCAGCAGTTGTTAAGCAAATGTGGTGGTCATAAAGCAAATGCCATGGTCATTCAGTAAACCTGCAGTCATTAAGTGAACCTTTTGTTTGCTATGGGGCATGTTTTTGCTGGAAATCAGAAGTCAACATCAGTTGATCGCAGTATGTGACTGTGGGGCCCTGCAAAAGGCTATACATGCAGCTTAGTTGCCAAGCACCCAAACTGTGGTTACATAACCACAGAGGACTGGAACTTTAAATCCAGGTCATAAGTAGCTATTTTGGGGTCTATTGCAACTTTGAGTCATCGCTAAGCAACTGATTGCAAGGTGAAGACTGCTTGTACAATGATAGAGAATCTGCCCCTCCAGATTTTGATAAACTACAGTTCCCAGCACCCAGCACCACAGTCGCTTGGCTTGCTTTGCTCCAAGCTGCACACAGACTTCCCACTTTTCAGTAGGAATTGGATTTGTATGTTCTACACATCATGCTTGTTGCTAATTTGACCAAACAATACCTTGGCATGTCAGGCAGGCATATGGCTAGTTAACAGTTATCCGCACCGTACTATTTAGCATCCCAAATAATTTGATAAGACATCTGCACCCAATTACAGTAGCATACAAATGATGGTATTTAATTTTGCTTCCTCTAATTGGGAAATACATCGGAGATATCTGGTTTTGATTTTTG
Source organism: Vipera ursinii (assembly GCF_947247035.1). Classification (NCBI taxonomy): domain Eukaryota; kingdom Metazoa; phylum Chordata; class Lepidosauria; order Squamata; family Viperidae; genus Vipera; species Vipera ursinii. The sequence goes on along the minus strand of NC_139519.1, from coordinate 16,773,903 downwards.
TTTGTTTTGCAAGGTTGTAAATGTTTGCTAGGATGCACACATAACAGAAAAGTACTGCTCTGTAGCTACAATTTTTTTAAAAAAGTCCTAGAGTATCTAAAACTTAAATGATGTGCCTGCAAGACAGATGGGTAGAGGCATTAAACTTTGTAAACTGCTCCAAACAGGCATGTTGGCTTTTGGCTCCCACACTGCCATAGCGAGGGAGCTATGCATATAAAACAAATGTATCAGTTTTCATCTAAGCCTGCAGGTACCGTATCATTGCTGAGGGCTGTTCTCCATTCCCCCTTCCCCCAGCTGTTTGGCGGATGCCATGTTCTCCAAGTGAGAAGATTGCCTCTGGCATCCATGTGCTGTGTCAAATCGTTTGCATCTTACTCTTTGCTCTGATTCCAGATGCTTCTTGCCCCTGCTCTCCTGTGGTTCTTAACAAGGTAGAAACGCTCCTAGGCATGAGATGCCACCTCCTACAGATTTTGTGATGTGTTGGGGGGTGGGGGGAAACCTTCTCCGATTTCGGGCTGCAGCGCATCCTTCTCTCGTTTCTTCTTGCATGGCACAAAAGCCCACTAATAAAATCCATCTGAGCGTTTTGGGGGGGGGCTCCTTCCTGCATGTGCTACTAATTAGATTCAAACCCAAGGCCTGGTTGATGGATCTTTTGTTTTCCTTTGGTAGTTAGGAGCTGTGGTACAGGCACAGGGCCTTGGATGATCCCAGTCCCAAGCACAACGTTGAGGTTCCTTCTTAAGTATGCAACAGAGTCAACGTTCTGCTTGTTTGGACTGATCGCCCCCTCAGCCTCTAAATGAAAAGCCATTTTCATTTGATTTACCCTTGACAAGCTGCACCACTGTTGGGTAATGTCTGCCTCATTGAAGCAATATTTTCAATTATTTGTCCCAGCTGGGGCCTGTGTGGGGCAGATGGGGAGACAGATCACACAGTGGGACCACGTTTGTTGTCCCAAGCATGGAGCACCAGTCCATGCCAACTGGACGACACTTCTGGTGGGGCATTTAACTTCTCCTTTCCAAAGCTGGCAGGGCTTCTAAGGTAAGCATGGAGATGTCTTTGCCTTTGTTGCAGCTGAGCGTCTGGATTTTCCTTTTACGCTGTCATTATTCCCGGCAAATCAGTGAGCTGTGACCCAACAGATGAAAGCTGCAGGCTCCAAGTGGAGAGCTATATCGAGACATATGAGCTTGCAGGGCCTGGTGATGCTGATTGAACATCTTGACACATCTTCCAATTGCTGTTTCATCATCAAGACAATGATGAAAGAGGTCTGGATGGTCCAGCTTTGTCCCACGAGATGGAAGATGGCTGGTGTTATATGATTTGTCTTCTGCTGTGTGTTTGTGTTAGCAATCCTGCTCTGGGGCTTCCATTGTTAAAGCCCTATCTCACCTTGGGAGACAATTCCACAGTCTAATGCACTTTGCTGTCAAGAATTTTTCACTCTCGTTCAGCATAATTTCCCCATTTCCTAGGTGATGCTTTATGTCACTGTCTCTCCTTTCCATTTCAGGGGCCTTGGAATCTGTCTGACTGTCCAGCCAGGTTCATCTTTTTATTTTTAATTTTTTTTATTTTCTTCCCTCTTTGGGAATCAGCCTCTTGCAAACCATATTATTTTTATTGTCTGTGGCATTCTTAGCCAGCCGTACCAACAGGCTGAAAAATAGCTTTTATCCGTGGGCTGTTAGGCTTTTAAATGGGACATAATCTTATGCAGAATTGACTTGGGAGGCTGGTGTGTGGTGTAGTTGGTTCACACGGTGTGGTGGGATGGAGAGTTTGTTGTCTGTGTGTTGGGGGGAGAGAGCAGGGGGGGAGGCTCAGCTAATCTCAATGTACACATGTTGTACTTTGACAATAAAGGTTTATTATTCTTCCCTCTGCAATTAATACTTCTGCCACAGCCTATTTCCCCCCCCCCATAACGGTGGACATGTTTCGAAATAGTTATGTCAACCTAACATGTTTGCCTCCTGGATGTGAGGCTGAGGGAAATGGCCATTTAATGAATGAATGAATGAACCTTTATTGTCAAAGTACAGCCATGTATACATTGAGATTGGTTGAGCCTCCCTTCGTGCCCCCACCCCCAACTCACAGTGACAGCAAACCCTCCTTCTTGTTATACCATGTGAGCTAATTGCACCATTTGTGATATGCTAAAGAAAGTGAAAGAGGAAGAGAGAATTTTTTTTTAAAAAAAGAAAAGAAATCAACTTTTTCTATGCTGGAGATTGCAAGATAGCAACAGTTTCAAGAGAATCCCCAAAAAGAGAAGTTACATGGTTCTGCCTGCAAGTTCTCTTCTTTGGAATTCGCATTCTAAAATGGATCTCTTTTATTCTTAGTAATTTTTTTCCCCTTTTGATGACCTTTTAATCCCTTTGTTTCCATGGTGGAGTTGGGGAGACTGAGTGGGGCTGAGTGTTTAGTGGCCAGATGCCCTTCCTGACGCCCACCTGCAGCTTGTAGCAGATGTTTTCTCTTTGCGCCTTGATAGAGAAACATCTGCCACTGCCTAGGATCGAACTCTCAACCTTCCGAATGAGAGGCGAGCATCTTCCCCTGTAAGCCACTGCGCCTCTCATCTCTGTTATTAATATCCAGGCAAAACTATGTAAGATGCAATCATGGTTTCTCTTAATGCTTCTCTGTTCCCATCAGACTTCTGAGGCATCCAGCTTCTTCCATACCCGTCATCAAATGGATGCTCATTTACACATTACTGGATATATGATGGTAGAAATCATATCTCCATAGAGCTATGCATAGTATCGATATCTCCTGTCCATAGGGCGAGTTGCACGCTATTTAGCAAAAACTGTCATCAACACACATTAGCCATAAGGTCAGCAACAGCATAATTAGCACATATTACTCCGACTTTAATTGTAGACACACAGCTAGTATCGTGTCAACTGCTCTACTTTAGGTAACATGTAAGGGACGCGGTGGCTCAGTGGGTTAGGACGCTGAGCTTGTCGATCAGAAGGTCGGCAGTTTGGCGGGTCGAATCCCGAGTGCTGCGTAGCAGAGTGAGCGCCTGTTACTCGTCCCAGCTTCTGCCAACCTAGCAGTTCGAAAGCACGTAAAAATGCAAGTAGAAAAATAGGAACCACTACGGTGGGAAGGTAACAGCGTTCCGTGCGCCTTTGGCGTCTAGTCATGCCGGCCACATGACCACGGAGACGTCCTCAGACAAGCGCTGGCTCTTCGGCTTTGAAACAGAGATGAGCACCGGCCCCTAGAGTCGGAAACGACTAGCATGCATGTGCGGGGGAACCTTTACCTTTACTTAAGTACAGCCTACATATCTGGTCTGTTTTTGGAAAAAAGAAAGTCATATTCTACAGGTAAGTCCTCAGCTGATGACCACAATGGACCCCAGCATTACTGTTGCTAAGCAAGGCAGTTGTTTTAAGTGAGTTTTGCCCCATTTTACAACCTTTCTTGCCACAGCTGTTAAGTGAATCTTTGTAGTTGTTAAATTAGCAACATGGTTGTTTAGTGAATTTGGCTTCCCCATTGATTTAGTTTGTCAGAAGATCGTAAATGGTGATCACATGATCCTGGGACACCAGAACTGTTGTAAGCACATGTCAGTTGCCAAGTGTTGGAGTTTTGATCACATGACCGTGGGGATTGTAACTTTGAACAGTCACTACATAAATGATTGTAAGTCGAGGGTTACCTGTATATAAACAAAAAAGATTTCCTCCCTTCCCACTTCTACAAAGGGAAGTGCTGGAACAGAGATGGGCAATCCACAGGCCACCTGAAGCCAGTTTTTGTCTCCTTTAGTGGCCCCCAGAACCTTCTAAATTTTCTAAAATTGTGCTCTGAAATTCGATTTGAAATTCTGCTGAAAAACAAAGATGCACGTTATCTGACTCAGAGCATAACAGAACAGCTTTGGAAAGATTTAACCCACATACATAAAAAAACCATAAAAGATATCTCTCCTAATAATTACGGTTGTCCATCTCTCTGACCTCACCATGTCATGTCCTGTCCATTCTGGCCTTGGATGCACCCCCAAATTGCTTGACTCCACCCTATGCGGTAGCATAATCTCTGAAGGTGGAAGATGAAAAAGATTTCGTTCACACAGCATCACTATCAGATAAAATTGATGCCTGGAAACTGTTAAGAACAAAGGGAGGATAAGGCTTCCAGTGGCTCTTAATCACGATGGCTATATATGAAGTTCTCATTCAGAAGCTGAGAAATGGTCCAGTTGCAAACATGTGCTGTTCCAGATTCCCATCAGTATCTGGTTACCTACAAACTGGATAGGTTTGGGCATGCCAAACTGGATAGGTTTGGGCTTTGATCCAACATGTCATTCCTTAAATCCTCAGCCTAGTGAATTCCTAATCTATGAGTCTTCTGAGTGCCTTATTTCGCCAACAGACCTTCAAGCTCTGGAGCAGCCATTAGGTAAGCAAATTAGAGCATCAGTTTAATGAGCTCACTGATGTAGTTTCCAGAACATTCACTGAAGACCAAGGACTGATTTGGCAAAATCCCTTAGAGGGATACAAGAAATAAGCCAGACCCCGCGTGGCAAACATGTGTCTGTTCTGCTCTTCCTTCCATGATATCCAGGTCTGTCAGCTTATGGAGGATCAAAGCAATTGCATAGATGTCAGTTACTATCCTGTTAGCAGCCAGCACTATGAAACAGCATTTTCGGTTTGGAGCGATTTGTTTTATGTTTTTTGAGTTTTGTTTTTGTTTTTTAAAAAAACCTTAATAGTAAAGTGCAGTATAACAGACCTGGTAAATTAGGTTAGGTTAGCTAGGAAAGGGAAAGGGAAATATTAAATTTCCTTTGGATATTGCGAATACAGAGCATAACCCTAAAGTAAATCCCACTGATTTCCTCCAGCATCCTCTGCGTAAAGAATGTATTCACCTGGGAGGAAGTGCTATGATGTATGGTATGGCAGCTTACGTTGGAGTGGAGTTACACAGGGTTTGCAAAAGCCATGTGGTTTAGCAATCGTGCTTAAAAAGAATCTGGAAATAAAAATTTCAAACAGGTGATGGTTATGGAATTTAGCCTTTCACCTTCCTAAGCTACCAAGATCCTTGGTTTCTTAGGAGAAAGGCATAAACTTTGATCTTTATAAACAGACTTTGTGTCTGTCTGTCTAGTTAAAGACATCAGTTAAAGACTCAATGGCTTCTATACGTTTGGTGAGCTTGAATGTTGGTTTGGTGTGGCTTAGGCCTCGTGTATAAACCGGGACTATCTAGTTCAGCGTTTTCCAACCTTAGGAACTTGAAGATGCGTGGACTTCAACTCCCAGAATTCCCCAGCCAGCATAGCTGGCTGGGGAATTCTGGGAGTTGAAGTCCACGCATCTTCAAGTTCCTAAGGTTGGGAAATGCTGATCTAGTTTCTTTATGGTGTGGTGCGCCAGGGGAAACCAGAAAAATTGATTAATTCATAACCAACCCAGGCTTGTTATCTGAAACTAGCCTTGCAATGCAGTTTAGGATTTGGAGGTGGGGAGTAGCTAGCTTGCTGAATGATTTAAACTGATTTTCTCTGCTCAGTCTTGATGTGTGCTGGTTCTAAACTCATCCTGTAGGTAGGATGCAGAAAAAGATTTCAACTGCATGTGACACAAAGCATTGGGCTAGAGAAGTGAGATAAACATTGTGTGCCAATTAGATCTAACCAGAACCCTGATTTTTATTGCCAATGAATCTAACAAGTACTCTGCCTCTCCTGCAGCATACTTTACTCAAAGTCCCTAAACATCAAAGGGCCCTTAGAGGTCATACCCTCAGCTGTCCTCAAAGGCCATTGCAGGAAATTTCCTTACTCCCTCCAGTAGCAGCAGAGCCTCAGATAGAAGGTCCATACAGAGAGTGGTAAGGACAACTGAGAAGATCATAGGAAGCTCTCTTCCCGTGATTCAGGATGCTGCTTACAAGCGCTGTGTGCTCAGAGCCTGACACATTGTTAGAGACCCCACACATCCATCTTACAGTCTGTTTCTGTTGCTCCCCTCTGGGAGGAGGTTTTGAAGTATTTCCAGCAGAACTACTGGATTCTGTAACAGCTTTGTTCCTTATGCCATCTGTCTTGTAAATTCTCAGGATTCTTTTTTTTTCTTTCGCCTTGTATATGTATAAATTTGAACTAGACTGTGATGTTTCTCTGTGTCGTATATGCGTGGGTATATGCATAATGGTATTTTTTTGAGAGCTGAATGCAACGTAATTTCATTTTAATGTATGCTGATTAGTGTACATTTGAAGTGACAATACAATACAATATTCTATTCTATTCTATTCTATTCTATTCTATTCTATTCTATTCTATTCTATTCTATTCTATTCTATTCTATTCTATTCTATTCTATTCTATTCTATAGATAAGCACTCAAAATATGTTCATGTGAATGGGTAGGGAGGCTACTGGGACTTCAAAACTGGGTAAGTAGTTTTGGAGAAGTCACTCAAAACTTTCAATGGTTGCTAAGTGGCTGGTCATAAGTTGAGGACTTTCTGCCAAGAGACCCTTGTTATTTGCTTGCTAAGTGGAGAAAAAAGCAATAATGTGATAGTTTAGTCTATTTCAGGGCTGACCCAACTGGGGTTTCTTGCTTTTGGTTTCATGTTAGTTAAGGAGTTCTGGGCGTTGGGCTCCCAAATTATCTCTACTAACCAGTTAAGATGCATTTGTCTTCCTGGATTGAGTTCATGTAGCATCCCCCCATCCAATTAATTCAGCTTTCCAAATTTGGTCTCCATCAAATTAATAAAGTTGTGGTTTCAGGCAAAAAAGGAAGTAAGCACATCTTCTGTTTGTATGGAAACCACGCTCGTTTCTCTCCTAAGAGCACTTTAAGCTAGTCTCAGATTGTGCCAAGCCTGATACTTTCCTTTGCATTGACAGAAGAAAATAATAATAATAATAATAATAATAATAATAATAATAATAATAATAATAATAATAATAATAAACCTTTATTGTCAAAGTACAACATGTGTACATTGAGATTAGCTGAGCCTCCCCCTGTGCTCTCTCTCCCCAACACACAGTGACAACAAACCCCCCATCCCACCACACTATGTTAACCAACTACACCACACACCGGCCTCCCAAGTCAATCCTGCGTAAGATTATGTCCCATTTAAAAGCCTAACAGCCCACGGATAAAAGCTGTTCTTCAGCCTGTTGGTACGGCTGGCTATATTTCTATATCTCCTACCGGATGGTAGGAGAGTAAAGAGATACTAATAATAATAATAATAATAATAATAATAATAATAATAATAATAATAATAATAATAATAATAATAGGCTCATCTGGTGCGTTGTTAAAATTTGGACTGGCAAATATTCCCTTAAGACAACTTGGAGCTGCGAGGCTTAAATAAATGAGTTGTAATAAGGAACAGAAGGAACACAGCGCTTGGTGCTATTCAGGGCGGCCCATAAGCTGTGCATATGCTTGGATAAAAGTGTATCTGCTCTTGCAAGGGTAAGCTTTTCTGATTAAAAGCAACCTCCTCCCCTAATGGTGCTTCTCTTGGGAAGTGGATTTGCTCAGGCTGCAGTAGATTATTAGATAGCGGGCAACTTTTGGGTTGTTGATACGTTTTGGCTACGGAGAGCCACAGGGGAAATGTTCAGTCTATTTCCTTTTGAATTCTTTATAAAAAAGCAGAAATCACACTGGATACTTAACAGTTTGCTATTAAATTTTGGCAGCAGGGTCTCAGGAAGCCCTAGGGTTTGGGCCAAAGAAGGAAAAAAGGGGGGAGGGAACTAATTGATTGGCAGCTGAAATTGATTTCTAGACCTGAGACTAGGGAAATCAAGAATGTTCCAGGAGAATGTTGTGGGAGCCAATCTGAGCCGGTCACCTGGACCAGAGGTTTAGTCTTCCAAGCTTTTGGACTCGTGCTAAAGCCCATCTTCAGGGAACTTCTCTCTAGAAGAGGGTGTGTGGAGTTTATATGGTGCCTGCTGAATGTGGCTTTTTAAGATGTTGATTGGGATGTTGATGGCTGGCTATGAAGTCATTGGCTGTCATTTGCTTCTGCTGCCCAGCCATCGCCTTCTAAGTATTTGATAAGCTGGTGTTAAGTCAGCACTCCCGTTAACTGGCAAGGAGCCCGTTTCCCAGATTTCCATCACTTCCCTGGCTGTTTTTGTGCCTGCTCATCCAACAATCTTAGTAGCTGCAAAATTGATTGTATGTCCTTGTTCGTTGCAGTGTGAGGCTACTAATGACTTCGGGTGTTCGAGTTAGGGAAATCAAGCAACATCTTTGATAATAAGCTCAGGTTAGTGAACATGTATTTGTTTCTGACCCATGAGTATTTTGTTTTTGTTTTTGTTTTTGCATCCTACGTCATTTTTAAAGTGAAGAGCATTCTTGAAAAAAGAATAATAGAATGATAGCATTGGAAGAGACTTAGGATCTTATTACTTTCAACTCCATGAGACATTTCATTCTATTTGTCTTTAGTAGAGATTTGTGGCCATAGATCAGAATAGTGGTTTCTGGAACATTCCAGTCTCCTCCAGAAACATGCTGATCTGATTGCTCCTAGGGTGGTCTGGCAATTTTCCAGAAGTTAGTTTTCTGAACTGGAAGCAATTTGTGATGGATATGTCCAGAACACAAACTGCTTTTGGTTCAGAAGATTAACTTCTGGGAACCTGTCAGACCACCCCAGAACAGCTGGATCAGCATTGCCTATAGGAGGAGCAGAAGGTTCCAGAGTCTTCTAAAATATTCTTTTATTAGAATGGTTGTTTTAGCACATGAGATGATAGATAGATAGATAGATAGATAGATAGATAGATAGATAGATAGATGATAGATAGATAGATAGATAGATAGATAGATAGATAGATAGATAGATATCATGGATGGATGGATGGATGGATGGATGGATGGATGGATGGATGGATGGATAGATAGATAGATAGATAGATAGATAGATAGATAGATAGATAGATAGATAGATAGATAGATAGATAGATAGGCAGGCAGGCAGACAGACAGACAGACAGACAGACAGACAGACAGACAGACAGACAGACAGACAGACAGATAGATAGATAGATAGATAGATAGATAGATAGATAGATGGATGGATAGATGTATAGATGATAGAAGGCTTTGAGTCACTTGTGGCTGTTGAAAGCCTTCTGTGGTGTTCCCATAGGTTCCAGAAGCAATTACCAAATTGTAATCTTTAGCTTGTCAGAAAGGAGAAATAGTTAAATGCATCAATTACGTTTAAGTTGAATTACATTTGAATGTAGCTGAAATTAAATCCAAGCTCAGCCTTGGCTTACTTACTACTTTTTGGAATGCAGTTCCCACTGCAAAAACAAATGTATCTCTTAGTCCAGAAATATTGTGTGGTTTTCTTTGCTGATTCAAAGAAAGTTGGCTGTAGAAATGAACTTTAGGAGCAATAGCCTGCTTTAGGAGAATTTTATGAAGCATGTCAGTCTCTTAATCCAGATGTTGGAGAGAGAAATCTGAATAACCTGCAGACTTTTGTGTAGTAGTTCTCACAATTGGGGAGACAGAAAATACCTTGCGGAGGAAAAGATAGCACTTCTTTTAACTCATCAATTAAGCATTCTGCCTGTGGCCCATCTGAAACTATTAAAGGACAGGTAGTCCTCTATTTACAGCCATTCATTGAATGACTGTTCAAAGTTGCAATGGTATTGAAAAAAAGAGACTTATGATCGTTGTAGCATCCTCATGGTCACATGATCACAATTCAAGTGCTCGACAACTGGTGACTGCAGCATCCACCGTCATGCAATCCCCATTTGCAATCTTCGCAGCTGGCTTCCAACAAGCAAAAGTCAGTGGGAGAAGCTGGATTCACTTAACAACCGTGACAAAACAGGTCGTAAAATGAGGCATGCCTCACTTAACCATCTTGCTTAACAATGGAAATTTTGCCAACTCTGCCAACTGCCAGCAGTTCGATCCTGAACAGCTCAAGGTTGACTGAGCCTTCCATCCTTCCAAGGTGGGTAAAATGAGGGCCCAGATTGTTGGGGGGGGCAATAGGCTGACTCTGTAAACCGCGTAGACAGGGCTGTGAAGCACTGTGAAGCGGTATATACGTCTGCTGTTGCTATTGCTACTTGCGCGTGTCTTTGATTTCTCATGTAATCTTGCTTCAAGGCAGCTTAAGGCAATACCATATATGTGATGTGCCCTTGTTATCTTTTTTTCCTTTGTGAACTCCAGAAGTGATGCCTATGTCCACTTTTTAGAGTGCCTTCAGACTTGCCACTGACTTAATCAAGCTCACCTTTTGCCGTGATCTGGTTTGTAATTCGCAATGTCATTTCCAAAGTTCAACTTGGGCCTTAGGTCTGAGAAGCATTGCAGTCCGTTGCTCCCCAGATCAAACTGTTAAGTCATAAGTTCAATACTGACTGTGTCCGGATCGCCTTTGGTCCTTCTAGGTGCAAGCAAGGAGCGGCCTCCCCTTTTTGAAAGAAAGCAGTCACGGGCTGTCTTCCCCATCCCATCCCCATTTAGAGGAAAGCAGTTTGTGCAAAGCATCTCCCGATGCCCCAGGGAAGGGATGTCCTGGGACCGAGGGATTTTCCGTGCTGAGTAATCCCTGAAAATCCCTGGCCCCTCCCTTCCCTTGGGAGCATTTGCACATCTGGTGCCGAGAACCTATGCCTGAGAAATGGCAAGCAAGCTGTTGCCAGCTTGGTCTGGCAAATTTCCAGATGCAGAGCTAATGCCTTATTGCAGCTGGTGGCTGCTCTTGTTCATCCAGCAAACGTATCTGCCCTTGACGCGTTGTGCGTCTGTCCTCCTGTCCCTTATTCTTTCTTCCCTTCCCATCTAAGGTCTGCAGCCTTTCTAGCCTTTTGTGAAGGGCCACTGGCCAATTGCAGGCTTTTGCTTCTTGGAAACACCTGGTCAGAACGATAACGGGGCAGAGGTGCCCCTGTCAACTGCCTGTTTGCAGACCTGCTTTCCAAATCCACATCCAAGTAGGTCAGGATGTGTGTTTGGATGGGGGAAGGCACAAATCCCTCTCAGCTTAGAGTGGATCACAGGCTCCTGCTCAAAGTCATTGGGAATCTGTCAGGAGCATTTGCGCATAAGGTACAGGAGGACCCATTTCTCTTACATGTTTTCTTTAAAAAGAGGGGTTGATGTAGAGTAGCATTTGCCAGTTCTCCTCTAGCTCAGAAATTATCAGTCACCTGCAGAGGGATGCCACCTTTTTAGCAGCACCTGGTGATTCTTTTCTAAAATGTGCTGTGCAGACCAATAGCCAATATTGCAATAGCCCAAGTACACTATGGGCAATGAGGAGGTTGTCACAAAACATATAACACAGAACAGGGCTTTTCAACCAGTGGTACGGGTACCACCTGTGGTACATTGGCACCTGGCAGGTGGTACACAACCATCCTAGAAAACTGGTAGTGGGGGAGGGGAATGAGCTGAACTGGTGGCAGCACCGCACAAGCCTAAGCGACAGATGGCTGGAGCTGCAGAGTTGTCAGGGCTCAGCGGAAGCACCAAAATCAGTGCCAGGCTCAGTACCAGGCTCCAGCTGGAGCTCAGCGCTGGTCCTGGCGCTTCTGCTGAGCCCAGAAGAAGCACCGATCAGCTGGAATGTTGCAGCATCTCCAGGGTCTTGTGATTTACATTCAGATGCTTGGAAACTGATTCCTATTTATGACGGTCACAGTGTCCCAGGGTCATGTGAAAGTGACCCAAACCTGCTGCAACCACCCAGCAGACGGGGGGGGAATAAAAACCAAACACCCCCCACCCCACTCCCGCTGCCAATCCTCAACAGAAATGCTCACAACAATGAAAACCTCAGACAGGAGGAAGAGCGCCGCCGGGCGGGCAGGCAGGCAGGTGTCTTGCTCGGCTGTTGCTTGGGGGGGCATTTTTTTCATGGCCATTGTAACTTCGAACAGTCACTAAGCGAACTGTTGTAAGTCGAGGACTACCTGTACTTCATCACTTTTTTCCTTTCTTTTTTTTTTTTTTGGTCATCAGGTTTTTGACATCTTGCTAGGCGACTGGATGATGGCAGTGGTACAATGGGTGAAAAGGTTGAAAAGCCCTGCCATAGAATAATAGAGCTGGAAGGGACCTCGGAGGTCTTCCAGTTGAGCAGGAGATCCTATGCTGATAAGTGGTTGTCCAGTCTCTTTTTGAAAATAAGCTGTTCCATTGGTTGATTGCTCTCACTGTTAGGATATTTCTCCTTGATTCCAGGTTGCTTCTCTTCTTGGTTAGTTTCCATCCGTTATTTCTCGTCTTGCCTTTTGGTGCTTTGGAAAATAGTTTGACCCTCTCGTCTTTGTAGGAGTCCCTGAAATATTGGAACACTGCTATCACATCTCCCCTAGTGCTTCTTTTCATTAGACTAAAGTAAAGGTAAAGGTTCCCCCGCAGATGCCTGCTAGTTGTTTCCAACTCTAGGGGCCGGTGCTCATCTCCGTTTCAAAGCCGAAGAGCCAGCGCTTGTCCGAGGACGTCTCCATGGTCATGTGGCCGGAATGACTAGACGCCAAAGGCCCACGGAACGCTGTTACCTTCCCACCGAAGCGGTCCCTATTTTTCTACTTGCATTTTTACGTGCTTTCGAACTGCTAGGTTGGCAGAAGCTGGAACGAGTAACAGGCGCTCACTCTGCTATGCGGCACTCGGGATTCGACCCGCCAAACTGCCGACCTTCTAATCGACAAGCTCAGCATCCTAACCCACTGAGCCACCACATTAGACTAGACATACCCAGTTCCTGTAACCGTTCTTTGTATAAAGAACAAATGCCTTTGCTTCTGCTGATGCTTATTCTGTGACAGGTTTTTGAAAGGCAGTGCCACTTCAGCTGAATTCCTTGGTTGAATTATTCCCAATAAGTGTGTTGAGGAAGCAGAAGTAGCTTTAGAAATAATCTGGTGGAATACAGACTAGCTAGTGTAAGGGTGTCCAACCTTGGCAACTTTTAAGACTTTCCAGAATTCCCCAGTCAGCAGTTGAAGTCCACAGGCCTTAACGTTGCCAAGCTTGGGCACCCCAATCTAGAGTACGCTGAAATTTGCCATGGAATATTGAATAAATTTAGTCAATCCTTCTGGATCCTGCTAAACATCTGTATCCACAGTTAATAAAGTTAATGTTTAACTCACTGCTGAACTCATTTAAAGTGTGCATTGATGTATTATTATCTTAGCTAAATGTTGCAACTAGCAAAAACCAATTAAACAAAAATACACAAGCCAGGCTATTTTATGCACCTAATGTGTGAATTAAAGGACATTCATCCCAGTAAGCTAGTTGTCTCCAGATGTTGAGATAGGAGGATTGTATCTATAAGAGCGTGCATGTGTATGTTTATGGATAGCTAGATGGAGCCAATGTATTTCCTGGATGAAATAAAGCTATTGTTTCTCCCTGGGCATCTGTATGCTTTATATAACTTGTGTTCTGCAACTAAGAAAGATTTGCTATGTCTTATATACACTCTACTGAGCTGGACTTTGGAGAAGATAAATGTGTCTTCTAAATCAGTGATCCATTTATTTTTAAAAAATGTTGATAACAAAGTTAAGATGTATAGTTTGGTCTAAAGCTCCACTTCTGGAGAGTACTTGATTTCTGACAAGTCTGCATGGGCAGTATAAGGATGCCAAGTGGACAGAGCTATTGCTTTCCTTAGCTTTGGAGTGGAATGGGACAACTTGCTTCAGCCAACTTGCCACAGCCAAAATTCCTTGGTAAAGTAGCCACGACCAATTCATCGTGGCCAACTTGCCACCGCCAACTCGCCGTGGGAACAATTCAACAAGTCATTTTGATTATTTAAAATAATTAAAACATTATTTTAATTTTTCTCATTCACATTTCATTTTGTTCTTCCTTTTGCCCCCTTTCTTTAATGATTCCATGCCACTATTTCTTTGATATTAATGTAACTCTTGTCCTGCAGTGAGTTGTCCCGTGGCGGGTTGGGCATGGTGAGTTGTCCCACGGGGTGAGTTGTCCCATAATAAGCTGGCCATGGTGAGTTGTCGTAGACCCTTTTGAAGAGAGGTCTTTCGCACCCCCCCTCCAAAAAAAATCTGTTAGTGGTTTTTTTTTACGGACTTGCACTATACATTTAGCGTGTTCCTTGCCTCAAAATGACACGCCTGTCATTTTGTGTCACCAGTTGGGCCTCCAGTTTTTAGCAGTAGTTCTGGGGCCTCATAGAAGCCTGATGGTCTGCGGGCCACACAATCACGGTGTAGAAGCAGTGGTGGGATTCAAATATGTGAACAAGCGGTTCTCTCTGTGGATGCCACTTCCAGAAGTCCATTCTGGGCCCGGGCAACAAAAAATTAGCTACCGATTCTGCCGAAGCCATGCAAACCAGCTGAATCCCACCACTGTGTAGAAGTCCTTCGGTAGATTAGATAAAAGGTTGGTTTATCTAGGCCGGTTTTCACTTGGGCTTTAGGGAGGCTCCTTAGGACACACTGGATTGTAATTCTAGCGTTGTAATTCCAACACTTCTGCAGAGTTAGAGCTTGGCTTGGGTTCCAAAAAGCAGGTAGATTCCTCCCCTTACTTTACTTTGAAAGAAAGAAGAGAAATAAAACATACAGCTCATGGAAGCATTGTCCTTCCAGGCATCAGGTGGGCTGGGTTTTTCCAAGCATTTCTAATATTTGCTCATCAAAACCATTCAGGTCTGTTCCTGTCTCTGGTTAATTGGGATATTGATTTTTCTTCTTCCCTGCACTCTGGAAAAAAAAAAACACCACGACTCTTGCTAATCCTGAGAATTTAATCGCATTCGGGGCTGGAGGACAGGAGAGTGCTCAGATCCAAAAGCCTGACAGGAGCACATGGGAGACACAGCACAGCCTTTGTCTTGAAATCTGTCACAGGAAACAAAGCCTTTGCTTCTGCAACATCAGCAGTCCTTCCTCTTTCTTTCAAAAGCTTGGGTTGCCTCCCACGCTTCTGGCAAAGTAATTGTGGCCATTTTGAAGCTAATAATATCATGAGGCAGATGCTTTGAGGAACTGGTAGAATCCAGCCTCGTCAGGAAGCCCACGGAAGCTGCTAGCTAGTCATATAAATAAATGCATAAAGAAATAATAATAATAATAATAATAATAATAATAATAATAATAATAATAATAATAATAATAATAATAATAATAATAATAAACACATTTCCTCAGTTTTGACTAAGCAGTAGATTTGTTGTTGTTGTTGTTTTTCCTGAGCAGAAATGCAGACTTTAGAGTAAATCTGAAGAGGTTGGTGGTGGCAACAAAATGATTCCGGCTTCAAGGACAAAAGGAACTGAAACTTTTGCTCCATTCTTTTTTTAGAAAAAGATTGGGGGAGTGAGAAGTTAAAAGAGAGAAGAGGTGCTTCTTGAGAACTGGTGGGTTTGCTGCAGATTGTGGCTGTGCAATCAAGAGTTGTCGCCCTGGAAAGGCAAGAAAAATGGATAACCTTGATTAAGGAATGGAAAGGGGTGGATAGCCTATCTCCAATTTTTTTTTCTCCTGGTGTGGGAGATTTAAAAAAAAAAACCTTCCCCTATTTTCCCATGTTCAATGGAAAACTTGAATTTGAGCAGACTGAAGTCTGCAGGGCCTCATCCCTTAGTCGACTGGACCATTGGTCATAGCCTCTATTTTCATCTCTCAAACATTTTATCATTAGATGTTTATCCTGCCTTTTATTACTATAAGTAATTCAAGGCAGGAAACATACAAAATACTTCTTGCTACTCATATTTTCTCCACAACAACAATTTGGCAAGGTGGGTTGGTTGAGCTGGTGGAGAGGGAAATTCACCGAGCCGGCTTTCATGCCTAAGGTAAAGAAGTCCCCAAGGATTTTACTTTGCTAGTTCACTATGGGAGGGGCGGTACTCGTCCATTGTCTGAAAACATTTCCAGGGTCGTGGGGCCAGCAGGATGTCACAAAGCACTGTTACCTTCCTACCAAAGTGGTACCTATTTATCTACTCGCATTTGCATGCTTTCGAACTGCTAGGCTGGCAGGAGTCGGGATGAGGACGGGAGCTCGCCCGTCGCATGGTGCTCAGCTTTTCCGGCTGGCTTTTATGCCTAAGGCAGGACTAGAACTCACAGTCTCTAGGTTTCTAGACCTGCACCTGAAACACTACACCAACCTGGCTCTCCTCGTTAAGGCTCCTTTCTATGCTGAACAGACTAAGGTCTACTTGCCTTTTGTAGCACTAGCCTTTGGTTGCACACATCCTCTCCAGTGTGTTTTTGACAGATTTCAGTAGAGTTCAAACATCCTTTGTGTTCTGAGCACCTTCTTCTGAATCCAGCTCCAGCAGTTTGTCCTCCAATTTGTTAGCTCTAAAGGAATGCCACTGTTTGTGTGCAGCGTATTGATGGCTGGCATGGCTGCTAATTAAAGGGTTGCTTCCCTCAAGGAAGTGAGCTGGAGTTTCTGTCTTTTTTTAGCAAAGGCATGCGGGAGTTCCCTCGGGCCAGAGGTTCCATCTGCCAAAGCTCCACACTAATGAAGCCCTATTTCTGTAACAATATTATGTATTGATCTGTAGGCGATATCGGCACATTAGGTGACCTTTGTTTGACAGCCTACCTTCTGCCTATCCCTAGCAACAACCTACTTACAAAGGGCTCTTTCTAGGCAGCAGGCAAAAGGCCTTTCAGACATGAGTGTTGGCCCTAGGCAGGAGGGAAATGCCATTGATTGTGCGAGGACAGTATTGGGATATCACCCTTCCAGATGTCCCGTCAAGGCACTATGCTGTGCAAACAACTTCGCAGCTGGAGCTTGATGATGAAAGAGATATCATCGTGAAAAACCAAGATGTTGAAGGACTAGTTATTGGTGGGTTGCTTCAAAATTGAGCTGTGACTAGAATCTCTTGAAACGTGCAGAAAAGCACCAGAATAACAGAGTTGGAAGGGACCTTGGAAGTCTTCTAGTCCAACCCTTCTGCTCAAGCAGGAAACTCTCTACCATTTCAGACAAATAGTGGTCCAATCTCTTCTTAAAAACCTCCAGTGTTGGAGCATCCACAACCTCTGGAGGCATGTCATTCCACTGATTAATTGCCCTAAAGTTGACAGGAAATTTCTCCTTAGTTCTAGGTAGCTTCTCTCTTTGATTATTTTCCATCCATTGCTTCTGGTCCTGCCTTCAGGTGCTCTGGAGAATAGGTTGACCCTCCCTTCTTTGTGGCACCACTTTTGACCAAGAACAGTTAGGACTGAAACAGGTTGCAGGAACAGAGTAAGAGACGACTTTCCTCTTTCTGTTGCCCATTATGCCCCCAGAACGTCTCTGGAGAGCTACTTCTGCTACCTCCTTCTAAGTCCACCTCTTCCATAAAGAACTTGTTGCAGTAACGTAATGTGAGTCCTTCCAAATGCTGAGGAGTATCCTATTTGTCACTGGCTAGGCCTGCAGGAAATTGTAGCTGAAAGGCCAGAGGTTGTTCTGTCTGCCACCATAATTAAACTTATAACCAGATCCAAGCTTCTCTAATTGAAACAGAGGTGCATAGAAACGGAAAAATCACATTAGATTACTGTACGTCTCTCTCAGTATTATCCACTCAATAGATCAAAAGAAGAAATCAATTGTATATGTATATTAGCATAAAACAAGCTCCATTCTGATTGATAGTTTGGTGCCAAAACTGTTGCTGAATGGGCCACAACGTTGCCATCCCTTTTTACCTCTAATCCTCTTCTCCAGCACATTGATGATATCAAGAAAGTTCAGGAGTTGCCCCACTCAGCCTCTCTCCCCAAGTGATGGGCCTTCGAGAAAAACCATCTCTTCCATACTCTCCTGATTCATCAGCAGCTTTGTATGTAGATCGAGGGACAAACTCTTGGCTGCAGCCTGACAAGTCTTAGGCAGGATGTTGAACACAAATGTTCATTATTTTTCATTAGTTCTCCAGCTGTGCTTGTTAGATACCCATGAAAATTGCTCTACCTCGTTTAGGTTGTACTTCTGATGACCCCTATTTGTTGTATATCTTTAGAAAAACATCGGGAAGAGTAGGGTTAGGCGTTGCCTTCCTCTGCTCCATTCCACTCCCCTAGAGTGTGCCAGTGGCTTTCCTTTTTCTCCAATCAGTTCAGCGGTGCATCCCATAATTGAAAGCGAGTGTCCATTGAGGAAGACACCTGGCACTCAGTCAGGTCTGAAGCGATTAAGTGGAGCTATGAGGCAGAGGGAGCCTGCTGAGTGAAGCAGGCCTGCCACGATAGCTAGAGATAGACATTTGTCGACATGTCTGTCCACAGGGATCACTTTGTGAAACATCAAAGGTGAAACTGGAAATCATTAGCACTGGGGTCATATCCTCCACAGTGGGGGAGGGAAGCAAGGGAGGTCATAGAGACTCATTTAAGAGAAAAGAATTGATGGAGGGAGGGCTGGAGAGAGAGAGAGAGAGAGAGAGAGAGAGAGAGAGAGAGAGAGAGAGAGAGAGAGAGAGAGAGAGAGAGAGAGCTGCAAGAATGCAGTCAGACTTTCACGAAAGATAGAAGGGAAATACACTCAGTTTATGAGCTGGGCCAGGAATCTGTTGATGTACTGGTCTAAATTCTTATTCAATTTATGAAGAAAGTATTGACCATTCCCTTAACTCTGTTTCCAAAAGAATTTGTACCGAGTTTCTCTGAGGGGTAGGGCTTTAGTTGTACAGCTATTCTTGCTCTGGCCCAGCTGATTCAGACCTTTTAAACCAGAGGTCCCCAACCTTTTGGGCACCAGGGACCGGTTCCGTGGAGAGAGGTTTTTCCGTGGATCGGAGGGGGCGTGGGTTTGGGTGCTGCCTGCATCCTACGGATGGGGCTTTGCTTTTTTATGCGGACCCGTTGCTGGCATGTCTTCCTTCCTCCTCTGGCTCCTCTGATCTGTTTACCAAGGGAACCCATGGGTTTAACCACCACCACCACCCCTTTATCTATGTTTGTATTTAGTAGGGAAAAAAGACCCTTGGGAATCCATGTCACGAGTGGTTAGAACAGGGGTCTTCAAACTTGGCCCTTTTATGACTCGTGGACTTCAACTCCCAGAATTCCTCAGCCAGGTATGCTGGCTGAGGAATTCTGGGAGTTGAAGTCCACGAGTCATAAAAGGGCCAAGTTTGAAGACCCCTGGGTTAGAATCATCTGAATGCACCCAGAGTAGCAAGGCCTTGTGGGTAGTAATTGGCAGAGCCCAATTAGGAACAAGGATAATGCATTTTCAATGGGAAGAGCAAAGGTGATACTGAAGGAAGTATTCTCTCCCGCCTGATGCATGCAAAGATGCCCTCCCACGGCACTCAATTCCTAGTAGCTGCAAGAAGACAACCATCCAATCTTTCCAGAATTTTCCCAGAAACTGGAAACTACATCCTGTAAGGAGACACTGAAAGAACTATGTCTCGAGAGAAATGCGACTGTCAAGGTTTATGAAAGTACTTTCAGTGGGGGCACAGAGAAAGTCAAGATCTATTCTCTCTTGTCCCACAATGTGGGACAAGGTATAATGGTCTTTCTTGTCCTACGTTGGTCCTATTCTAATAATGGTTACAGATAGACAGATTCTGGTGAACTGTTATGAAAAATTCCCCAACTATGAGAGCACAAGTTGGCACGAGAACTCAAAAGATTGAAAGAGATTATGAGCTTCCCTTGATTGGATTATTCAAGTAGAACTTCAGAGTCTTCAGTAAGGGATGCTTAAAATTAGATAGGTAAAAAGCTGGACTCTTGCGATCTCAACATTCCCATCCAATTCTGTGATTCTTTGATTTTTTTTATTGTCTTTCAGCACTCAAAAGTCACAGAAGGGAAGCTGGGCACCATGGACTATCCACCCCGGGGCTTCATACCCATTGTGAATTAAGAGCCTCCTCTTCTCGTCACTCTTCTTTTTTTAAAAAATAGAGTTTGTTTTGTTTCCTAGAAAGTGTCAGTGCCCTCTTCTTCTCTCCCTCCTCCTTCGGCTCCCATTCGGTCATCCAAGAAACATGAGCAGCAAAAATCACCCCTTCCTTGAAAGGCCAGCTGGCTCATCACTTTCTGAAAAGCAACTCTGAATGAGCTTGATTACAAGAGCCAAGAAGCATTTTCCCCTCCTCTAAACCAAGTAAAGCAAAACAAAACAAAGTGAAACAAAGGACATCCTTACCAAGAAGCCCAACAAGGCTAATCGATATTTTACATGCATTTTACTACAGCTCAGGGATCCATGCTGTGATTCTCCTGCATCTCCGACATCTCTGCTCCAAAGAGCTTTTGTGCATGCTTGAAAGAGCTTGGTGACCTGCAGTAAGCTCACCAACAATGGCATGCCAATTCAATTCCCCCTTTCCCCCCAATCTAGACACCGAGTGAGCGAGACTGTGTACACCTATTGGGTGGCTCTCTTGGGTAACCTGTTCTTCTCCATCATCTTCTTAACACTTGTTCTTGCCTATGGTCAGCGTGTTCCGGAGCAGCCTCTGTATATGGAAGAACTGATCTGTTTCTTTAAGATTGGAACCTTCTTGACAACTTGGGAAGATCACCTAGCCCAGGGGTAGGCAACCTCGGCTCTTTTATGACTCGTGGACTTCCACTCCCAGAATTCCTGAGTAGATTTGTGTTATGCTGACCCAGGAATTCTGGGAGTTGAAGTCCATGAGTCATAAAAGAGCCAAGGTTGCCTACCCCTGACCTAGCCCAGGGGTCTTCAAACTTGGCCCTTTTATGACTTGTGGATGCTGACTGAGGAATTGTGGGAGTTGAAGTCCACAAGTCATAAAAGGGCCAAGTTTGAAGACCCCTGGCTTAGCCGCTTGTAACTTAAAAGCCACCATCTCCTTTGTATCCTTCATTGACTCGTTCATTTCATGCATTTTAATCTTGCTGTTACTGTATTTTCATGGTGAGAATTCAGGGCAGTATAGATTGGATATCCAGTCTCAGATCCACTTAGTTTCAGGAAAGTGGTTAATTAGGGCAGCTGCATTTATGACTTATGGGTGTCTTGCTAATCCTGCACATTTGTGACCACAGATCAACGTAGAAGACAATTAATAGGCAATAGAAAGTTCATTAAAGAAACTAGGGAGCAATATCAGCTTAGCTTCCAACCTCGTAGAAGGTTGGAACTTGAAAATACATCTTAGTTATTGAAGTCTGTAGGGGGAGAATGATAACATTTAAAGATGGCCCAGAGAAAACCATGTGACCTTGAATGCTAGATCAGTAATGAAGTTCAGTAAATTCCTTTAACCATATATTGAATATGACATGTAAAGGAGACAAGCTTTATTACTTTAACCTCTTTTCAGTTAGTAGAATGCATAAATACATGTGTGCACACCTGTTTGCCTTTTGAGGCTCTGTCTTCCTCAAGAGAGAGACTCAAGTATGCAGGCGGAGTTCTGAATACAACCAGTAAATTAAATCTTGCTTTCTCTGCACAGTTCACTTCCTAGTTGCATCTTGGGCTCATAGCAAAGCTTGGTCATATTGCAAATGCCACCAGACCGCCACCCACCCCCAATCACCAACTGCCACCCACTCCCATTAGATCATCCCATTGATTTAGAGCAGCGTCTATTTCAACAGCCAATTAGCATGCTTGTGCTAATCACTTGGGGTGCCTTGTTAGGAAAATTTGATTAGTACTTCACATAATTGACCCTATTACAAATGAAGAAAAGTACTTCCTTTCATATACCCTCTCATTAAGGGGAATCGCAGCTTTGTGTAAGATTTTTTTTCTGCTTATCACTGCCAGTCAGATCCCTGAACAATAGCATCTTGATTCAGATTGAGAGGGGGGGAGGGGGGGAAACAGATATGTTGAATCTTCATGCCTTAAAGTCTATATATGGAAAAGTAAGTAATTTCCTAACAAAATAGCTCCAGAGAAAGCTTGAGCATCATAGATTGCAAGCATAGGTCATGATATTATATGCTTTTCCGACTCTTTTTTCGAAAAGTTTATAAACATTTATAACCTCCTCTTATGTGATTTGCTAAAATATCCACCCTGTCAGGTCAGCTAATCTGAGAGGCAGTGGCTGTGTTTGACTATTGTGCTGATATATATATATAGCTTGTTGAATAAACTATAGGTCCACATAATGCTAAGCCACAAATCATGGTTTATAAATTCTAGTGATAGGGTTCCCATATCCTAATCTAAGCCCAAAGCCAAGCCAAGGACCATAGCTGAATTTAGCCAATGGAGCAACACATCTTATTTTTCAGATTTAATCTCTTGATTGCCACGAATTCATTAGGTTAAATTTGATCTGTTTTCCTAATCTCTCAACCTCACTTCTGAATCTCACTTTGCCCTTCTGAACTGGGGTGATCATTGCAATACTTATCTTAGAAGATTATTGGGCAGCTTGCAAGAAGAGGAAGTGTACATAAAGCCTTGGAAAGGCTGACCGAAATAAATAAGTGCTAAATTAACCATTTAATTTCTCTTGTCCCACTTTGTACCCTCTCCTTTCAGACTATGTCCCATAATAGTTGAGCTGTCTAGGAGAAATTACAAGGAGAAATGAACCTCCAGGTGATAGTCTCAAAAGAATGTGTGTATCTCTAATTGCTTAACTGATGTTTCAAAGAATGGGGTTTTGCTAGTTGCAAAGAGGTATTATTCCCCCGAAACCCTTCCTTCCTTCCTTCCTTCCTTCCTTCCTTCCTTCCTTCCTTCCTTCCTTCCTTCCTTCCTTCCTTCCTTCCTCCCTTCCTCCCTCCCTCCCTCCCTCCCTCCTTTCCTTCCTTCCTTCCTATTTTTTTCTCTGTTGCTTGTGAGATTATTTTTCATTAAACGTGTAATTAAAATCTCGCGATTTAGCAGTGGTGACAAGCTTGAGTAATTTAAAAACAGAAGAGAAAGTTATGTGAGAAACTACAATGGTGCAATGCAGTGATCTTGAATCCCTGCAAGAGAGATTGCCAGAGACTCTTCTGTAAACTTTCCCTAACTAGGGTGTAAGTGGGGTCTACATGCACGGTCCACAGTCCTTATTTAGAACCATCGAGGGTTCTCCCCAATACCTAAAGTGGGATAAAATCAGGTAGCATACAATTATTATTAGGCACAATTGGAAAATAGGACTTTCACATTATAAAGCAGAATCTTGGGGAAGGAGATATTATTATATGACCTCATTCTGCATTTGGTATACAGTATGTATCTAATGGGCTGTATGGGGTAAGGACGTCACAGTCTCTCTCTAGCCCTGTCAGCTCCATTCCTTCCCACATCTGTTTTGCCCTGTTCCTCCATCAGCATTTACTTTTTTAGCAGTTGCATAAAAATGGTACTGTTAGCTTGCTCGTAAGCATTCATCAATGCAGTTTACTTAAATGTGTATCTGTGTGTATGTTTGTGTGTAGATAGATATATGTCTGCATGTCACATATCTCTCTCTCACATAGCCACATGCATGAAATGTTGGTCGCACAACTGCTTTATGAAATTTTTGAAAGGTCAAAAATCCAATGGCTTTCTAATGTTCTGACCCATGGGGGTGGGGGAGAGAGGGGATTGGGTGCCTGGATCAAGCGAATTCACATTAGAATTGGCAAAAAACTAGGAATCCTTATGAAACAGGAATGTTTTGGTCTGATCCTGGAGTTGGAGTAGAACAGAGGTCCCTAACCTTTTGGGCGCTGGGGATCGGTTCCATGGAGAGAAGTTTTTCTGCAGACCGGAGGGGGCATGGTTTCATGCACTGCCTGCATTGCTTGTTTGGGCAGACCGGTTTTCGGCATGCCATGCCCAGTGCCAGTCCATGGCCCAGGGGTTGGGAACCCCTGGAGTAGAAGACCTCCAAGATCCCTTCCAGCCCTATGATTGTATGATCTAGAAGAGTTCCACTTTGGATTTAGGTTGCAGATTTTTCCTTTGAATCATAGTTCAGCTTTCCATCCAGCCCAACAGTCAAATCATGGGTAGACCAAGGATCAGAAAAATAAATGCAACACACACTGACTCGCTTATCGCTCCATGTCAAATTCTACAGTGTTCTCAGGAGACTTTTGATTCATTCAGCAGAAACTAAATGAGCATTAATCACGGTGGAAAGGTCTTGCTTTTTGCCTTGACATTGAAGTGATGCTAGCCCTTGAGATCATTGATAATTTGAGATAATGAACAATTATAGTTTGACAGGGAAGATTTAACTGTCATAGGGTAACTGTATGGATTACTCACATTTTGAATAATACTACTGTCTTTCTAGTTCACCACAGAGCTAGATGGAATGGCAATTTAGTAGGATGTTCAAGGAAGCCAAAGAAAGGTCCATGCCCATAACAAATGGATGCATCTTTCTAAATATTCTCATTCTCCTGTTAGTGATCACAAGTTAGTGGGAGGATTCTGGAGCTACTCTGCTTTTTATTCATTTGTTCAGTGGGTTAGGATGCTGAGCTTGTCGATCAGAAGATCGGCAGTTTGGCGGGTCGAATCCCGAGTGCCGCATAGCAGAGTGAGCGCCTGTTACTCGTCCCAGCTTCTGCCAACCTAGCAGTTCGAAAGCACGTAAAAATGCAAGTAGAAAAATAGGGACCACTACGGTGGGAAGGTAACAGCGTTCCGTGAGCCTTTGGCGTCTAGTCATGCCGGCCACATGACCACGGAGACGTCCTCGGACAAGCGCTGGCTCTTCGGCTTTGAAACGGAGATGAGCACCAGCCCCTAGAGTTGGAAACGACTAGCACGCATGTGCGGGGGAACCTTTACCTTTACCTAGCAGTCTGAACCAGTGCCTATATCAGAGGATCAAGAAGCATATACCTCTTATTTCAGCTTATTTTGTTTCAAAAACAGGAACAAAATTTGCAGGCAGCCACCTGCAGTTTGGTAGCCTACCAGCAAAATGTAGTTTAATTAGACTGAAGTCGGAACAAAGTACCATAGTTAGAGAAGGTCACTCACAGATTCATTTTTATTGTTGTTTCAAAGTAGAATGGGCATTAATTTTTAATAGGCCAGAAATGTTATTCTATACAATCTTCTTGACCTTTAATATTCAAAGTGTAAGGTTGTGAAACTCTGCTTTTCAGAACTTCATAATCTTTGTTGGGTGATGGAGAACATGTTTTATTCTCTTGCATATATCCTAGGCAGATACCGTCATTTGCAATGTTGGATATTATAATGCTAAGGTAATTGCCAATCTTCTACAAAAGGCTGAGGGTGCAAATCCATAAATGAAGAAGAACCTTCTATCGTGCCACTCACAAATAGAGTAAGCCTGCATTCTTATCCACTTTATCTAAAATTAGGCCTAGCCTATTGCATTTCATAGGATAGAATTCCATACTGATCACCATGAAATTGCTCTGCAGATCAGTGGTTTAAAATATGTATCAGCCATGGCAAGTTGCCAAGACCATTTGTGAACTTTGGAATACTTGGCAATGCAATCTCTTCTGAACCAAACTAAGAGGTTTCTCCCAAACTCAAAGATTTCTGATGGGTCAAGGTTGCTTAAAAAGACCTCAGTCAGAAAAATAGTAATCAGAAGGTGTCTCTGGGCATTGCCACCACTACAGTCAATCAATCAATCAATCAACCAACCAACCAATCACCAGCCTGGTCTTTGGTAATAGAAAAAAAATTTACACATTCTAGTAGCATGAAAAATAGATTTGTTCTGCTTCACTAATCCACCAAGGATTAGATAAATTTGAAATCTGTTAGTGGATATTAGCCATGATGGATACATAGAAACCACATATTATG
Organism: Vipera ursinii; assembly: GCF_947247035.1. Lineage (NCBI taxonomy): Eukaryota > Metazoa > Chordata > Lepidosauria > Squamata > Viperidae > Vipera > Vipera ursinii. The sequence goes on along the minus strand of NC_139519.1, from coordinate 16,748,086 downwards.
ATGCACTTACCAGTGCTTTTCAGTTACTGGATGACAGCACAGAAGAGCTACTAGTTTCTTGCACTGTTTGGGTTTTTCGTGGCGGTCTCTTTGTCTTCCTTACACCCTGTAGGATGATGGACTACATTATCTTTCTCTCATCCTGGAATCTACCAGATCTTTTAGATTGCCAATCCTATCAGGTCCAGTCAAGGCAATTATGGAACTACAGCTGAAAATGTGGTTATGTTCAGTGGACATTTGGTCAAATCCAACGAATACATCTTCTCTTCATCCTCTTCATCAATCACTAAATGTTAGTGGTGTTGTTTGGAGGGACAAGAAGGGACCCAAGTGTTGCATGTGGTCCATCGGCAGGGGTAGGCAACCTTGGCTCATTCAAGTCCATGAGTCATAAAAGAGCCAAGGTTGCCTACCCCTGGCCTAACCTGTTACAAGGGATGGGATATGTAGAATTGGGAATGAAATTTGATTGGAACAGATCCAGGTTAAAATGAGATGTTTTGTACTGGCAAGAAAAATCTGTCCTTGTTTTACAGATACTTCCTTACCAGATTCCTCAATGCTTTCAACCATGGCAGAGCTTCTAATGTACTGGAAAAGTTATCCAAAGTTTAGGGAGGTATTCAGAAATTGTATTGGCCTTGAAAGTAGTCCACGTTGAAGCGCATAGCACAATCACATACCAGCAGCTGGCTCCAGGAAATGTTTTATGACATTTTATATTATGTCATAAAATGTGTAATGCTAATTTTCATGCCATAAATTTTTTTTATCAAATTTGCCAAATTTTTAATTCCCTGGGAGTCATGCGTCCCAGATTTTGGGTGCATTTTTAAGGTACCTTGGTTCAAAAAGTTTTTCTTTACGATGTACCGTTTTGCCTAGCTAAAAATTACAGACAGAAGCATTTTAGTAGCATATAGATGACTTCCCCTGCTACCAATGGGGACACTCTGGGGGGAAAAAGTGGATTCATGAATCAAGTCTTCTGTGGATGACTGCCCTTTGTGGAGGACACTACAGCAACATCAATCTTCATTCTTCCTGCCTTGAGTGTAATTGGCAAATGCTGATCATGAGCAGATGGAGTTAGATGCATCCCTCATAATTCTGAATGGGCACCCTACCCCCCATCCTCTCTTCACCCAAGAAGACTCTCATCATTAACAACGCCCGCAGCCCATTCTCATTTTAATATGCACCCATGCCATCGTATATGTGCTTGCTAATTTGTAAATCTTCATTGACACCCGTGCTGCTGTGCTGATTCTTGATTAACTGGAGAAGAGCTGTCTTGCTGAAATCCAAGTGCTGGATTATGAACTCTGAAGACTTTCAAGCAATGTCAGTGCTTCTGTGCTAGAATCCAGAAGAATTATTTCAGACTAATGGGCTCAGTTGTCATGGCATGTCTCTTGAACACAATTTGCCTAAATTTAGACTAAGATAAGGGACGTGGTGGCTCAGTGGGTTAGGACGCTGAGCTTGTCGATCAGCTGGTTGGCAGTTTGGCGGGTCGAATCCCGAGTGCCGCGTAGCAGAGTGAGTGCCTGTTACTCGTCCCAGCTTCTGCCAACCTAGCAGTTCAAAAGCACCTAAAAATGCCAGTAGAAAAATAGGGACCACTACGGTGGGAAGGTAACAGCGTTCCGTGCGCCTTTGGCGTCTAGTCATGCCGGCCACATGACCACGGAGACGTCCTCGGACAAGCGCTGGCTCTTCGGCTTTGAAACGGAGATGAGCCCCTAGAGTCGGAAACGACTAGCACGCATGTGCAGGGGAACCTTTACCTTTTTACTAAGATAGAGCTTCCTGGAAAGCCATTGGTGCAATTTCTATCCCAAATCATTTTTCCTGAATGTAAAATGTTGAAAAGAAGAAGAAATCTCCTTTTGTAGAAAGTGTGAAAAGTCATGTCATCTACTAGAACACGGTGCAAGTAGAGACAATAGTGTCAAAAGTTTTTATCACCTGGATTTAGGCTACCTGAAGGTATTTGCATTGACCGTGGAGTTTAACTGAAGGCCTAAAATGGCCTCTTCTAACTCTAGTCCCAAAGGCCCTTTTTCAAAAGGCAACTGGACTTGCTTTGTTTTGATTGAAGATGTTTTGCATCTCATCCAAAAAGCTTTTTAAAATTCTTCTGAAGAAACCTCTTGGATAAGAAGCAAAATGCCTTCAAGCAAACAAAGAAAGTCCAGTTGCCTTTTGAAAAAGTACCTTTGGGACAGCCATCACCTGGATGACTGAGCACCTCCATAGACATCTTCTGACTCTGTTTTTTATCTACCTAGATTGATTGGTTGGTTGGTTGATATGTGCCATCAAGTCATTTTCGACTCCTAGAGACCGTGTAGGTAGATTTTCCCCATGACAACCTATCTCTAACCTGGTCTTCCACCAGTGCACTCATACAGTATGCTGTAACTGAGCCCATTCAGCTTGCTGGTGGCTGTCCTCTTCTTCTCTTTTTCCCACATTTCCCAGCATTAGAGACTTCTTCAGAGAGCTAGGTCTTTTCACGCTGTGTCCAAAAGGGGATCATTTGAGCTTTCATTTGTGCCACGGATGAGCTCTGTGTTGGTTTGGTCAATGATCCATTGGTTTGTTTTCATAGCTCTCCACAATATTTTCAAAAGTTTTCTCCAATACAAAACTTCAAAGTGTCAGTACACTTCATATCCTGCTTCTTCAAAGCAAAATGTTTGTGGACTTTAATGTGCCATAGAAAATAATTGGCCAAATAGGATCTCTTGGAGATCTGAAATATAGAAGGACTTCTACAACAGAACTAGCTATATCACAGGTAGGGTAATTTGAAGGCTATGGGGCAAAAATGGAAAAAAAAGTGTCTGTTTATATCATGGATGCACAGCTCATGACCTCATGAACATAAGCCACACTCAAATCCTTGACTAAGCTCCCCAAGGCCCTCCAAAAATCACCACCAAATTGTCACAAATTAAGGTGACCGAACATTAAAAAAAAATCACAAAACAAAGAGCATGATGGTTCCCCAAATCTATTTTATTTTAATTAGATCACATTTGACTGGTTGGAGATTGATTATGTGCCATCAAGTCTTTTTTGACTCCTAGCAACCACTAAGATATTCTCCATGAAAGTCACATTTTAGTCTGCCTGTCTGTCTGTCTGTTATCTATCTATCTATCTATCTATCTATCTATCTATCTATCTATCTATCTATCTATCTATCTATCTCATCTTTTATCATCTGTCTGTCTGTCTGTCTGTCTATCTATCTTTTATCATCTATCTCCCTTTTATCATCTATCTTTTATCACCTGTCTATCTATCTATCTTTTATCACCTGTCTATCTCTCTATCTCTCTATCTTTTATCATCTATCTGTCTCTCTATCTTTTATCATCTGTCTATCTGTCTGTCTGTCTATCTATCATCTCTTCTTTTTATTATTTTTGCAACTAACTCAGGTATCTAAAGCCCATCACTCCTCCTATGTTCCCCACAATAGCAACCCTGTGGAGTAAGTTGGAGCGAAAGGGAGAGTGACTGGTCCAAAGTCGCCCAGCTGACTTTCATGGCTTAAGGCGGGTCTTGAACACACAGTCTCTCTCTTTCAAGACTGTTTCCTTAACCACCAGGTCAAACTGGCTCTCATTTTATATTTTGTCCTGCTACCATCTATTTATTGCAATGTGACCCTTTGCCTAAAAAGATTGTGTACCCACCGCTTAGGCTGTTTTTTTGTTGTTGTTGTTTTAAAGGAAAGCTTTAACCGCCACTTTCTCCCAAATAGCTGGCCAGTGCTATTACTGGTTCAGCCCCCATCTTTCCTGGACTGCAGATATGATTCGGTGTGATAGAAGCTCTTCTAACCATACACAGTACACCCGTCCCATATGTACAGAGGGACATGGATGCTAGGCCAGGCTTCAGCCTAATTCCAATTTTTTTATGTGCAATTAATCTTATCATGTAAGGAGGTGCGGGGGGGGGGGGGGGAGGGGACCGCCTCCTGCAGCCTGAAGCTGTACAATCAACCCTTTAGTGCCTCATCTGTTACTATTATAGTAGGAATACCAATGGTTGGTTTCCCTCATCATCCCTTTCATCTAGAGGTCTTCAGTACAATCAATTGCGGTAATTACCCCTTCACCCAGAATCCCTCCATGGGTGGCAAGTGGACCCTTTTGTATTCAATGCAAAGCAGTTGTTTCAAAAAAAAGCTAATGGTGCCTATTTATTGAGGTCAGTCCCCTGAGTAGAACAAAGATTCACCTCTAGTGGCCTATGGCAGATGTTGCAAGGTCCACATGAGGCCAACAAAGTCCCCTAACCTCTGCGGAGAAGGAGAAGCTATAAAGTAGCCCATGGAGACAGAGGCGGCGATCCAGCCATTCAGCCGCCATGCTTTCCAAAGAGCTCAATCTGCTTTTTTAAAATGCAAAGTCAAAATACCAGATGAAGTGCAGGCAATTAATTGCTCCCAAGTGTCACCCACTCCTTCTCCAGTGCAATGCTCTGGATCTCATCATTAACTTGTCAGCACTTCTAAACTATGAATTTTCCACGTGGGATAGAATAGAATTCAAAAAGCTATGTGCCTGACACAACATGCCTGATTTCTTTCCTTGTAAGATGAAGGGTGAACAGGCGGTAAGGGGTGAGGAAGAGGTGAGGAAGAGGTGAGGGCGAGGGGCAGCCAAAGAACAGAGGAAGGAAGGAAGGAATATGCATGGCTGGCTTGCACTGAAGGAGGACATGACTACAAAAAAGAGAGGGAGGCGGAAAGAGTCCTTTCAGAGGATTTTGAGAAAGCTGATTATAGTCGCTCAGCAGAATGAAAAGCCTCACCAAAAGCTGTTGGTTATACCCATATCTCAAGAAAAATTAAGACTGAAGTTTGGGTAGGTTGACCTGCTAGATTAAGCTATAAAGGTGGGAGCAAAGACTGTTTGAGCTTTGCAAGAACAACTTGGATCAACTGAATTGCAAAGAATCCTTCCATTTTAGCAATAGCAATAGCACTTGGACTTATACCCCGCTTCGCAGTGCTTTACGGCCCTCTCTAAGTGGTTTACAGAGTCGGCATATTGCCCCTTAACAATCTGGGTCCTCGGATTTGGAGGATGGCCTCATTTTCTTGATATGTACAAAAGCCACAGTAAAAGAGGAACGGATGGGTTGTGTTCCGTTTCCCAGTCTGCCCCTCCCTGCACTATTGGCTACAGACTGCATGCAGCTTTGAGAGCCCCATCTAGGCGACCGTCTAGCTGACTTCAAGTTTATTCCCTATGCAGCAGGTCTATCACCTTGGATGTGCCCCAAAGCAGTAGCACAAGTTTCTGTTGCTTTGAAAGAAAAAAAGGGGGATTTGTCTTTTCCTACTGTTGTCTCCCTGTCTATCTGCCTGCCTCTGTCAATGTTTTTACCGTGGGTAGAATGAGGGCAAAGAGGAAAACTGGACAGAGGGTGCTTTCAGATCCTCCCCAAAGCACGGTGCCCAAGGCAAAGTACAAGAGAACATAGTAGCAGATGCTTACTGAACTCTTGCTGAGATTTATAGAAGTGTCTACAACAAATGCTCAGATTTATGCCTATGCAATACACCAATCCCAAGGTCTTAAGACTGTAGAATCCATACTTGAAGGGGAAGCTGGAGACTTGGGCAGCACAAGCGCAACAGTTGAATGGATTATCTCATAAATATGGAGGTTATTTGGATAATTCACCTTGATATCCTTTCACACTTTCCTCCAAGCACGCAGGCCTTAAATAATGGGCCTGTTATTTATGTAGCTCCACATTGCTTTACCGACTGATATAATGGCACGTTTGCCCTACAGGGTTTTGCCTTCTAAATGCCAGCAATCAATTTCGACAGGCTAAAAGGTAGGCAAAAGTCTGGGTTTGCGACAGGAGATGGCTGATCTATGGCAAAAGGCATCCAATGGCTTAATCACACCCTGTTGCTTTGGGGAAATTTGCTTAGTGCTGCAGAAATAAGCTTGTGCAAAATGTAGATAAGGGAAATTTGGAAGGGAACATGCTCTTGGTAGGATCTGGCTGGAGAGTCTCACTCGAGTAGTGATGCATTTGTAATGTGTTAATGCAGAGGAAATGGGCTGGTATGAACTACGTGGATTGTTCATGGACCATCTGCATGCAATCTCGGCTACTTTAAGGTGAGTGAACTTCAATTCCCAGAATTCCCCAACCAGCCTTGCTTCAACTTCAACTTCAAGTCCACATATCTTAAAGTGACCAAGGTTGAGGAACACCATCACGGAAGGTGGAATTGGACCTCATTTACCAATAGGAAAGGGACAAAGAGGACCAAAAAAAAATATCCATCATATTCTGCTGGTAGTGATGGGAACAATCTTTTCCCCCTTGAGAGCAGCAAAGAGTCTGCATCTGCACTTCCACACACATTCATATCCGTGTGGACATTGCTCTCACACAGATGTTCAGATGCAGTTAATATTCCCATCCGGGTGATCCTTCCTTCCTTCCTGCACATGTTACTGGGAGCAATGTTCATGAGAAATGTTGCTAGGAGGAAGCCGGAGGCAATAAAGCTTTCTGCATTGTAGCCCATGGGTTTCTCACACCTCTTTGGGATCTACCAGTCTAGCTCCCCACTGTTTTTCCTGAAATATCATAATCTAACATCTAGATCATCATCCTAGAGTCATCTGTTTAATAATTATGTAAAATAAACTTGTGATATTCTCCTCTATGAAAATGTTAGAGATAACTTTTTTTTAAGTGGCAGTGTGTGTGTGTGTGTGTGTGTGTGTGTGTATTTGCATGCTTTCAAACTGTGAGGTCTCAGATCTCAAACCTGGGCTGCTGGCTTTCCTGCCAACAAGCCCAATGACTTAACTGCTGAATGGTATACAGCATATATATGGGTGGCACAATGGTTCAGTGGTTAAAATGCTGGACTTGTTGGCTAGAAAGTCAGCAGCCCAGGTTAGAGACCCGAGCACCACACGAAGGGATAAGCTCCTGTCATTGCCCCAGCTCCTGCCAACCTAGCAGTTTGAAAGCATGCAAATGCGAGTAGATCAATAGGTACCACTTCGGTGGGAAGGTAACAGAGCTCCATGACATTATGCTGGCCACATGACCGCGGAAATGTCTTCGGACAGTGCTGGCTCAATGGCCTTGAAATGGAGATGAGGTACCGCCCCCTATTGTTGTCAATGACTAGTAGAGTAAAATCCTCAAGGACTCCTTTACCTTTTATATATAAAAGGCATGCTTTTAAGATGGCATAATGTGGTTTTCGTTGTGCGGTGTTCATTTCATTGGTGCAGTGGTATTTTCTTAAAAAAAATTACAGTCTTGAAGGGAGGATTGTACTTTACAAGGTGAGATGTAAATCTGGTGGTAAAATAAAATAAATGCTGGGTCACTGTCTGCGTTTGATTGCCTCTCCAAGTATCGGTGACTCTACAGCTCTTCAGGGAAATTGGCAAGAGGTTATTGATGACAGTGAGTGAAAGATTCAGCTGTGCAATTTCTGCTTTAATTTCCCCCCCCTTTCCACCATGAATTTGAATGTTAGCATTCACTTCTTTCTTCCCAACTGTCAAAAGCTTTTAGAATTGCTGTTGGCACAAAAGCTTTTTTCTTAATTACTACCTCTGGATTTAGCTCTTTGCCTTAACATATAATCAGATGTGTTAAAGGCAATTTTATTTCACTAATATTAAAATAATTTCAAAAATGCGGTTTTTGTGCGTGCTGATGTACGGTTTCTCCCTACCCAAAGTCTAGCTGCCTAGGAACCATGGTTTAAAAGTTTTAATTATTTAAAGAAATGAAATGCGTTTTCAAACGGAAACAAAAAGAGAGATAAATGGATGCAAATGTACGATCCATGTTAAGAAGGATACCTAGTGGCTTTGTAGGTAGCGAATCATCTTCCCTTGCTTACTGACAAATGTATACCCTGGTGGTCACATTAAGTTTTGTCAGTAGCCAAATTGGCCGGTTTTGAAAGAGTGTTCTGTTCCCAACGGAGCCCCCAATTTTCTCTTTTGAAAATGAAAGAAATTCAGTGGGCTGGATGCAAGCAAAGTAAAGAAGCTTTTCTATTGCCATTGCTGCTATTAAGGTGATAGCTCAGTCTTCCTCCCCCCCCCCCCCGCCCGCCTGGCATCCTTCAATGGGTTTGAACTGAAACACCTGTGGTACCTGGGGATTATGGAAGTCCTAATCTAATATATTCAGAAGAAGGAAGGAAGGTAAACTGGAGGAAGAGTGCATGAGAAGCCAGCTTGCTTCAGGCTTGGATATGCAAACTCTAATTTAGAGCCTTGGTGGAGCAGTGGGCTAATGCCTCCTTAAGTAACACCAGCTGCCTGCAATTAGTGCAGGTTCGCGTCCCACCAGGCTCAAGGTTGACTCAGCCTTCCATCCTTCCCAGGTAGGTAAAATGAGGACCCAGATTGTTGGGGGCAATTAAGCTGACTTTGTAATAATGCCGCTTGGGGTGTGTGTGAAAGCCCTAATAAGCAGGCATATACATAGAATGAAGGCTACTGCTAAGCTTGTAAGCCGCCCTGAGTCTTCGGAGAAGGGCGGGATATAAATGGAATTAAAATAAATAAAAAATAATTCATTGGGTAATCAATTGCACAGCTAACAAATGACCCAGAAGCAGCAATGACAGAAAGGTTTGCAATAGAGGTCAACTACATGAGGCCCCGAAGCCCCAGTGTCATTTTTATGGCCTCTACAACCAGGGGTGTCCATGGGGAAGTAAAAAAAACAAACAACCCTAACAGCTTTGCAGAGCCCCATCCCCTTCTTATGTGTGACACGCAAGAAGGGATGGGCTTCAACCACACAACTGCACAGAATCTTTGGGTGCCAATACCCAAAGATCAGTGGCAGCTTTCCTATCAATGTGAGAACAGCACACACATTAGCAGGGGGTTGAACTAGAAGACCTCTAAGGTCCCTTCCAACTATTCTATTCTATTCTATTCCATTCTATTCTATTCTATTCTATTCTATTCTGTTCTGTTCTGTTCTGTTCTGTTCTGTTCTGTTCTATTCTATTCTATTCTATTCTATTCTATTCTATTCTATTCTATTCTTTTCTATTCTTTTCTATTCTGTTCTATTCTATTCTATTCTATTCTATTCTTTTCTATTCTATTCTATTCTGTTCTGTTCTGTTCTGTTCTGTTCTATTCTGTTCTATTTTATTCTATTCTATTATTCTATTCTATTCCATTCTATTCTATTCTATTCTATTCTATTCTGTTCTGTTCTGTTCTGTTCTGTTCTGTTCTGTTCTGTTCTGTTCTATTCTATTCTATTCTTTTCTGTTCTGTTCTGTTCTGTTCTGTTCTATTCTATTCTGTTCTGTTCTGTTCTGTTCTATTCTATTCTATTCTATTCTATTCTATTCTATTCTATTCTATTCTGTTCTGTTCTGTTCTGTTCTATTCTGTTCTGTTCTGTTCTATTCTATTCTATCCTGTCCTCAAATAGGCTTGTCACACAAATTCCTCTCCTACATTATTCTCTCCACTGTGGTCCTTAATATCTCAAGATCTGTCAGGGGTAGTCATCAGTTTAGGATTTAGTTAGGGATACCGCCTTATATTCAGATTGCTGAACACAGTTTAGGATTTCAGTGTTGTTGTCCCAGTGGTGAGGGTTATTAAACTTTAATCTTAGCATTTTGGAAGGAATGCCTTAGGAAAATAAAGTAACATAATCTACTGTATGCAAAGAAAAATAAATTGTTTTTTTAAGGGATAGGATGGTTAAGGTGCAATGAAAAAGGCATGGCTGTTTGATCAGGAAAAAAGCAATTATTATTATTTTTTTACTCTCCCTTTCCCTCCCCTCAATGCAAAGGATGTTTTAAATCTAACGTAGGTTTCATGCACCAAAGCAAAACCACTGCTGGTGCAGTGAACTAGCGCTGTGCCCTCTGTTAGAAAGAAATTTTGCCCGGTTCGTTTCCGAGTCGGGAATAAAATATGCAGGCAGTTTCTGGAACCAAAGGTGAGATTTATTTCAGAGAACACATACAGAGTCAGCTGTTGGAGGTGGCCATGCTCAGCCCTCCTCCCAAAGTCTTTTTTATAGGAAAACCTTTCTTTTGTTCCTTGCAAGTGCATGAAAGCGAGCGGCTTAGGTATTCCACTTAGCCGGTGGTTCCAAAAGGCAGCACTCTGCGGACAGTCACCCTGCTGAGTTGCAGTTTTCACTTTTGGTTTTTTTTTTAAGTATTGGTTGATTGAAATGATAGAAAGGAACTTTCTTCTTATTTGCTCAAAAGGGATTCGCGTGTTAAGCTCAAGCTGGGAGGAATTATTATTATTTATTTGTTAGTATTTATTGAATTTCTATACCGCCCTTCTCCCAAAGGACTCAGGGCGGTGTACAGGGCAATAAAATACAACATACAAAAGTTAAAAGTAAAAGTAAATTAATTTAGCCCTAACAATAAATAGTTAAAAATAAACCCAAACCCTTAGTCCAGGCCAGCCTGTTCAAACAACCAGGTCTTCACACCACAGCGGAAAGAGCGAATGTTCACCCAATTATGTTGGGGCTCTCCGTTGCATTTTCATCTTTGTTTAGAGCAAACAATGTCCAACTTGGGCAACTTGTGGATTTCAACTCCCAGAAATTCCCCAGGAATTTTCCATAACTGAATCATACCGAGGTTCACACTTCCTAGAGTTTCTAGAGCCTAAGTTGCTGTTTTTGGGAATCTGGGACAGAAGGAGGCATGTCAGTTCAGCTTATGATCCAAGCTAGTGAAGAATTCCTGGGGGAAATAGGATGTTTTAGATCAGGGGTAGGCAACCTTGGCTGTTTTATGACTCGTGGACTTCAACTGTGCTGGCTCAGAAATTCTGGGAATTGAAGTCCACGAGTCATAAAAGAGCCAAGGTTGCCTACCCCTGCCTTAAAGCAAGTTGTGTTTGGCTTTGATTTGTTTGAAAGAACAAATCAAATAAAACAATGTAGACTTTGTGGACTTCAAATCCCAGAATTCCAAAGACAGCATGGCACCCTAAAACCTATGGGTGTTGCCTCACCCCTATAAATCTATGGGTGTATCTGTGCATTAAATGTGGAGAAGAGTTGCTGCCCTCTTCTTCATAGTCTCTTGCAAGAAAGTAATCATATGTGATACTAGAATAAACTCGTATCCCATATGGGCTTTATTTGTTCATTAATTCTGACAAGGCTCACCAAAATAAAATTATCTGGTTCTTGGCATAAAGGCCTGAACAAATATATCATATACAAAACATACCCAGTTTTGTTCAATGAACTAGTACCAAGATGTTGGCTTCAGTTGGAGAGCATCTTGGTACTTGGTAAAACATCTTGGTACTAACTTTTAAACTTCTTTTTTTTACCTTGCTTTGCTATTGCACAAGCATATCTAGGCTTATGCATACATATGTATGCATACATTATACATCAGCTTACATCAGTATACATGAAAAACTGAACTTGGCTTGCTAAATCTCTGGTTCAGAACAGTGCTAAACCCAGAGCCGTGTTCATGTTTTGCTTAAAACTAATCTGTACGGCCTGTTCTGAATCAACTGGCACTCCAAGTACAGATGCAACTGTACTTTAGCGATGATGAAACCACAGTCTACTTGTTTAATCAAGTGGAATATAACTGAACACTCAGGGATGCATTGAGCAATCTTCTAAAACTATTTTGAGTTTATATTTCAGGATGGTGCTTCTTCATCTCTACTCCTTCCTTGAGGAATTTTGTAATCTCGGCTTTTGTGAAACAGTAACAATTGGAAATAATAATCCTGAGGCTAACCCTTGCAAGCCTTCCCATTTATCTAACTATTCTGAATGCTGGCGCCAGGCTTGGAATGCAAGAGAGGGGCCATATCAGAATGGTTAAATGCTCATTGTGGTTCTGTCTAGAAAGCAGCAACTGAGGCTGTATTCTTGCATTTAATACAGAAAATATTTTGCATTGTGTATTACTGGGCAGCGGGAATAACCAGCGTGGCTTCCCTGTGAATTTGTATTCCTTTTGGGAACAGCAAGGTCCCCAGGGCCCTGATCTGGCTGTTTTTAGGACAGCCTTGCTCTTCCCACAGGCCAGTGTTTCTCAGCCTTGACAGCTGGAAGATGCATGGACTTCGACTCCCAGAATTCCCCAGCCAGCCGTATTCCCGCATCTTTAAGTTGCCAAGGTTGAGAAACGCTGCCTTAGGCGCCAGGCTGGGATGATGTGTGAACCTGCTCTCTGTTGCGTATTTTGACTCTGTCTCTTTCCCCAGGGTGAATTATTTTACTGTTGTGATATTTCTATTTGTCACTATCTCTTGTAAGCTGCCCAGGATCGTTGAGCAAGCTGATAGGCCTTTGAATAAATAAATAGAAATGGATGGAATGGTAAATAAAAGAAGTCCTGGGTGACTTTGTTTGCTCCTGGGTTGATGTGCAAACGAAGGTCCCATTTTGAATAGGGATATTCCACTAGCCCAGATGGTCCATTCATCTGTCTTCCTTCTGGCTGCTTCTACGCCAGCCTCATCAGTCTCCTTGAATAATCTTATCCCAGTCTGGGACAGGAAAGGGACTAAATCTATCACCAAAGAGCCTTCGGGAGACTGGTGCTATGGGGAGACAGACCCAATTTAACACTTCATTAAGAATTTGCCAGCCATTGATCTAGATTATTAGGGTTACTGCCAGTTAATTGCATCTTCCTATACTTATTAATTATATTTGGAGAGCCAGAGAGAGATGCTCGGTGACTGGCTGATATATTTAGAAAAGTCTCCCATGGGGATCTAATTATGGAACAGAATGGTTATTGGTGTTGGATTAATTCTTCCAGGTTTTTTTCCCTTTTAAATAAGAGTTAACCACTAAGAAAACTCCATTTTTGTGTTGTGTTTGTGCCATTTAGTCAGTGTGGATAGGTTGCAATTGCCCGGACAAGTCACTGCAGTTGTTTTGATAAGATTTTGGAAGTGGATTTTTCCCTCGCCTTCCTCTTCTTAGGTCTGAGAGGGAATGATTGGCCCAAAGTCACCCAACTAGCTTTGTACCTTGGCAGAACAAGAATTCACAGTCTCCCACTTTCTGCCTTAACCACTACTCCAAAGCAGTTCTCACAAAACTCCACTGCTGTTCAAGAAAGCATAGCAATAAGCTACTGACAAACCGTTGCCTAATTTTTGTGCTGTTGTTTAGTAGCAAACAAAGCAACAGAGAAATTGGCAGGGAATCTCAGTATATTACACATCTCCCCGACATGTCAAGCCCTAAAATACAAAATGAAAGCTGTTCCAGTTGTGAAACATTTTCCGGGCTTATGCTGAAGGTATCACTGTACCACAATGATCTTCCTGCATTGGCAGAGGAAGGAAGGAAGGAAGGAAGGAAGGAAGGAAGGAAGGAAGGAAGGAAGGAAGGAAGGAAGGAAGGAAGGAAGGAAGGAAGGAAGGAAAGCTTTGATCATCAAAGGTCACCCTGCATTGACACTCCTATTTCAAAGTCCCACTTTGAATTATGCCAAGAAGGAGACCAGTCTCCTAAAACCAGCTCTAATCCATTCTCAGCCATCTGGAGTTTGGGAAAACTTTTCAGAAGTAGCCTGGTGCATTGCAACTGTTCCATTACGAAGTTCCCTATTCAGACATTGGAAAAACTTGCAAGCGATTGACGACATGCAGATTCTCAATCTCTTGAAATGTTTTAATCAGTTAGGACTAAGTGGTTGTTCCACCATTTACTGCTGTTTCAGGCTTGTAACATTTAGGTACCCTAGGAACCATCTACTACTGATGTGATTCACACACACACACACACACACCTTGATCAGAAGCTATACAGAATGTGTATGAAGGCATAAATCAGGGACTGACAAGTGAGCAGTGAAAATAAGAGAATCTGCTAGAAGATTTTCAGGGAAGAACCAAAGAATCATTTCCTTTGCTTAACTATGAGCTCTTTTTGCTTCCATGTTGAGATCACCTAAGTCTTACAGATTTCCTGCAAAATACTTTTAAAGAAAAGGTAGTATGACCAGAATGCAAAGGTGTGAAAACCAAGGAAGTTAAATAATCTCTCTTTAAAATTAGAATTTGTCTCTAAAACTAGGGCTTGAAGCTGTCCATCTTATAAAATGGAAAGAGAGCAAAACCAAAGGAAGGGAAGGAAGAAATCTCGGTGGCCTTTCAGTTGTATAACTTTTGTGAACTTTTGTTATTGCATTCAGAATGTGGAATCGTGAAATTTTTGAAAAAGAAGTTAATTTCTAGCATTGAATAAACATGTTTTGTTTCTCTGTGATTAAGTAAAACCAAACAGGGAAGGAGGCTAAATAGCTAATGCCTCCAAGAAGTTGGGCTCAACTCTTTTTCACCTCATGAATACATCAGTGTAATTTTTTATCGCTTCAATATGCAAATAATTTGCCATTCTTTCTTACTGAATCCATTTTAATTGCCCCATCTAGCCTACAGCCCTGGAAATTGCTGGATGAATTCTATCCAAATCCTGATCAGGTCCAACTTTGCTTAGCTTCATATTCAGAAAAGGTCATCTAGGTGCTGTAATTTGCTGAGATATGTGCTATGTGCCTACTACTGTATATTACAGTACTATGGAGTAAATTGACATCTCTTAAAATAGAACCCAGGGACGCGGTGGCTCAGTGGGTTAGGACGCTGAGCTTGTCGATCAGAAGGTCGGCAGTTTGGCGGGTCGAATCCCGAGTGCCGCGTAACAGAGTGAGCGCCTGTTACTCGTCCCAGCTTCTGCCCACCTAGCAGTTCGAAAGCACGTAAAAATGCAAGTAGAAAAATAGGGACCACTGCGGTGGGAAGGTAACAGTGTTCCGTGCGCCTTTGGCGTCTAGTCATGCCGGCCACATGACCACGGAGACGTCCTCGGACAAGCGCTGGATCTTCGGCTTTGAAACGGAGATGAGCACCGGCCCCTAGAGTCGGAAACGACTAGCACTCATGTGCGGGGGAACCTTTACCTTTACCTAAAATAGAACCCAGACTCCTGGCTTTGATTAAAGCCCTTTACACAAGTACCTGTTTGAGGGTGCGGTATGGGGTTAATGGGGCCCTGACTAATAGGATTCACACAAATAAAGGGATAAGGCAAGGGTGTATCCTGGCCCCATTATTATTTAATTTATACATCAATGATTTGCCAGGGTTAATGAAGGATACCATGGTACACATGCCGATGATCCTAAATACTTACTGTAACAGCTTGCTTTATGCTGATGATATGATTTTATTATCATACTCACAAGTAGGATTACGTAGGCTATTAAGAAGACTCAGCTCTTATTGCCAGGATAACTCCCTAATTATTAGCAAATCCGAAATATAATGTTTCCATATTTTATCTATATCTTAAATTTGCATTTTATTACTATTTTAACTTAAATTGTATTTTAATTCCATTTTAAATTGTATTTTATCAAATTCCACTTCGGATTGCTTTTATCTAGTTTTGGTGACGGTTTGTTGCTGGAACTTTGTACTTTGATATGGCCCAAGGGCTAATCAATAAAAGTTGTTGACACGTATATTACAGGGGTAGGCAACCTTGGCTCTTTTATGACTCATGGACTGGGAGTTGAAATCCACGAGTTATAAAAGAGCCAAGGTTGCCTACCCCCGGTATATTACATGTAGCCCTTGACCTATGACCACAGTTGAGCCCAAAATTTTGTCGCTGAGACATTAGTTAAGCCAATTTTGATGACTTGTCTTGCCACCATTGTTAAGCAAATCACCGCAGTTGTTAAATTAGCGACGTGTTTGTTAAGTAAATCTGGGCTGTGCCCCATTGACTTTGCATGTCAGAAGGTCGCAAAAGATAATCATGTGACCCCCGGGACACAGCAACGGTCATAAGTATGAGTCAGTCACCAAGCATGCAAATTTTGATCACACGATCACAAGGGGGCTGCAACGGTTATGTAAAAAATGGTCATAAGCAGGGCTTTTTTGTCATAGAATGCTCAGAATGGAGTTCCGGCACCTTTTTGGAATGGAATCTTGTAGGGTAGGCAAGGCAGGTTGTATGACATGTGAGTTCCGGCACCTTTTTCTTTTACAAAAAAGCACTGGTCATAAGTCACTTTTTCCAATGCCATTGTAACTTTGAATGGTCACTAAAGGAAATGTTGTAAGTTGGGGGCTACCCGTATATTATATTAGAATGGAAATTAGCTTTTTGGTCTTTCATTTGTCTGGTGACAGAAAGGGAGTAAAATGCTACAGCACATGTATTGCATTCAGAGCGTGATTGATCCTGTCCATTATGTCTCTGATTAAAAGGATCATGAGAGAAAAGACCTTGAAGGTTTTTTGCCAGTTAAAGTGTATCATGAGCAAACACATAGCATATTACAGAAAATTGGATTTTAATAGACATCAGCCCTGGTCAGTATATCCAGGGCTTTGTTAAGTAAAAAGAGACTCTAGAAAGAGTACAGAGAAGAGCAACGACTGGAGGCTAAAACATACAAAGAACAGTTGCCGGAATTGGGTATGTCTAGTTTGTTGAGTCTTCTCCAGCACCATAGTTCAAAGGCTTCAATTCTTTGGTGCTCAGCCTTTCTTATGGTCCAGCTTTCACTGCCATACATTGCAACTGGGAAGACCATAGCCTTGACTATATACACACTTTTGTTGACAGGGTGATGTCTGCGAGTCCCTTGGACTGCAAGGCGATCAAACCGGTCAGTCCTAGAGGAGATCAACCCTGACTGCTCTTTAGAAGGCCAGATCCTGAAGCTAAAACTCAAATACTTTGGCCACCTAATGAGAAGGAAGGACTTACTGGAGAAGAGCCTCATGCTGGGAAAGATTGAGGGCAATAGAAAGAAGG
This sequence comes from Vipera ursinii, assembly GCF_947247035.1. NCBI lineage: Eukaryota > Metazoa > Chordata > Lepidosauria > Squamata > Viperidae > Vipera > Vipera ursinii. The sequence continues at coordinate 16,731,196 of NC_139519.1, read as the reverse complement.
GGACGACAGAGAATGAGGTGGTTGGATGGAGTCACTGAAGCAGTAGGCGTAAGCTTAAATGGACTCCAGAAGATGGTAGAGGACAGGAAGGCCTGGAGGAACGTTGTCCATGGGGTCGCGATGGGTTGGACACGTCTTCGCAACTAACAACAACAACAACAGTTTGTTGAGGAGAAGGATGAGGGGTGACATGATAGCAGTGCTCCAATATCTCAGGGGCTGCCCCAAAGAAGAGGGAGTCAAGCTATTCTCCAAAGCGCCTGAAGGCAGGACAAGAAGCAACGGGTGGAAACTAACCAAAGAGAGAAGCAACCTAGAACTAAGGAGAAATTTTCTGACAGTGAGAAGAATTAATCAGTAGAACAACCTGCCTCCGGAAATTGTTGAATGCTGCAACACTGGAAGTTTTTAAGAAGAAACTTATCTGATTGAGTGTAGTATAGTTTATCAGCTCAGCATCTTGTCCGAATTCTTAAGACCATGTCGTTTCTTTGAGTCAGTTTTGGCTTCACAGAGAATCTGCACTTTCTCCCTTCTGAACACTTTCCCAGCACAATTTTCTGCTAGGAAAGAAAGTTGACCAACGATTGGACCATTCCTATTCTAAAGACCACTTAGTAGTAATGATGGCAATGTAAGTTGTAACTAATTGCTGGCACATGGTGCTTCTGCTGCTATGCAAGATCTGGGAACCCGTGACCTCAAGGGACGTGTTGCTTAACTAATATTGTAAGCATTTTACTACGTCGCTGCGTCCAGTTCCCTCCAAAGGCATCCTTTTTGACAAAGCTCTTGGGTTGTAGGCATAAATATTTAATAAGCAATATATCTGTATTTTATTGCTCATTACCAGCAAGATTATTTCAGTATATTACACTTAGGTATGAATATTTATGTGTATTACTCGGCTCAAAGTTAAATGGCTTATTGACACTCCATTAATGCCTAGTAAGCATACTCTTTCCCCCCCTCCTCCTCCTCCTCCTTCTTCCTCCCTTCTTTTAAAGTGTTGAAGGACAAAAGAAATATTTCAAAAAGTAGACAAAATCCTGGCATTTTTCTCCCTCCTCTTTCTCTTGTTGTAGAGTTGGGATGAAGCAAAGGTCAGTATAGGGCATTTTGTATATCTTTTTGTGTATCTTTTTTCAGCCTTAATAGTGTGGTATAGGAGGCAAATTGGTGTTCCAAAAGTTACAAGGACCAGACAAAATCTGCTTCTCAAAGTAACTCAATCCATGTCTTCCAGAAAACCTATCACGGTAGCCTGAAAACCAAGGGCTTCTTGTATAAAAATCGATATTTGTCGGTACAGTGTTATTGAATGTGGAAGTTTCATCTATTTGTTTGGCTAACAGTTGTTGCTAGATCTCTACACACAGACTCTGTGAGACAGTGGAGGATGGGGAAGGGGGGGGCTGGTCCATGGGCTTGTGAAGAGTTGGACATGACTTGGTGACTGAACAAGCAACAACAAATCCACAATGAATTTATGTAGCTCTATTTCAAAAAGTATCTAAACTATGAGTATGGTAAACTATGGGTAAAAGAGTTGTAAGTAGCACACAACAACAGTTTGAGAGAGGGCTAAATGATGACAAAGCTTGGGAGGGTCTTTAAAAAATAAATAGTCCTCTTCTGCTTTGCATCTGATAATTAACGGGAGAGTGTGCTTCAACTGCCTGGTACAATGAAATCTTTCACATTTCAGTTTTCTACTTGGTTATTGACTCTAGACAATTTGTTTGATTGTGTAACATCAAGTTGGTGTCGACCCTTAGCAACCGTATGGCAAGAGTTTCACAAGGAGGATCCTGTGCCCAACCTGGTCCTTCAGATCTTCCAGTGGTGTCCCCATCACTACTATAACCTAGTCCATTCTTTTTTGCAACTTGGGCAAGCAGGCTAGGGAATTCTGGGAGTTGAAAGTCCATACATCTTAAAGTTGTTGAGGCTGAAAAACATGGCTTTAGACACTTGCTGCTAATTCCAACCAACTGGCTTGGCCTCCTCCTATTTTCAAGGGATCATTTCCCCAGAGGCCTTGGGAGCAGTACATGGATGAATATCCATGTGTATATCCAAAGCACGAGGCGAACCCTCTGGAATCATAAAGTCAGGCAAAATGAAATGTTGTTCTTGCTGTTGCTCTTTTGCTGGCTGCAGCTACTCTGGTGTGTTTTACAAGTCCAGGAAATCTCTGCAATGCCATAAATAGCCTCTGACAGGCAGTTGTGCAATAAAGCCTTGACATTTCCCTGTAATGGTTATAAAATACTGAATTATTTTGGCAAGCAGCGGCTGATTAAGAAACAACTCAGAGAAGGAATAATTAGTTGTGCAGTGGTAAATACATGAGGCAGCCTAAGGGGCAGTGAATTTGTGGGGTGGGTGCTTAATAATTCAGATGAAGCAGAAAGAGACTGAAGAAAAAAGCCCAGACTTCATCTGTGAAAAGGCGCAACGGCTGCCTGCTTTTATTTGATCCGCCAGTTGTCATGAGTTGCTGGTCCTTCTAAATCTTGACGATGGTGCTTTCCTTTTTAATGTCTTCCATATCTCTTCCATTGCCTTCCAAATTAACCTATTCATAATGCAGAGTTTTGAGATTCTCCTTTTGGGAATAGATTCAGAGCAAGGATGCTGGCAACACATCCTCAATTTATGAGGAGGCTTGGTGACCATCTCAAAAGGAGCCCCCCCCCATTTTTTCCTCTCTCATCACTGCTAAGACTTTTACAACCATAGGACACAGGCTTTTTATCCAACCAACTGGTGTGTGTGTGTGTGTGTGTGTGTGTGTGTGTGTGTGTGTGTGTGCGTGCGTGTGTGTGTGCGTGCATGCACATGCATGAATGCGTGAGAAACCTTCAAATCAACCCCTTCTGCAAAACAGTGAGGAAATTTCTCTTGCTTTGCAGATCCCTCCCATCTACCCCCCTGAAATATTTAGGAGAAAATAATGCAGCATCTCCCATTCCTTTGGTCTAAGAACCACTAATCTAGTATTCTTACTCTTAATTTTGACACCGCTATTTTATAAATGTTGCATTAGAGTAAAATTAATCTGCATGGGGAATATATTCACCAATGTACTGACAGTTCCATTCTCAGATCACCCAATGTACACAATGACTGGCCCTACTGATACTATTATCCCTTTTGGGAAAATGTATTTTCCCATCCCCTTCCTTCCTGAACTGCCAAACACAGTGAGTTTCAAAGTGTTGGTATTTGCAGCTTCAGGTATGAAAGATGCGTATGACTTATATGAGAAGGAGGATGGCCCTTGATACAAATTGAAACAGACTAAAAGGGATTAAGATGGGGTCCTGATGAAATCAGCCTGCAAAATTGACTGGAGCCTAGAAACTGAGAGGGGCTGTAGATGTCCTTATCTCTGCTTCCAAAGATGTTGGCAATCAGGAAAGAATTGCTTTCTCTTCTTGAATTGTTTGACATCATTCTTAGATAGCAGGGTTGAAAGGATCGTGTTTGGAGCCTAAGCATATTCTCAAATGGACCATTGGATTGCAAGACCAAAAGTTTATTCTTCCAAGCTTTTGGGGTTGCATTGGAGCCCATCATCAGGGAATTTCTCTCTCTCTGGAATACTTGCACTGGGCTGTTCTACACATTGCATTTATATGGTGCCTGGTTGTGTGTGGCTTTTAGAGTGTTAATTAGGGAGTTGATGTTCAACTATTAAGTCATTAGCTGTTGTTTCCTTGTGCTACTGCAGCCTTGGCTCCTAAGTACTTGGTAAGCTGGTGGTAAATCAACACTCCTATTGACTGACAAGGGACTTGTTTCCCAGGCTTCAATCATTTCTCTGGCTATTTTTGTCCCTGCTCAACCAGCAATCTTGGTAGCTCTGAAATTGAATGCCTTGTCCTTGTTCATTGCAATTTGCAGGTACCAATGAGTTCAGGTCTCCTCGTCTAACCATTTGCTCATCTCGCAATCTGGCAGTTAACTTCCTCCCCATCTCTCCTACATAGTCACAGGGGCAATCCACACAGGGAATCCAGTAGATTACACTGGAAGTTTCTCCCACCTCCAAATGATCTTTGTAGTGCATGAGGACCATTGGATCCCATATCCCTCCCTATGTTTCTTGCCATAATGAAATGTGTGCCTTAAGTTCACTCTAGTGATATAACTAATGCAGATATTTCCTTGCAATTAAGATTTGGAACCCTACTTCTGCTTTGATGCCTTACATGCCAAAAAGCTCCCCACATAGAGCTCCTTGCCTCAGGCAAGCAAGTTTGCCCTGGGGAAGGCGATTTTCAATTCTCTATTCAGGATTTTTGCAAGCCACATTTGCTTTGGGGGAAAAAAGTGTCCAAAGAGATTACGCGTGCTTAGGAAAATTGCCATATTGCATTTGGCAAAGGTGAGGCGTGTTTTGCTTGCAAACTCTTGTGCATCCCTTTAGGCCATATGGCAAAGCTGGCCCTATTGGGGCATACAGCAGATAGCAGAGGGAGCAGCTGTTAAGTCGAGTGCTGCTTCCGGCGTGGGAGTTGTTAGTTCCTGATGCCCTTAAAGCTGAGTCCGGATAGCAGCGAGGAAATGAGGTGGAGGGAGGTTTGAAATACCACAGTGACGGAAAGCATTGGGGTCAGCTCTTTGCAACAGGACAGGAAGGCCTGTTTTGGTGGAGAGATTTGGGGGGGGGGGGAAAGCCCTTTCAACTAAAGCCACTTCTTGCTTTCTCAAAAGTTATAATTTGCTGGCTGTTTGGATTGTTGGAGATGCCTATAAACTCCCCACCACCACCACCACCATGCGGTACTTTTTAAAGGATGCTTCATGCTGTCTTATTTGAGAAAAAGGACATCTCTAAGGATGCAAAACAGGATTGTCTTCACGTGTTTACTTGGCTGCCAGTCTCTAGTCGTATCCCTTCTGAAGGGACCCAAAGGTGCTTTTTCAAAAGGCAGCTGGACTTTCTTTGTGTTTTTCTCTCTCAAAGACTTCTCATCCAAGGAGCATAGGAGCCATGACCAGGGGGGCTTTTGCCCAGGTTCGCCTGGTGCGCCAGTTGCAGCCCTACCTGGACCGAGATGCCCTACGCACAGTCACTCATGCGCTTGTGACCTCCTGGTTAGACTACTGCAACGCTCTCTACATGGGGCTGCCCTTGAGGACCACTTGGAGGCTTCAGCTGGTGCAGAATGCAGCCGCGCGAGTTGTGATGGGGGGTTTCCCGATACTCCCATATAACACCTCTACTCTGCGAGCTGCATTGGCTTCCAGTTGCCCTCCGGGTGGGATTCAAGGTACTGGTGATGACCGATAAAGCCCTAAATGGCTTGGGTCCGGGATATTTGAGGGAACACCTGCTGCCAGCATCAAGCTCCCTTCGTCCTGTGCGCTCCCACAGGGAGGGCCTTCTCAGGGTGCTGGCGGTAAAAGACTGCCGGCGGATAACACCCAGGGGGAGGGCCTTCTCTGTGGGTGTGCCTGCCCTTTGGAACCAGCTGCCCGTGGAGCTTAGGACTGCCCCCGACCTTCGCTCATTTCGCTGGGACCTGAAGACCTGGCTCTTCGAGCTTTCCGGCCCAGGCTGAGAGTTTTAATTGGGGTTTTTATATTTTTTCAGGGATTGAATTTAATCTTTTTAAATTGTTTTTTTAACTTTAGTATTGATGTTTTTAATCACCTTGTAAACCGCTCTGAGTCCTACGGGAAAGGGCGGTATATAAATTCAAAAAAATTCAAAAAAAATCAAAATTCATCGTCAGTTCTGACTGAATGGTGGGGAATGCTTCTTGGATGAGAAGCAAAATGCCTTCGAGAGAACAAAAATACAGAAAAGTCCAGTTGCCTTTTGAGAAAAAAAAAAAGCAGCACCTTTGGGAGGACCATGACCTGGATGACTGAGGATCTCCATAGATACTTCTGAAGGGCATTCACAGCCTTCCTTTTCCTTTCAGTCTTAAGAGATGACTTCCGTCAGGCTCCCAGTGATGTGATAGTAGCAGCTGGTGAGCCAGCAGTGATGGAATGCATCCCACCAAGAGGCCATCCGGAGCCCACTATATCCTGGAAGAAGAACAGCATCCGCATCAGTGACAAGGAGGAGCGCATCACGGTGAGATTGGGAATCTCTGCTTTTTGTGCACACGTGGCATGTCAGGATTGAAAAAAAAATATAAGGAAATGCCTTGGATTAGAACTTCTAGGCAAGGATAAACAGCTTCTGGTCAATAGGCCAAGTTGACTTGTTCATCTTCTGGCCCAGGACATGCATTCCTGAGCTATCCTTCTTCCTAATCAACTAACTTCCCACCACAGTGGTAGGTAAACTGTTTATTGGAGGATTAATAGCATTCTGATGTCCACGTATGGGATGAAGAAACAGGTCCCATGGAAACAATATTTTTTTAAGGCTCTTGCTGTGTCGTCTTTCACCCTCTTTTCATCACATGGAAGGAAACAGTAAAAGAGGAATAAAGGGACAGGTATGGGGAAGATGAAACCCTCAGTTTGTCCCTGGAGGTATTAACTCAAGTTGTGCCATCGTAGTTTCCCTTTGGGTGGAAAAATAATAAATGTGGAAAGGAAATCACTACTTCTCAGCCTGCTCTGTGGAAACTAGGAGGTCTTAAAAAAAGGCCGTGCGATGACTACCTCTTTTCCAACTAGCACACTCTGGTCCTTTTCATCAGACCATGTTATCTTGTTGGATCCCAGAGCTGTGGCTTCTTGGTGGCAATGCCTGCCCTATAGAAGAACATCAATCAGGAAATCCAGATGGGCCCAATGCTGTTGTTTTTTCTGCAGCATTTCAAAGACCTGACTGTATCCCTAGACATTTGGACCAGGAATCTTTTCTTTTGGGTGGGGAGTCAGTGGTGGGATTCAGCCTGTTCACACCACTTCGGCAGAACCGGGAGCTAATTTTTTGTTGCCTAGGCCCAGAATGGGCCTGTGTGGAAGCGGCATCCACACAAACAGAACCGGTTGTTCACATATTTGAATTCCACCACTATGGGGAGTTTACTGTTTTAACCTTGGGTGTTTCATCTTGTGGGTTTTGTTTTTGTCTCTCTGTAGGCCACTCAGAATAAATAAATAAATAAATCACCCAAGATTATATGATAATGGCCTCAAAAGATAAGTCTGATCACCACTCATGACATACAGGCAAGGCCAGAGTCCCATTCTCGATCAAAACGTAGGCTAGAAACGGTCTGTGGATGGAGATCTTAGAGCCCTTTCTTGACCTTCTTTCTTAGATCCGAGGTGGGAAGCTGATGATGTCCAACACAAGAAAGAGTGATGCTGGAATGTACATCTGTGTGGCCACCAATATGGTAGGCGAACGGGATAGCGAACCTGCAGAACTGGTGGTGTTTGGTACGTAGAAGCAGAGTTCTGGTGGACTCTACTGGAGCAGAGGAACACGTTGAGTTTCCTTGGGCCCATCTAGATGAGACCATGGAACAACTATATTTAAAAATAGTTTAGAAGTTGTAGGGATAGAAACGTGGGAAATGAAAGAGGATAATTCTTTTTACAATCTGTAGGATTAATCGGTGGGGGCTATCACCAAAATTGGGTTGAGCCGCATTTTCAATCTTTTTTTCAATTTTCTTTTTTTTTTCCCGGATTTCCACCACCACCACCCCCTTCCCCACCCCCCGTAATCTATTGGTCCACAGGAGAGGAGTCAGATTTACAAGATAATTGAGGTGAGCACTGGGACTGTGCAGAGATTCACTGAAATCACCTTCTTGATCAAACTGGTAAATCCAGTTGATCTGTTGAATCAGCTGCTTTGAGATTGATTTGACGCACATTTGTGCAAGTCCAACTCCATCTCCCCCCAAAAAAATTGAATGAATGACTGAAATCAATTTGATTCAGTGCCTCAAAGGGATGGTTTGAATTGAATTGACTCAACTCATCCCATTACATTAAGGGTTTGAATCCAGTCATGGGTGATTAGGAAATTAAGTTGAGGTAAGCCCAGGCCCATTAGTTATTCACTGTCTCCTACTCAAATTATTTTTCCCAGTGCTGAAAACATGCTTTAGTTATCTCTTTTTCTTTCTCCTAGTGTCAATCGCATCTGCTTTAATTATAATAGAGAAAGCCAAACTGAGCTTCTGAGATCTCAACACTAGTTCCAAAATAATATGTGTCTCTATATCCTGTTCTTGTCCTTTGCTTTTGGAAACACTTTATGATCCTGACAGAACGTCCCACTTTCATCAAGAGGCCCATAAACCAGGTGGTCCTGGCTGAAGACACTGTGAATTTCCACTGTGAGGTGCAGGGAGACCCAGTGCCAACATCCCGGTGGCGAAAAGAAGAAGGAGAACTTCCTCGAGGGAGGTAAGTGACAACTGCAAGCTCTCCATTCATCCTTAGGATTCTTCCTGTAGAACAGAACAGAACAGAATAGAATAGAATTAGAAGAATGGAATATGGAATGGAATGGAATGGAATGGAATAGAATAGAATAGAATAGAATAGAATAGAATAGAATAGAATAGAATAGAATAGAATAGAATAGAATAGAATAGAATAGAATAGAATAGAATAGAATAGAATAGAATATGGAATGGGGAATAGAACAGAATAGGGAATAGAATAGAATAGAATAGAATAGAATAGAATAGAATAGAATAGAATAGAATAGAATAGAATAGAATAGAATAGAACAGAATAGAATATAGGAATGAAGAATAGAATAGAATAGAATAGAATAGAATAGAATAGAATAGAATAGAATAGAATAGAATAGAATAGAATATAGGAATGAAGAATTAGAACAGAACAGAACGGAACGGAACAGTGGCGTAGCGTGGGTTGTCAGCACCCGGGGCAAGGCAAGTAATTTGCGCCCCCTAACCCGTGGATTTTAGCACTCGAGTCTGCCGCAGGGAGCCCCGCATCCTGGGCGTCCGCCGCGCCCCCCCCCCACGCCTCCCCGGGAAAAGGGGGAAGGTCCGGCATCCCCTCCCTCACGTGCGGCAGAAGCGCTGGGACCCGAGGCCGTGCCAGGAGGCGGGTGGCGCAGCGGAGACTCCGCTTCGGAGCCGGCGGGGGGGGCGGCTGGGGGCGCCACCGTCCCTTTCTTACCTCTGATGCCTGGAAGAGAGCGGGACCCGCCAGCGCAGCTGCCCGTCTCGCTCAGGCATGCACCGTGGCTGGCCGGATCTTCCGCCGGGGGCGCATCTGGGCGCGGGGAGCGAGGGAGGGGGCCAGCACGACGCCCCGTGAGCTTGGCAGCCCTTGGCCGGAGCTGCGGCTGAGCCTGGAGCCGCACCAGCCCGCACCTGCTGCCCCAGGAGAGCTCGGCTCGCTCCTCTGACCCCCCTCCCGCCACCGCCGCCCCCTCAGCCACGTGCACCGGGCCGCCACCGCGGGGGCCGCTCTAGCGCGGAGAGGGGGAGGCCGGTCCCCGTTCGGCCCGCCAGCCCCGGGAGAGCCCCGCGCGAGCGCCTCGCTAGCCGCTGAACTCTTGCTTTTGAGCAGGAGCGACCTTGCCCTGCTTGCCCTTGCCCGGCGCCGGGAGCAGCCGCCGCCAACCACCCCGCTTTTCGCAAGACCCGCTACCACCTGCCGCGGGGTGAGGGAGTCGGGGCCGCACTGGTGGGCACTTCTCTGGCAGTGGGGCATGCTGGTGCCCTGCACTGCGCTCCGTCTGCGGGGGCCGCCCTGGGAAAGGTGGAAGTGCAGCTGTGGTCTGGGATGGCTCAGAGCCCTGTCTGGCCGGCTTTGTGCCTCCGTCCCCCAAGAGTAGCTGGTTGTGAGTTGCTGCTTCCCCGAGTGCGTCTCAGCCCCGGATCCTCCCCGCGGGACTCCAGCCGCGCGAAGGGTGCTTCGGCGCGTCTTCCATCCCTCCCGAGTGCGAGCGCCCCCCCCAGATGTTGCGCCCGGTGCGGCCGGCACCCCCTGCACCCCCCACGCTACGCCACTGGAACGGAATAGAATAGAATATAGGAATGAAGAATAGAACAGAACAGAACAGAACAGAACAGAACAGAACAGAACAGAATAGAATAGAGCAGAGCAGAGCAGAGCAGAGCAGAGCATAGTAGAATAACAGAGTTGGAAGGCAGGAAACCCCCTGCTCAGGCAGGTTGAACTGTGGAGTCCTTGTTCCCTTTGAGCTTGTTGTTTTCTTGCAGACGTTTCGTTACCCAAGTAAGTACGGCAATATCTTCAGTGCTAGAAGGGAGTGGGGTTTGTTCTCTCTTTATATATAATGGTTTGTCCTGTGAGTGTTGGTAGAAGTGTTGCTTTTTTCTTCTGGTAGTTTCTCGATTGGGGTATTGTTTACTGCTGGATTGCTGGTCTGGTATTAATCCTGATGTCAGTCCCTGTTTATGTGGGTATTGATGGCTAGAGAGGAAGTCTTTGGGGTTGTTGTTTTTGTTTGTTTGTTTCCATTTTAGCTTTTTGGTTGTCTCTTTTGAATGGTGTGTAAAGGTTGTTTATCGCTTCCCGTGCTGAAATCTGTCTTGTCAGCCCCCCGCCCCCCCGCCCCAGCAAAAGAGCTTACTGTTTTTTCTAGCGTATTGTGCCACTGTTTGAACGGTTCTGATTTCCGTTTCCCATTGATGGCTTTTTGAGCAGAGCTGATCGTTGGGAATAGGGGAAAGGTGTCTTGTGCTGTTTGTTTTGCTTTGTTATCCGTCTTTCTGTCATTCGAAGCCTCCCTGGCTGGATGTAATGTTACGTGGGGACGATCGTGGGAAACACGAGAAAGAATTGCAAACTAGGCTCGTGTCCCGTAAAGTTATCTCAGCCCAGAGAGGGAAAAAGGCTGTGGGAAGCATTTCGAAAGGAACTCATCCTAGTTTCCTGGAAAGTAAAAAAAAGTAAAGGGAGGGAGAAATGTGCTCAGACGTGCAAGATTCTGTTATTGTTCTTTATCTGACATTAAAGGTAGCATCAGTATTCGTGGTTTGTGCTTCGTGTATGAACTACCTTGAAAGTCTGCACTTCCCAAACTCGAAAAGATATAGGAAGAATTCCCTAACAAGGCTCTTGGGAGTTTAATGGGAGAAATCATGGAGCCTGTGGGCTGCTGGAGGGAAGATTATACAACGAACAAGAGGATCCTCGTGAATACCTATGAGCGCCATGTAACTAAGCAAATTTTAGGAACGCCTTCAACTAGAATTATTCAACGACTATTTCCCCCCCCCTTTCTTTAAAAAAATTAGAAGCAAATTCATCCAATCTTCAATAGGAATCGATAGGAAAAATTGCAGGAGAACTTGCAAGGATTGCAGTAGATGGCTTTTTCCCTTAGTGCTTATCAACAGATAAGCCCATCATTTCCCCAGTTGTAAAAGGAAAGAGCCATCCGCCTCCTTTGCATGTTAAAATGACAAGTGCAAGAAACGACAAGCAGTAGCAATAATGGCTGACAACCCTTTGCTGATTCGAAGGAAGCCTTCTTTTGCCATGCTGCAGAGTTTGAAAAGGTCAGTCGATTACTGTCAAAGTGTTAGTGTTGAAATGGGACCATTGTTCAGATATCCTTGTCTTGATTCCAGGGTGACAAAGAGCTTAATCCCCTGGATAATCAGGCATGAGGCACAACAGAGTTGACAGTAAATATCATTACGGGCAATTGCACTAGTTGCTGTACAGTTAAAGGAAGCTATTTTTTCCCCCTTCTGAATGCACTAATAAGAAGATGGAACACATTTCTGAAGACGGGGAATGGAGAATAGATTTAATGATGAGAAGGAAGAATAGGTTTCATGTATAGGAACATAGAAAGTCACTGAATGTGATTAAAACAAATAACACAGTATAGAGATAACTTGATTTTTCACGCAGCCACGAATTCAAAGGAAGATGATTAATTAATAAGAATAATTGTGCAGAATTTGCTCTCTAGCCTTATTTTTTTTCTCATTATTCCTGGAAGCAGTGGAGCATGTAGCTCCCATGTATAAGAAGAAGCACATCTAATATAGTAGAAGCACATCCAGTTACTTAGTAGAACAGGCCATCCTTTGTATGTACCAGACCTGGCATGGAGCTAGTCTTCCAGAACTGACCTGCAGAGTTATAGCTTGGAAGCAGCTGTATAGAGTTGGGCTGTACATTCATAAAGTCCACAATTCAATATCTGGTATTTACTTCAAATGATCTTTGATAAACTGAGTTTTAGGAATAAACTGTGCTGAGATCTTGAGGAGTAAGTCCAGTCAGTGACGATCATTCTTAGAGCTGTAAGAAAAGTTGTTTTTAGAAGGTCCCAGAGAAAGGAAACAGAGAAAGATATCTCAACTACAAAAAGATGAGAGAAGTTCATTGTCCAAAATGCCAAAGTCTTGTTCTCCAAACATCAAATACTTTTAACACTCCGCTTCTGTCAATCTGGGAAGATTTACTTGTCTTCTCTGCAAGCATTTTGCTTAGGGTAAGATCGGTACCAGAACAATTCCAAAAATAAAAGTTTGTTCTACTGCTGAGAGAATATTTTGCTCCTGAGGGGAAAAAGAAAAAAAAGAACAACTTGGCAGACAGAACCAGGGTTTTTATTTTTTAAAATCTAGAGCTCTTGAGGCCTCAGGAGACTTTCACAGTTTTTCTGTGCTGGTAGGAGAAGACATTCAGAAAATCAACCTCCTAAATGATATTGTGTTATATTGACTGATGCTGCCACTTCTGTAATGAGTTTAAAATTTGAGTGTAATGGAAATGAAATGTTGGTATGCTGAGAAATGAATTTGATACTAGGCTGTTTATTGTAATGATAGCTGCTCTGGGATCATCTGTCTGTCTGTCTGTCTGTCTATCTATCTATCTATCTAATATTACCTCTACTACAAGCCCTTGTTTTACATGCTGAAGCCCCTCATTTAAAAGTGGTTTGAGGGACAACTTACTACTAGGCCAGCCTGTTATCCTTTTTTGGGGGAAAAATATTGAAAAAATTTACAGAATAGAAACATGTAAAGGAAAAAATAATAATAAAGCAAAGTCAGAGCAAAGTGGTAAGAAAAGAATAAAGGAAAGAGAAAGAGAAAAAAAGAAAGACAAGATATAAAATAACAACAACAACAACTTTATTGTCACTTTGAATGTACACCAATCAGCATACATCAAAATGAAATTTTATTGCATACAGCTCTCAGTGGGTCACCATCCCTGATATACACTCCTTGTTTGTGGCCAGACTCAAGTTTCAGATCGTCCATTTTAGTCTCTAGGGAGCGAATGATGGCAAACAGGACAGATGTAAATGGGGCTCCAGGTGGATTAGACCTCAAATTAGCTGGTATTCCTGCACGAAAACCTTGCCCCCTTTTCTTTTTCTGATCCTGACTCTTCCACCTTTTCCTTAAAGAGGCCTTGCTTCTTTTCACCCCTGGAGCATTCAAAGTCCAGCCCACTTTGAATGCTTTCTTAATTCCTGCTCATTTCACTTGACAATTAGTAGCTCAGATTCTTGTAGAGCACTTGACAGTTCTCTAATGAAACAGATCAAGTTTGCCATACCTGCAGATTCTGTCATCTTCACCTATCATTTCTCCATTGCAGGTATTCCAGTGTCTTTCCATCTTTATACATATGGTCTGGAATGCAGCATTTTGGTACTCTTGGGGTAGATTCAGGCATTGTACCGAATTATAATGCAGATTGGTGAATTTTGCTTGAATACTTAATACTTTATTTATTCAGTTTATATCCAAAAGAAAGTCACCCAAAACAAGCTGTTCAGGTTTCTAAATACAGGATCATGGTTAAGGGCATTGTGTGAATCCAGATCACAGTAGCTTCTTTCAGAAATTAACCCTGGCCATTGATATTATTATTTTTTTCCTTCAAACCAAGATCGGAGATCCAGAATGATAATACCCTGCGCATCAGCCAAGTGAATGCAGAGGATGAGGGGACATATACTTGTGTGGCAGAAAACAGTGTGGGCAAATCTGAAGCTTCAGGATCCCTCAGTGTGCATGGTAAGTATGTGTGAGTGGACTGCAGAGTCTTGGCTGCTACGGTCAAAAAAGTTCAACGTGGATGTGGATCATGCTGTCCCTGTAGCTAAAGCAGCTTTGTTGATGGTTAGCAGTTCTGATCAACCAAGGGAGATATCAGGGGTTGATCAGAACAGAAAGTTTGCAAAGCAGGAACGAGTGTTCACATGCATGCCAAATACTTGGGACCAGAGCTTCCAAACTATACTCAGAACAATCAATGTATTAGTCCAAACTTCCGGAAAGCATCCAATTCATGACAGTTCCAGAAGGCGATCGAGGAACATGTTGCATATGTTTCTTGTACAGCTCCCCCCTTTCCCCACCTCCCTTCAATATAAATTATATGCAGGTAGTTCTAAACTTATGCCTGGTTGCTTAGCAACCACTCAAAGTTAAGCCCAACCCTGAAAAAGTTATCCCAAAGATGCTTTTTTCGGAGGCAACTGGACTTCCTTGTTTTTCATTGAAGACGTTTCGCTTTTCATCCAGGAAGCTTCTTCAGTTCTGACTGGATGGTCCTTCCCTGCAAAGGAGCTTCTTGGATGAGGAGTGAAACATCTTTAAAGAAAAACTAGAAAGTCCAGTTAACTCCAAGAAACGCACCTTTGGGGCAACCATGACCTGGATGACTGAGAATCTCCATAGACCTGAAAAAGCTACTTATGACCCAGATGCTCAGCAACCAGCTCAGATTTATGACCATGTGATCACATGACCACGGTTTACGTTTTTGTCTGAACCCAGTGTTTGCTTCCATTTTCCGGTAAAAATGCCCCCTGGCAAACAATGGATCCACTTAACAATTGCAGAATTCACTTAATTATTACTGCAAAAAAAAGAGGTCATAAAATCAGGCACAGTTGTATGGTGACCTGCTTTACAACTGTCACAACTTACAACCAAAATTGCAAGCTCAATTGTGGTTGCAAGTTGAAGACTTCTGTATTGTTTTTGCCCCCCCCCCCCACCTCAGCTTCCTCTCTCTCTTGCTCTCTTTTGGTTATTTTGCAAACCATAGAGCTGCTTTATGATTATGCTCCTGTAAATTTGACAACCAACTGCAAAATAACAAGGTTAGAAGTTTCCAGGTTTTTAAAAAGAAGAATTTAAACAGTTGCATTCGGCTTCTGATAAACACGAAGTAAAGTTTGCTTTATTAAAAAAAAACATGGGGAAAGGAATTAAATATCCTGGGCTTGTCTCCTCCTAAAACATCTCCTTATCACTGGAATGTCCCGGAGAGCAGCTGGGAAAACACATCCATAGAGGCTAGCCCGGTCATAAAAAGATTGCCTCTACATTTTCTTTGAAGAAATTTGCAGCTACCTAGAAAATTGCTTTCTGCCACACTGTTTGCAGTACTCATTTAACAGAACCAAGCCAACGTTTGAGTAAAAAAACAAACTAAACCTTTGAAATTTACACAGGATACAATTCCTGGCCAGTTGCTAAAGGTTGAAATTGAAACTAAAGAGTCAGCAATTTTTCTCAGTAATAAGTCCGACCTCTAAAACTCACCCTAAAGAGGTAAGCTTTGTAATATTAGGAGGAGAGTCTCAGGGTCTGCATGTCACCCAAAAGAAGGGACACCTTGACCTTCAAATGTTTTGAGTGCATCCGTACTTTCTTATTTATTGCAACGATTTGTATGCTTAGCTTACAAAATCAAAACATACAGAGCATAATAATAATAATAATAATGCATATGTAGCTTGCTCTGCTATGGACAGCTACTGTGGTGGAATCTGATGCTGAGTTGGGGGCTCTTTCCCAAGGATCTAAGAGGCAAATGACCCTCAAGTCCATGGTTTGCAGAAAGAGGCCCAGAAAAGATCTTCCCTAAATTTAAATCACAGGATTGATCTGATAGTTATGCGGAGTGTGTTTGGTCTGGTAAGATTAATGTCAGCACAAGGAACCAAGAATGACAGGATGACTTACTCGTAGGGGTTTCTTTATTGCTGCTCGCCCACAGACAGGAATCTTGCCAAATGAAAGCATCTCTGCCTAATGATCAGATCAATGCTGTGAAGGTTTAAGGAGGGTCCCTCCTTCTGGGATTGTTTCTGCCAAGGACTCAAGGCTGATTTGCTCCTTAGCTTCTTGGGAAAGAGCCCCTCCCTCCCTCCTCCATCGCAACACCCTATTCCACCACAACTACTGAGGTTCAGAGGCCATGCAGAAAGGGATTGCCTTTGCCCCATTCTTAAATGACCAAATGGGCGCCATCTTGATTTTGGTGGCCAAAGTATTTCACAACATAGGGGAAGGCCAGCTTGTGGCTCCCAGTCCCCTTAATCTCTCATGGGTGGGATTCCCACCCTACCTTTCTCATTAGATGGTATTGGATGAAGAGATTCCTCCCTGGAGCAAATGGCCTGAAGGTAGAGAAGAGCCAAGTTCTCAAGAGCTTTGTAGGTGAACTAAATCAGAGACCTTCTATTGATCTGGCATCTAGATAGGTGCACCTTTGGCCTCTAATACCTTGATCCTCCAATTCTCTAAGCATTCATGTCCGCCTTATTTAACCAAACGCATCTCATACTTTTTTTTATTTTTGTTTTTCTCATATGTTCTCTTTGGTCCAGTTGGCCCATTCTGTAAGTATTCATTTCATCACATATCATTGCTGCATGCTGATGTGGGTTAGGGTACATGAATCAGGTTTTTGCATGCTTTTTTTTTCTTTCTTTCAAGCCACCGTGGGAATGGATTGATTTCTGTAAAGGACGGGGTGGACTCTAAATTATTTTTCTTGCTGTGAAAATGAACTAAATGAGTCATAATCTTTGAAGCAAATTAGAAAATATAATATTGTGGGTACAATCTAGGACACGGGTGTCAAACTTGCCATGTCACGTGACGTATTGCGACGTATCGCAACTTTTTTTGCATTGCCAGAGGTGGGCACGGCCTCCGCATGATGCAACCGGCCCACGGGCCAACAGTTTGATACCCCTGATCTAGGACATATTCTTTTAAAAGTCTGTGTCCTAAACATACAGGAGACATAGTCTCATTTTATGTGTGTCATCTGGTCATGCCCTGGTCATGCAATCAATTATATATTTACTTGCTGAGTAATCCCATGATTTCATGGAGATATTCAAGGAAGCGAGTATAATATTACAATCACAGTTCCTTAATTTCTTTGGCATGCCAGAGTTCAACCCTAATCTCACCTGGATCATATTTTCATTATTCTGCTTCTTAAAGTTTGTGGTCTGGGGGTTTAAAAATAAAGAACATGGAATGGTTTCTTCTTACGGAAGGTGGAACAAAGAGGACTACTGGTTCCTAGCAATGGTACAAGCATTAAAATCCTAGCTTGCAAAGAGTGGAGGCATATGTTTCCCTTCAGAGAGAAAGTACAGAAATAGAATTCACAAAACGAATTTGCTTCCAAAGCAAGCAGTAACTGCATTGCTAAACAATCACATGCATTAAGCTGATCCAATGCTAAAATTAATACTACTCCATTTTCACTGAATATTAGCATATCTTCTTAGATATTTCCATAGCCAGAAAATCAGGGCTGATACGAAATAGGTGATCACCGAGAGTGCATATGATGTCAACTGCATTATTTGCTAAGGCATTTTGGCATTAACAGAGATGTGTGGGTTTGAACATGTAACGATTGAAGGAGGGTGTGACTGCTACCTTCCACTGTCTCATTTTTATCTGAATTGTCAGGTAAACTCAGATAAAGACTTTGAAAACTCTGGTAAAAAAAAAACTGGACAAACCATTCAAAGTTTTCTATGGGTTATTGTGGTTGCTAAAAGAAAACTAGAAAGCAATTAGGACAAGGTGCCATTGATTAGGACATGTCTGGGCAATTGATTTAAGAGAGAAGGCACCAAGGGAAGTTTTCAGGTTATTTTTTTTTCTTCT
>NC_139519.1:16680826-16710826 GCF_947247035.1 Vipera ursinii | reverse complement strand
TTGTGGGTAACAGGAACGTTTCCTCAGGCATACCAAGCCAATCTTGCCCTTGTTTTATCTTTCCCCTTTGAAGCAAGGAAGTATCAAAAAAAAAAAAGACAAGGCAGAGCAGTGCTGGGGGGCAACGATGAATTTCTTGAGTCACCAAATCCTTTCCATCATCCAGCTTTGACTGGTCTTTGAAGTAACTGGGGCTGTGGCTGAGTCTGGCTGCATTTATAATTTGGGAAGGGGCTTTCCCAGCAATTATTAACCAAAGAGACAAATTAACAAAAGCTGCCCACCCACCCCCTTTCTCTTCCATTTGCATTTTTATTTGATTATAAAGCAGGTGGCATCAGCCAGCTCTTGCTCTGAAAGGTCAGAGGTCCTTTAACCTGCATCCAGGCACATGTTGGAGCAAATGGCCCTTGACCAGCCAGCCACCCCTGGTTGCAACATCCTGAGATTGCTGATTTCTGCTGTGCCAACAGAAAGCTACCAATAGAAAGGGTCATCCTCGTTTCACAAATACATCCTCGCCCATTGATTGCTTGAGAATTGGTTGTGGGGCAAAGGCTGACCTTCAATGAAATGCTGGTGCGTCCTTTGTGTTACCACCCAGCCTCTCCTCCAAGATTTACGATCCTCGAGACAAGAGGCTGCTTCTCAATGCTCTGAGGAGCGAAATATAACCCGGAGGCTCAAGTTATAAAAACTGCAGACTGTTGCATCAGTAGGATTTGACCCCAGGCCTTTGATGGTTGAGGGGCGATTGGGTTACCTGCCATGATCCCTCCATGCATTCAGATGTCAGGATGATAAAATCAAGACAGGAAATATCCCAAACACCTGAGTGCCCCCAGGCGCTCATAAAATCTTAAGCGGGCAACTTCAAACTATAATTTTTCCTACCCCAGTTTTGTGGAATAAGATGTCAAAACAACTGGCAATTAGTAAGGAATATTGCATTTTTAATGCTTTAAAAATATGATTGGTGTGAGCTTCATTACCACTGAATCTGAATAGCTTTTGTAGAGTTCTCTTCCCTGCTATTTTTCTCCCTGTTTTGTTACATCTAGAGGAAGGGCATACAATTGTGCCCCAGAGTCAAATGGACACCCCCCAATGCATGACCATGATGATAGAACAAGAAATTTGCTCTTGAGTCTTCACTCTAAATCTGACAGAGGCTGTTATTAAATATGTTGGGAAGAAGGACATTTTTATGGCCGTGTTTAGAGACAACACGGCTGATCTATGGAATTGCCATCCTGGAGACAATGGGGAGGAGCCCTTTTTGATGGTGTCCTGGTCACCACAAAGGAGACTGAGATGTTGTAAGTCCCACCCATCCCCCTTTTTTAAAAAAAAATCCAGACAACAAAACGGGAGAACCATTTGCAGTCATCCCATCCTGGGTCAGTGTTGAGGGACATACACCAATCCCACCATCTTTCTGTATCTCTCTGTCCTTCCCTCCTTCTACTTCTCCCTCACACACACACACACACACACACACAGGACTGTGGGACTGGAAAAAGTAGAATTATTTTTGCCTGCAACACAAGGGAGGATAAAATAAAGGTCCCTATTTCCACTTTACATAGGACTGGAGGAAGTGGGTTTAACTCCAAACAACTCCATCAGATTAGAACATGGTATGGTATTAACATCAATAGAAGAGAATATTTGTAGCTCATCGTTGAACTATGGAATCTTTGGTGCTCTCTGAACTTGGTTGTTTACCTGCAGACATGCCATTGCCCAGCTAGGTAACATATGATGATTCTCATGCTGATAATTTGATCATGTTACCTAGTTGGTTAATGAAACATCTAATAATTGAGTTCAGAGAGCATCAAGGACTCCACATTAACACCAAGCACGACCCAGTTAAACATAGTGTTTGAACAGGATTGTATTTAATTCCTTTTAAATTAAAATCAGATCAAATTTAGTTTATTATGATGAAATGGACTGTTTCCAACTGCAGCTCTTAGCTTAACCTAATAATAATAATAATAATAACCTAGAGACTGGAGAGAAAAATAAGATTTTTCCTGGATGTCCTCTGATATTATATACAGTAGGCAAAGAGTTGTCCTCTTTCTATGCTGAATTAGAATTCCCATAATTTCTTTCCATTGTCCATGTTGATGGGGGCTATCAGGGAACGAGAACATACAACTACTAGTCCTACTTTGGCTGTAACAATAACTAACCAATAGGCAAGCTTTTTTGGAGAGGATGCTTAAAGCAGGATGCTGTCACCCCAAGGACCAAATCTCTGCTAATCACCTGGCTGTGTTGGCAACACATGTTCCAAAAGGGAATTGCAGTAGACTATTTCAATACAGGATGAATTGATATCATGTTTCTTCAGATGCTCATTTCTTTGATTGGGCAGCCTTTTGATCCCTATTGTCACTTACATCACTGTTTCTGAAGTATAGTAATATCCCTTCTCTTTTCCTGCCTAGTATCAACCCCAACACAAGGGTTAGTTTAAGGAAACCAGTGCAAGAGATGAAAGCCATCCAGCCCTTCAGCACTAACTTCCCATTTAAATTCTATCTGCACGTATTCCATTCTACCTCCCAACCAAACATTTCTCCTGTCAATCAATAACTATTAACAATCAGCAGGGATTTCCCTCCCACCCCTCTTTTCTTTCTATGGATGTTGTCCAAGGGAAGATGGCTGAAGACAAGGAAGCAAGCAAGCCCACCATTTCTCTTATAGGCTCATACATCTCTCCTGATTAGCATGTGGGTAACCCACCAATCTGTAACTTAATTAAGGAGAGGCTTGCAGAGCCTCGCACGACAATGGCACACCTGAAAGTGTTGTTGTTTTCAACAGCACCTAATGCCCCATCAATGCTTTACCCCTCCTCCTGCAAGAGGGGCTAGGAACATGCCGCCTTCTCCCTTTTCTCCATAGAAGAGAGGGAAGGGAGGAGAGGTGATAAGGAAAGTGATTAGCATTTGTAAAACCTGACTGTCATTTGTCTTGCATTGAGAGCTGAGATGGGGGGGGGGGAAGCTTTTCAAAAAGCCAGAAGTGCTCCGAAAGAGAGGAATTTACATCCGAGACATTATTCATGCTTGGGTGGTTGATTTAGCTGACTTGTTCCTTTTGTGGCCTCCCTCAGACTTCTTAAATGCCTTCTTCCATTGCAAATTGATATTCTTCGCATGCATGTATTGGGTGTTTTTTTAAAAAAAGAGAAAATCTCAGGGCTCTCTCTCTCTCTCAAAAAAAAACTGTTCTCCTTTGTTTGGTGTCTTTTCTTCTTTTTCTTTAAATTGTCTTTGGCACCTCCCAATGCTTTGAATCACCCTCTTTTCTTTCCTTGTAAAGCTGTTCTTCTGAGTTACCCAAACTCTGAAGCTGCTACTTTGGGAACTGCTAAGACCATTGATCCTTCTCCTTTAGGATTATCCGGAATAGGCAAAATGGAGAGAGGGATTAACCAGGACACATTCCCAGAATACTGAGTTCCCATGGCAAAGGAGCTGGTGGTTCAGGATGAAGCCAAGGGCTGACAAAAAAATGAAGTCCGGGCTCAATTCTCAGCATTTCTTGATAGAACTGGAAAAAGACCGTAGCCTAGATTTGAACTCTGTTGAGACTATAGCTCTGGAAGAATTCTGCAATTGTCCTTCCAGCACATCTGGAGGACCTTGGGTGAATGTTGACTACACTGAGGTCGGGGATGACCCAGTGGCTGGATTTGATATAAGGGAGCTTTCAATCTTCCTAAAGGAAAAAAGGCCCCCTCTCTCCTTTATCCCCACCCCCACCCCATCCCCCAGGGTTTTTTTACCTTGTTAGCCTTTAAATGCAAACATTGCTAAAGAGCTGCTGGTCTGACTGACCCATGATATCATCTTTCTTCCATCTCTTTTTTTTTTGTCTATAGTCCCACCTCAGTTAGTTACCCGCCCACGGGACCAGATTGTGACCCAAGGCCGCACTGTGACCTTCCAGTGTGAGACCAAAGGAAATCCACCACCAGCTGTGTTCTGGCAGAAGGAAGGGAGTCAGGTAAGTTCACAGGCACATAGGTGTGAGAGAGTGTGCTTGTAGCTTGCATTTTGACCCTATTCTCACATCATGATGTGGTGGTGCAGAGTTTAGAATGCAGTACTGCAGGCTACTTCTGCTGACTGCCGGCTGCCAGCAGTTCGATTCTCTCTGGCGCAAGGTTTAACTCAGCCTTCCACCCTTCTGAGGTTGGTAAAATGAGGAGCCAGATTGTTGGGGGCAATAGGTTGACTCTTGAAACTGCTTAGAGAGGGCTGTAAAGCACTGTAAAGTGGTATATAAGTCTAAGTGCTATTGCTACATTCAACAGGATCATGGAGGGGGGGCACAGAGTTGTGCAAGCTTCAAAATACAGCCAATTGAACCAACTTGTGTATTGTTGTTTTTTTTTGGGGGGGAAGGAATAAATTAGTTAACTAACTCTGCTTCCAGGGCAGTGCAAACTGTCTGAAGGTTAAATGTCCCTTGTAATACCTGTGATCAAGTTGAAATTTTAGGAAGGGTTTATGAAAATGGGCTTCTGTAGACAATTGATTCCTGCCGTTTTTCCGTTTTAATCCTCCTGTGATTATACAGGGTGTAATAAAGGTTCGTATAATCTTCTAACCTTATCTGTAGGGGTGCTAATCCTGAGTACAACTGGATGAAAAACAAAAAAAACACAGGAAAATGGGATGGGAAATGACAATCTTGCAGTTGCCGTTATGACAGCTGGGATGACTAAGACTGTGCCCCTCACTTAGCCACCCAGAACCTCCTGGTTGTATGGCTTATTAGATTTATTCCTCACATTTCTCCCTGTGGCTCAAGCTAGCAATTGGTTCTCTCACAGTTCACAGTTCCTCTATTGGGAAAATTAGACTGATAAATAATGATTTGCATGAAGTTATCCAATGAACTTCCATGACTAAGGATAGACTTCCATTCAGAATTAAGATACAATGCAATGGGAAAAGTACTAGAGTCAGTTCTTGGTTTAATTTCATATTTTCCCCAATCTCATGCTGCCAACAGAAAAGGAGTGTCAGAGAGAGAGAGAGAGAGAGAGAGAGAGAGAGAGAGAGAGAGAGAGAGAGAGAGAGGATGTTAAAGTGTTATGAATTCCTACAGGGTTGCAAACTGATCAGATTTCGTCTCTAATATTGGCCAGCTTCAATGCATGAGAGGCTATCCCTGATGAAGATGGTCCTTGAGCAAAAAATGATTTCTTGTCTTGACTCTAAAGTCAGCGGTATTTTCCCATTATGGGAAGTATTTTCCCATTAGTTGATGTTTGTATCTTTATGGAAATACAGACAATGAAGGTGGTTTGTACATGACCTAAGGACTATAGAAGCGTTTTGTAGGCTGGGGGAAAAAAGGATTCCCACAGCAAAAGTATCAACTTTAAGATTAAAGGATCTATGTGGTCTAGAATCCCAACTTTCACTAGTGTAAAATAGGAGAAGGTGGGGTTTCAGCCTTCTGTAAACCTTCTGTACACCTTGAGCCATATTCTGGGATGTCCTATAAAATAAGTTGTAGAAACCAGCCTTTACCCCAGGATCGGATTAGGCAGTACATTAAATCACTCTTGTATTTAACATGTTTGGTTTGTCACAAATTACATTTTCAGTGGATGCTTGTAATTGTACTTGCTGTATTAAACATTGGGAATTGCAAAACCACGTCAGCAGACCATGTCATAAACAGCTGTCTTCTAGTCTACAATCCTCTACATACTCTTTTTTAAAAAAAGGATTTGAATGTCTTCCCGTTTCTTTTGGCACCCACATTGTTGACAATCTGGAGATATAAATAGCAATGTCTTGAGCAGGTGCGCGTTCTTGGAGAACTTCCTCACTGATTTGCAGGTCATCAAGCTGCGTACTATATTAGAAAACAGGGCAAAATGATAATTCAGTTTTGTTTTTTTTCAAAATATAGACTATTTAGCCACAGGAGCTTACAGAACGTCATAATAGCTACTGCATCCTTTTCATTTTGGTTAAAAAACGTGGTGTCACAGTTCTCTTAATTCCGTGAGTTTTTATGTGGATTGATCTCTCCCAGACTTTAGGTTAAAAATAAACGAAGGAGAGGATTTGAGAAAAATATGCTTTATAATTCCAAGGATGATGCTGTTTTTTTTCTACTGGACTGCCAACAGGAGCCAAGATTTTGCCTTACAAGCTAAAGCTGCTTGTGTCATCCAGATGTATGGGATAAGACTCCTCGGGAGAGCCAGTCTGTTGGAATGAACAATTGGAGTTTCTAAGATGCCTTTAAATAGCAGGGAGCTATTATTGTGTCAATTACATGCATCCTAAGAGGATCAGTGATAGAAAGGAAGGGGGAAGGGGAAGCAAGGAGGTCTAGTGCCATTTGAGGAGGGGAGGGGATCATTTGCTCTAGAGCAGGGGTGTCGAACTCGCAACGTCACGTGAGGTATCACGATGGATCTTGACTTTTTTTTGCCATTGCCGGCAATTGGGTGGGTGTACTTTCGCCATGACACATCTGGCTCGCAGGCTGGCAATTTGACACCCCTGCTCTAGAGCAAGGGCCAAACTTCATTCAGTGAAGCAGATGTCATATTCACAGAATCGTAGCATTTTAGGATGTGGGAGGTTTCTTTGGGGGGGTCTTAGAGATCATTTGGTGAGTTCAGAGTTAAAATCTCTGACAGAAAACTGATCACATGGACTCTTTTTTTTCTCCCTGCCCCATAGAGAGAATGGGTAGGCTTAGCTCAGGGGTAGGCAACCTTGGCTCTTTTGTGACTCGTGGACTTCAACTCCCAGAATTCCTGAGCCAGCATGGCTCAGTATGGAAACCTCTCCCTTTCCCCTCAGCATGGCTGGCTCAGGAATTCTGGGAGTTGAAGTCCACGAGTCACAAAAGAACCAAGTCTGCCTATCTCTGGCTTAGCTCTTCCCTAAGTTACAGGAGCAGACATGGTTGGGAAGCCCTTTTTTATTATTTATTTATTTATTTAGCATACGATGAGAACGTGACAGGAAAGCAGTAAACGTAGACACACAATCCACGTAGTTACAGGTAGCCCTCGACTTACGACCACAACTGAGCCCAAAAATATTTCTGTGGCTCAAGTGAGACAGTTGTTAAGTGAGAGTTTCGTCCCATTTTACAACTTTTCTTGCTGCAGTTGTTAGGGGAATCCCTGAGGGTTTTGAAGTTAGTCACACACTCGTTACGCAAATCCAGCTTTGCTTGTCAGAAGGTCGCCAAATGGGGTCACGCGATCCTGGGACATCTCATAAATATGAGTCGGTTGCCAAGAGTCATGTGGCCATGGAGATGCTGCAACGGTCGTAAGTCTGGAAAATCGTCATCAATCGCTTTTTCCAGTGCCGTTGTAACTTTGAACAGTCATTAAAACAAATTGTTTTAAGTCGGGGGACTCCCTGTATATACAAAAACTTCTGATGGGGGTGGCCTCCTAACTGGGTGCCCAGTTCAGCTATCCAGGAGATCACCTCTGATGTTGCTTTGTGCAGATCTTCTAGGGAACTAGAGAACACATATCATGGACCATCTTGTACAATATGTGTAATAGTTTTCATATCAGCACCACAATCACAACAAGGGGAAACTTTCTATCCCCGCTGATACAGGGCAGAGGCACCTTTTTTCCAGTATCACATCTAATTCAGTTCAGTTTCGTTCAGACAGAGCCAGGCCGGTCAAAACCAGGTGGTTTGGTAGAAGGATCATTAATGGGAAGCCTCTGAAGGCAGGCCATTTGTCTGCAAAGTTGTCTAACTTGGCATGTTTGGGACTGTTTGCTCTGTGTAGGCAAACAGTGTGAGTGGAGGAGACTAATAAAGGCTGTGGCCCATGCCTAAGCATTGTAGAATACTTCAGACATATTAGAGAGCCATGATTTCCTACCTCAGGAATGAGGCATAGTGAATCTTAACCTCAAGAACTCTTGTCTCAGTCGTCATGTCTCCAGAGAAGTTGTAAAACCTTTCCCTTCCAGTTTTAGACAACCTACACCTCCTTGTAGCCTCCATTCTCAAGAAATGGTGATTTATTAAATGAAAGGCAGTGAGAACAAGTGAAGATCACCCCATAATTCTAGACCTTGATTTGTTCTAAAAGTACCTTTGAAATGCAGTACAGTTTCCTGTATGTTCATGTTTTATTTAAAAGTTATAATTCTGTTCTATTCCGGAGAAGGGGAAATGTTGTAGGAATTCAATTTGCAGCAGCCTCCTATAATTCCCAAATAAGAACTGGTCTCAGACAGGGATGTCCACTGTCAAAAACCTGTTAAAATGCAATTGCTTCAGTACTTCTTGAGATGGTCTTCTCATAACGGTCTCAGTAAAGGATGGATTAGCATAAAAAGGATGTGAAAAGAAAATTATATTGGAATTCTGTAATAGCTCCCAGCCATTCCCCTCATTGGACATTTTCCTCTTTCTTCTCCATTGCTACAGGTTCTTCTTTTTCCCAGCCAGTCCCCTCAAGCTACCGGCCGCTTTTCTGTAGCTCCAAGTGGCGAGATGACAATTGTGGATGTCCAGACCTCAGATTCAGGCTACTACATGTGCCAGGCCATTAGCGTGGCCGGAAGCATCCTTGCCAAGGCTCTCCTGGAAGTGGAAGATGGTAAGTGTTTAAGAGAGTGAAGTTGAATTGCTTTCCTTTCAGTCAAAAAGGAGGGACAATGTATATATTGCTCCAATCCCAGAGAAGCTACAGAAAAGGTCCTCATAACAGTAATGGAGAAATTGGGGGAGGTAGGCAATTTCAGTATACTCCATGTTAAGGATAGAAAGGGCCATCTCAAGGAACCTGGGTTAGACAATTTCCCAAAGTCTCTTGCTAAAGTTTGGTGGCACTTCATGTTCACACAATAAGCTCAACAGGAGATCAGGGTATTGTGTGAACATCCCAATTCAATTAATCATGAAGGGAATAATTTTAGCACATCCAGAGGTATTTGGGGCTAAAGTTACTTTCTCTGGCCAACCATATTTCACAAACTGTTTACTGGAACCGGGGGCATCATTTTTCTCTTCTGGCTTGTAAAATAAGAACTATAAGAGAAAGAATGGTAGAACCTGGGGGGGCGGGGAGTTAAAAAAAGCCTAGAATCCTTATGTAGCCACAAGCAGACTAATCCAATTTCCCTTCCTTGAATTCTGTGGACCCTTAACTAAGTTCAAGCAGGTACTAACCGTTAGTTGACAAGATTTCTGTGCATAGGCTAGTTAGCAATAAGTCAATTTAAGCAGACCTTCACGGGTGAATCTGGTCTTTCACGCCAGGCAGGAACGATGTCAAAACTGAAGCTGTGACAATGGGAATCCTGTCCCTGTCTCCTTTATACTCCCCCTTCATAAAAGTGGGCGGATAGAGAGGAAGGGCAGTCATCCTCCCTTGACTGCCCTTTACAACAGCTGGCAGGAGTCAGAGAACAGCTGCTTTCCAACCAATCAGATACTATTGGTGTACGGGGATAAGTCACTTACCCAGAGGAGCAGAAGATTTAGTCAATTACATCTACCAAGCACAAGCAAGCTTTGATCCCATTTCTTTTAACTTTCGGCAGGCAGGAAAAGAGTTCCAGCCTCCCACCTACCAACCTAAAAAGATTTGTGCATGTGTGTGTGTGAGAGAGAGAGAGATGAGGAGAGGTTGCAAGAAGGGGCCAATGGATAAGCCACAAATATCACAGATACTTTGTAAATGATCCCCTCAAATGATAAATGAGAAGCCGATGCCTGCCAGATGTTTTCAATTTACTTCCCACCACGGGGAAGAGCATTGCATGTAATTTCAACCCTGTCTGAAGAACTCCAGGTCAGGAAGAAACTAGACGGTGGACATTTTCTGTCCAGTGGTGGTGGTGTTTTTGTGTGTGTGTGTGTGGGGGGGGGAAAGCTAGCAGATCTTTCTCTGGTCTTCCAGCTTCTTCCTGGTGGCATTTCATTTTCATGGGCAGCAGGGAATTGTTAATGATTTCTCCCCAAACCCCAGAAGGATTTTTCTTCCGCCTCCCTCCTTCGGCTTTCTGCAGTTAATTTTATACGGGGAGAGTTTCCTTGGCAATGTTCAGATGCCAGAAAAAAACAGGCTGGTCTGGATCAGAGGACCCCTCACTTTTATTGCTAGAAATAAAACTACTGGAAAGAATTAAAAAGAGGAGGGGGAGAAGAGAGATAAGAGCTGAATAGGCAGGTTTCTTTCTCTCACTGCTGTCTCTGAAAAGTGCTGGGTATTTCTTTTCTTTCCCCCCCCCCCAGAACTGCTCTCATAACTCTATTTCGGCTGCCCACCTTCCAAGCAGGTTGCACTTTGCCAAAGCAAAAGGAGTCCCTAGTAAAACGTCAAATTGCAAGTCCTCTTTAGTAGAGGGGGAAGAGAGGTACCTCCAAAGCTATGCCTGCAAATAGCACCAAGGGTTCAGAAATAACAATCCCAATCAGTGTTTCTCACCTTTAATGATTTGAAGAGGTGTGGACTTCTTTTTTTTATTATTAAAAAGTTTTACAAACATTTTTAAATACAAAAAACTCCCTCCTCCCCCTCCCCTCCCCTCTCCCCTCCCCTCCCCTCCCCCCTCCCCAACTTCCCAGAGCTGAATACAGGGTATAGTGATACAAGCATAGGCTAAAATATGCTAACAACAAAAATAAAACATTAAATTCTATCGCACTTTAACTCTATTAATAACTAATAACAGATAACTAATTATGCATCATAAAAATCCCCTACTTATTCCAATGCTAGATGAAACTTTTTAGTCCCGTATTTATTCTGAATGTATTCAATCCATCTTCTCCATTCCACGATATATCTCTGTTGCGATTGTTCTTTCAAATATGCTGAAATCTTTGCCATTTCCGCCAAGTTAGAAACTTTCAAAGTCCACTCTTCTATAGTCGGCAGTTCCTCCTTCTTCCAATATTGCGCTACTAAAAGTCTTGCTGCCGTGATTAAATTCAACATCAATTTAGTGTCTATAACAGTAGCACTAGAGGTGTGGACTTCAATCCCCAGAATTCCCCAGCCAGCAGGATATTTTTTTTTAAAAAAACAAACAAACATTGACACTCAGTCTAGAAAGAGTGCAGAAAAGAGGAACAAAGATGATTAGGAGACTGGAGGCTAAAACATATGAAGAATGGTTGCAGGAATTGGGTATGTTTAGACTAATGAAGAGAAGGGCTGGTCGCATTCCAATAATTGAGGTGCTGACCCCAAAAGAAGAGGGAGTCAGCCTATTCTCCAAAGCAACTGAAGGTAGAACAAAGAGAAATTTAAAGAAAATATTCAAGGAGAGAACCATCTAGCATTAAGGAGAAATTTCCTGACAGTGAGAACAATTCACCAGTGGAAAAACTTGCCTCCAGAAGTTGTGGGTGCTCCATCACTGATGGTTTTTAATAAGACATTGGACAGCCATTTGTTTGAAATCATATCAGGTGTCCTGCTTGAGCAGGGGATTGGACTAGAAGACCTCCAAGATCCTTTCCAACTGTTATTCTGTTAGCTTAAAGTCACTAAGTGTCAGCTGAAAACGACCAGGAATATTTGTTGAGTTCAAAGCACAGAACAGCTTATTATTGCTTCCTATACACAAGAATCTAGTCAACTAATGGCCAAAGCTAAATTGGTGCTAGATAAGGGTCAACAGAATTCACAGGGGGTAAGGCTGGACTTGGGTCTCTTGTGACAATGTATTGACTCCAAACTGATGGTACGTTTAACTCCACCTTCCAGTTCAGCTTGCTCAACTCCTACAGTAAAGTTCAGAAACACAGGTCTAAATCATATGAAGGTTAAGCAGCTTCTGTCCACATTCTGTCTAGTCTGCATTCCCAGCCATTGTCAATCTCACAATGCTGTTTCTGGAACATCTGGATCTGGCTCTTGCAGGAGATGTTAGGCACTATCATGGCCCAAAGACTCTGGTGCTCCAGCTGATATCGCCTTTATCCATTCCAGCTGCAAACAGGCTTGGCTGAGTTATTACCTTGCAGAATTAATGATCTGGAAATCAAAGGTTTTGCACTCACTTTCTTCCCTAGAGCTTCCCTCTCTATACCAATTATTTATCCTGATTAGAGGCCTCCTCTGTTGCCCCCCCCTTTTTTTAAAAAAATGGCAACACCTGACCCATTGGTGGAGGAAAATGGGAAGAGATTAAGAAGACAAAGGAGTTTGTAACCTGAAATCCTCCTTTAGTTGCAGAATCGCCAGCTGGGTTTCTAAGGCAACAGAAAGAGGCATATTCTCTTCCTAAACTGCTCTAGCACACAAGGCAGGAGAGGGGGCTCTTTTGTGTCACTTGTTAAAAAAAATTACACAAAGCAATACTTTCTTTTTTAAAAAAGAGTTGTGTGCCCAGAATCTGCTAGGGAGGCATTAGCAACTCAGCTGAGCCAAGCAGCTAACTGGCTCCTTGTGCCCTTCTCTGTCCCTGGCATGTGGCGCTCAAGGTTTCAGAATCTGGGCTTCTGCAATGTCTTGCTGATTGCACCCACGCATGTCACCAAAGACATCAAGCAGTTTCCCTCCTGCATGGGAGATTTGGCAAGGCAGCCTGGATGGGGTAGCGGGAGAGGAGCAATGATCAGACCCCTTCGTGCACAACGACGGACGGGTGCAAGTCCCTCATGCTCAAGGCTTGGCAGGCGCAACAGATGTGTCTGTCCAAAGCCAGCTCCTTTGCCATGATTGATTTTTCAGGCCCCCTTCCTCCCCTCCCCTTGTGCAGGCTTTCACTGCTGATTGTTACTGGGAAATTCAATTGTGTGTGAACTTTTCATCGCCCTTTGTCCGTTTGCTGCTTCCCAGTCGATGGAGAGTAATTAGGGCTGTAAATAATGGGCAGAGCAGGTAGCTCACTACCTGCTGATGGAGTTTGGCCACTTCTTTGGTTTGAGCCTCTGGGGAAGAGTAAGATGCATCTCTCAGAAAGCTGGCATGATAAGCTAACCCTGATGCTTCTTTTTCCCCTCTGAAAACTTGCTTCTAAGAAGGGCAGTAGATCAAGCAAGCTGTTTACGTATAGAAGCTGGTGATATTTTCAAGCTCCAGGTATCATCATGCAGTGTTATAGGATAGCTCTGGTTTCTCCCCCAAAATGGCTGAACTCTCACAAGAGCCAGTTTGGTCTAGTGGGGAAGACATCAGAATAGAAAGTAGGAGTCTGTAAGTTCTAGTCTTGCCTTAGGCATGAAAGACAGCCGGGTGACTTTGGGCTGATCACCAGGAGTTGGTGAGTTCTAGTCCCACCTTAGGCATGAAAGAGATCTGGGTGACTTTGGGCCAATCACCAGGAGACAGTGAGTTCTAGTCCTGCCTTAGGCATGAAAGAGAGCTGGGTAACTTTGGGCCAATCACCAGGAGACAGTGAGTTCTAGTTCTGCCTTAGGCATGAAAGAGAGCTGGGTAACTTTGGGCCAATCACCAGGAGACAGTGAGTTCTAGTCCTGGCTTAGATATGAAAGAGAGCTGGGTGACTTTGGGCCAAGCATTCTCTCTCAGCTGTACTCACTCAGAGTGTTGTTGTGGGGAAAATATGTTTGCCACCTTCAGTTTTGCAAAAATAATAAAGGCAAGAATCAAATCAATAATAAGATGCTTGCCAGAATTTGCATGATTAAAACCATCTTCCTCAAGATGTTGTGTGTGAGAAGGTCATAATCACCTAATACTCTACAATCTCAGAAAATTTCAACTTTTCAATTATTTTTGAGGAAAAAGCTGTGGGGAATTTTAGGATACAGTGAGCAACCTGACACCAAGGCAGATCTTCTTGTTGCACTTCAGTCAACATTAAGACTTCAGATGTATAAATATTTACTCATCTTTGCAATTTAGGAAATCACCAGTGTGTGTGTTGCGGGGGGGGGGGGGAGCCTGCTTAATCTAGTCTTTTCATGTTTTCTTTAGTGGCAGGGAATCAAAGCTGAGCCTACCTCTTAATTGTGAGCATTAATCACAATGACAGCAGAGTATAAGGACTGCCACATCAAAAGAGGGCATTTGCTTTTGAACTTTCCCCTTCACAAAATTACTTTCCAGCCCACAGTGGAATGAAAGTGGGCCAGAATGAGAATCACTTTATCTGTCCAGGAAATGTTTGGCTCATATCCAAAGGCAAATAATATCCAGTTTCATGCAGTTTGTAAGCCACCTTGGCGATCCTTTAGGGAGTAATAGATGACTTTTAAGTACAGAGGATAAATAATTATGATGTGATTTGGGTTTGCGGGCTGTCAGCTGATCTGAAAACTCTAAGCATTTCCTGTCTAGTTGATCCATTAAAAAACAAACAAACGGAGCTTCCTATAAAGGCCAATACACATTTTTCAAATCACCATGAAAAATATTAGCAAAATTAAAAGAGCCATTCCCTGCTGTTTATGAAATGCTTCTGGAACATGGCTTCTAGAACTTTAGTGCATCAAACGTAACAGCATTTATTTTTCTGCTCCTTTTTAGGTAGACATGGTGCCTTTATAAAGGGAAGCCTAAAACACGGAATTCAGAGAGCATTAACCCAACAACACACGAAACCCTGTGCTAGCCAGATTCCTAGAAGAGCGAGGAGAGAACAGATTGTCCCCTGTTCCTCCAGCATTTCCCATTAGCATGAGGATAAAGAAGGACACCATCAGCAGATTGGGAGAAGCCCAAAGCCTGGCAGTTTAAAAGGGGGGGGAGAGAAAATCTGAGAGGAAATTGGGGAGGGGGAATCCTCAAAGTATCTCAGTAGGAGCTGAATGTGCTCAGCAGCCATGGAAAACGTGCTTGAGGGGGCGGGAATGGGAAGTCAGGAAGGGTTGATATGGGATATTGTACTGTGGAGGAGTGGATGGGTGGATAAAAGTCTGAATGTGGTCATTCCACATGGCTGCCTTTTATTTCTGATCCCAATGCATTTTGCTTCTCCAGTCCTGCAGTCTGGGTCTCTTTAGGAAAAAAAACAACACCCCACCCCTACCCTTTACTCCCATCAAATGTTTGTGTCTCAGTACGCTGACCGAAAGAAGTCGGATAATATTTCAGCTTCGATTAATGGCTGTTTCTCTAAAGACAGAGGTGCTCTTTTAATCGTTCAAGTTCTGGCTAGTAACCCTTTCCTGCCCACCTGCCGTTCTCCTTCCCCTCTCCTCCCTCTGCTCATGTGCTTCAGTTTTGCCTGTGTTCAATAAGGTTGTTATTTAGTGTCATTGCTCATACTGTCAGAGCAAGCTCCCTTGAGTGCCACGGATCAATCAGATTGATCCACCATAAAACTGGCACCCACACCAAGTGCTTGGAGAAGAACGAAACACTTCTCAACTAAGCCGGGGGTTGCTTATTTGGTTAGCCCAGCTGCTAGCTTTTTTCCCCAGCTCATAAGAAGTTCTTTTGCTTCTAAATCTGTATTTGATGAAATGGATTGGAATCGTACTGGTTGGATACATGCGGAAGAGGCCTTCGTCCTGCAAGTGGATAAACAATGGCTAGTGATGATTTAATGAAATAATGCTGAATCAGTTCTGCCATGGACATTCAGTTGGTGATGACCTCTTGTCAGCAGTTGGGTCAATACCTCAAGCTAAGTCATGACCTGTTTTAACCATTCCATATTGAGCAAACTGTAGTTGGGATGTTCACACCTCATCCTGTTTATAATCCACAGTAATGTAAAAATGTTACGTTAAACTAAAATCAAAGAACACGGGTTTTCTTTCCTATATATCTCTCACACAGGTCTTGGAAATTAGAGTGCTGTATATAGCTCTAAATATCTCTTTCATCTTTTTCAAAGTCTGTGCAGATGTTAGGCAGATACTTCTAACGTAAGCAATGTATTGAGCAAAATTATTTAACAGCAGTCAGACTGATTTCTTATTATTAGATCTCAGCCAAATGTTTTGTATCGCTGGCTGATTACATATTTCTTTTGCCATGTTCAATCGGAGGCAAACTCGAGAGTGCTCGCAAGGGAGGGGTGGAGGAAAGGAGAAGTATATATTTCTGCAATGTTAATTCTACCTTGGTCCTAGCCTCTGCCCAAGAAATACTTTCATGTGTTTTCTTCCTCTGCAGCAAACAATTTATGTGTAAAAAAGAAACAATGGCTCCATTTCGATGAGTGGGAGACAAAAAAAAAGGAAAGCGAGGCCTTTCATTGCATTCATAAGAGTTCAGTCTGCTCACCATGCTAAAGCGTTTCTATTATTGTCTCCCCTTCTCTGCATCTTTATATCCCACAGACGTGATTCACACATGCAGATTTACCAGTCTGCGTGAACAGCATGTGTGAAGGAGACATGATGAATCTTACAACACTGCGAGGGTGTGTGGTGCCTCACTCCCACCGGTGGGTCCTCAATCCCTGGCAGTCTTGAACAAGGGCTGTGGCCAAGTTTGTGCTCAAAGAGAACACTTAGCTATCTGTGTAGAAGTCAAGAAGGCAGTTAGCTCTTGTTTCATTGTTGGGATGGGAGACAAGCCGTCAGCCCATCTGATGGCCACAGCTTGTTTGGAAGACTCAAAATATTTTATGTGGTTCATACAGTTCTGTCTTCTAGGAAGAGGAAATGGGTGGCTAAAAAACATCAAAGGAAAAGGCATAGGTAATTCTCACTGCTGGTTGTGATAGGGCTGGTCTTGCTATTGTTCATCCCTCCCCTGGACCCCCGCTGCTTTCAATTACCCACAATGCTGCTGGTGTCACTCAGAGACATTTTGAAAAGAGAAGAACTCAATATCCCAGGAAACATTTCAATGATGTACTGCCAAGAATGAGAAGCCGCTAACTTGGAGATCACCCACCAGAAGCTACGTTGCTAACAACTTAGATCCTGAAGCACGTTTGACCCCATGTCCGAAATAAGGTGGATGTGGGGAGGCAAATAGGATTAGGTAGAAAGTCCAGAGGTAAATGGAAATTGAATCTTCTACCCTAGAGAGCCACGTCTAGTCCTTTACGTAGAGCAGGCAGGAGAAAAGGGTATGAGAATTAAGAATTGGGACAGCGATTGCAGTATAAATACACCTCACATCCAATGCACAGCAATTGTGGAATCCTTTCCTCATGGGTTTGTAGCTTTTCTACAATAAATATTATTTCGGCATGTTGAGACCCTTGTGCGCCTGCTTTAATTGCTTCCAGCCTGCCAACCAGGCACAGAGGTTTCTATGATTCCTCCAGCTATTTCCTAACCTGCTGTTAGGAAGAAATTTCTGTGTCTTCACTCTATTTGGGAAGAGGGTGGTACTAAAATAAAATGTAGTACAGGTATTCCTCAACTTACAACCACAACTGAGTCCCAAATTTCTGCTGCTATGTGAAACATTGGTTAAGTGAGTTTTGCCCCATTTTATGACCCTTCCTGCCACAGTTGTTAAGTCAGTCACTGCAGCTAAGATAGTAATACGGTTGTTAAGTGAATCTTGTTGTGCTATTGTCTTTGCTTGTCAGAAGGTCGCAAAAGGGGACACCGCAACCGTCATAGATATGAGTAAGTTGGTCATAAATCACTTTTCCCAGCGCCGTTGTAACTTTGAATGGTCAGTAAATGAACTGTTGTAAGTTGAGGACTACCTGTAATGAGTTACAAGAGA
This sequence comes from Vipera ursinii, assembly GCF_947247035.1. Lineage (NCBI taxonomy): Eukaryota > Metazoa > Chordata > Lepidosauria > Squamata > Viperidae > Vipera > Vipera ursinii. Next base: position 16,693,207 of record NC_139519.1, on the reverse strand, counting down.
AAGGCTTCTGCTTTTCATTAGAAACTCTTCTTGCTCTCTGAGATCAGGTAGGTGTTGGGTTATGTGGAAGGTGTGCATTGACACTTTCATTGCTTTTTGTGGTTCTCCAGCAGTACAGCTCCAGGTAATCAATTAGTGCCTTGCCCTTAATTGTCTGCTTAATTACAGGTTACTAAACAAACTGGTGGATTTGAATTTTCATCACCTCTAGCTTAGATGCTGGCAAGGATCTGTCAAGAAGGCTTTCAACACACAGGAAAGATCAGTTCCCCCAATCGCTCCACTTAGAAAACACACTTGAGACATGAATAACAACCGAGAAACAAGTGCATCTGTAAGAATGTCTGTGTCTAATAATGCGCTGTCTTGGTTTTGTCTTGCATGAAGTAACAACTGATCGCATTCCGCCGATTATTCGCCGGGGTCCCGTGAATCAAACCCTTGCCATAGACTCTACAGCGCTGCTCCAGTGCCACGTAACTGGGAACCCCCTCCCCAGCATCCAGTGGCTGAAAGATGGACAGAGGATCATGGGCAGCGATCCAAGAATGAGCCTGTTGGATAACGGAACGCTACAGATTGCAAATCTGCAGGTATGATAACCTTTCCTCTTAGGTAATCTGTGCAACATTCTTCCTCCTCCCGTGCAGCAGATCCACCAGAGGGTTCTTTGAGTTTTCCCACAGTTTCCCAGCTAGGCACGTAAAATGACTGATGGAAGGACCATGCTGTGCTTGCAGTGTTTTCTTTCTTATCCCAGGGTTGTGTGGCTTCAGAAGATTCAGCTTTGCACAGTGGCAAACAAATAAGGGAGAATGTTCAACTTTTCCAGGTGCTTTTAACTGAGCTCCGGATAGGTAGAGATGTTCCGATGAAGGTATAAGATAATGGCCTATTTGGTTTTTTTGCAGGGAGATAAAATCGTCAGGGTGAAATCTGTCTCTTTCAGTTATGTACAAGGACACTTCACAAATACTGTATAGTTGCTTGCTCTTTCTTTTGAAAACCATGGCTACAAGCATCTTTTTCTCTGTCTCTCTCGATAGTTTCCACGTGTAAAAGTAGAGCAAACGGTATTGTCGCTTTTACGTGGCTAGGAGGGAAAAAAGAAATTGTGTAAGGAAGGATCTTAGTTGCTGCAACGTTTCTTCAAAAACTTAGATTTAGTGTCTGTAACTTGAATTTCTTCATTCCCCTTGGGGTCCACCAGCCCTTATTTCAAATCTGCCTTCAGACCAATCCTTTCCCAATTCTTCAGCCAAATGCTTCCTCCAGAGTATTTCTGCTCTTCACTTCTACTCCCCTTTCCCATGGGACCTGCAACAGCAGCAACATATTTTATTAAGGCCATCGGCCAATCCTCCAATTCAACAAAACCCTCAACAAAATCAGATAATAAGATTAGCATGATGCAATGTGTAGAATTACAACAATTCTTAATAGCAATATAAAAAATACTTTGCAACTGTTATGTTTGAGCTCACGTCTACAAGGCAACATAAAATAAATTTCTTCCTGAGAACCTCAGAACTAGTTGACTTATAAGTTGGTTCCAGATATCTCAATAGATGCTGCAGTCTAGAAGAACCCCTGTCACGATTTCCAAGGCACCAGAATCAAGGGTCAAATCCTATTAGGCAATGCCCAACCTGTTTCCTCTTGCTCCCCTCAGCTCCCCTTTCTTCTGACTTTCCTTATACTTTCTTCCATTTTATCTTTCAGAAGTTGATCTCGCCGTAGTGAACTACTTGTCAGGATTCATTCATTATGTCATCATAATTTGCTTTATGTGATTGGTGGGAAAACTCATTAATAGCAATAGCACTTAGAGTTATATACTGCCTCAGAGTGGTTTATAGCATGCTCTAGGCCAGGGGTGTCAAACTCTGGCCCGTGGGCTGGATGTGTCATGCTGAAACCGCACCCACCCCATTTCCAGCAATGGAAAAAAAGTCATGGTACGTTGCAACACATCACGTGACGTTGCAAGTTTGATAACCTTGCTCTAAGCAGTGTATAATGTCAGCATATTGCCCCCCAACAGTTTGAGTCCTCATTTTACTGACCTTGGAAGGACAGAAGGCTGAGTCAACTTTGAGCCCTATTAGGATCGAACTCCAGGCTGTGGGCAGAGTTTGCCTGCAATGCTGCATTCTAACCACTGTGGCACCAGAGGTCTGAATGCCAGATGCCTATTCTGGTTCATCCAACGTGCTACACCAAATTCAAACCAAATAAGGTGCAGCTTAGGAATCATGCAGCCCAACTGCCATAAGGATACTCTTGGTGGATTTCCCACTGGTTTCAACCCATTATCCTCCCATAACTATTTTATGCAATCAAATCAACATGAGATTATGCTCTTTCCCCTTCTTTCCCCCAGTTCTAGTATTTTGGAATTTTGTGATGCCTCTGTTCTTCCTCCCAGATCATGACTTCTTATATCAGGGAAAATTCAATCTCTCTAGTGAACAAGCAGCCAGCTAGTAATTGAATGCTACAACCTAGCTAGGGATTAAATTGCTTGCTTTCATAACTGTGCTAAATAGCTCAGTAATGAAATTACTCAGTAGAAGGGAGACTGTAATTGCACGGTTCAGAAGTTGAAAAAGAATTCTTAAATACTCCTGAAAGCTAACAGAGAGAATGGGCCCATAAGCTACTGTGTACTTATTTAGAAATTAATGTTGTTAACAGGCAATAAGCAATTCCTTTGTTTTACTGGCTAAAAACAGCTGAGTGCAATTTTCTTATCCTTAACAAAGTAAATATCAGTAAACAAAGAACAAAGCCTGCCAAATCAATCCCTTTGCAATGCAGCTGAATCTGAAAGCCATTTTGTGGCGAAGGCCATTGTGAGCAAAGTTATAGCATAACTTTCTGCCAAGAACTCAAGTTGCAATTAACTCTTTTTAACCAGGGTTCTCCAGCCAGAGGTATTTGCTGTCCAGTTACTTTAATCTTTTCAGAAAGCCATAATTGTCTCAGTGCAATGATAGAATCAAACCAATTATACTACTGTTTTGTGGTTGGTGTTCAAAGCTGAATTTCTAAACTAGGAATATCTAAGTTCAGAGTGGGGTGTTGTTTTGCTTCTTGGAATGATATTTGGGGATGTGGCTTTTTAAACAAAAACAAAAAAACCAAAATACATTCTTGAAAACATTCCTAGAGATTTAATTTGCCTATTTTAAGCGTTAAAGAAAAATCACATTGGAGAAAACTATACTTTGGTTGCTGAATTCTAGTAATAATATACTTAAGGAGCTTTGGATCTTCAACAAAATCCCCTCTATCCATGGGCCTTGATCACCCCCATCCTAGATGTTAACTGGATTGTTAGTATATAATGCAGTTTATAAAGCCATATTTTATGGCTTCCTATGCTGAGTAAAGCAAGCTATTCTGTTTCTTTCCAGCTATGTTTTAACTGAATACATGAATCCAGCTTCTGTGATGCTTTAGGTCCAATCAGCAGAGAAATCACAAGAGCCACAATGAAATAATCAATCTTTGAGCTTGGCTCTACCCTAGTGTAGCAGGGCTGACATTCTGGATTCTAGATTTAATAATTTTGCAAAGAGGAATTCAATCTGCTTCTTGTTTACTTTTGATCCTGAAGTCTCATTAGACAGTTCTGATTGTGGGTCTAATGCTTTTTGGGTAGGGACTCAGCTTTGATTGCCATGTTGAATCAAGTATTGGCTAAAACTGGGGGGGTCTTCAAACTTGGCCCTTTTATGACTTAAGGACCTCTGGCTGAGGAATTCTGGGAGTTGAAGTCCACAAGTCATAAAAGGGCCAACTTTGAAGACCCTTGGGCTAAAATAAACTTCCTTCGGTAATTCTTTCACCCAGTAGTCCTAACTGATAAAATGCACTTCTTGGAAGAAAAACAACTGAATTATTGTGGCCTATTGACCCAACTGCTGATTGTGTCAGGACCTTGGAGAGCCATTCTGGAAATTAAACAATGGGACCCAGACCTGCAAAAAGATAGAAGCAAAGCCCCTTATTAATAGTAACCGTTATGGTGGACCTTTCTTCTAATTCGTCTTCATTATATATTTTTCCTGTACAGTCCAAAAGAGCATGTTCATTAACCGGTGTCAACACCCTGTCACCTATATATACCTTTACGGACATGGCACCCAATGTGGGGTTAGAAGTGTTAGTTGCTAAATTCTTGTAGATACAGTTCTAATACATGTGGAAAGCTGCGATAAAGGCAGAGCTCTTGGGATACTTCTCTAGGAGAGCCTTCCAGTTGAAAAGCATCTTAACAGTTGACAAGACAAATGTTTGTGTCTTGCTTTTTTACCTCTTTTCAGAAATTAACTTTTTCCCCAGTGAAGCATCGTACATATTTTGATGCATTACAATCACACGTGGTTAACAGTTTCAATTTCTCACTGATTCAGTGAGTCCAAAGTCTCTCAGCACTTTCACATAATCACCCCCTGTATAAGTTAATTTATGAATATTTACAATAAAGCAGAAGAAGGGGGTGGATGCGTGTGTGTTTTGTAGATGCCAAGAGATGCTCATTCCGTTGGGAGATGGGGAGGGGGACCGTAAACCATACAGCTGTTATAAATGCATTGCAATGGATATAATGCATCAACATAATTTGATAGCCTAGAACAGATTGATAGTTGGGCAGAAAAATCATTCTGTGTGTAAAGGCAAGCGTGGGGACCACAAAGCATTTGCTTTCATGCTGCTCCAATGGCCCTCTAGAGCCAGATAACACGTTTGAAGAAGATACATTCTGGACGTTCATTCTGTTGCAAAAACCAACAAAGACTTTTGCTGCATTTTGAAAAGGAATACACTTCTTATGGCACGAGGACCTGTCAGTTTCACCCACCTAATATCCCTGGCTCCAGCCAGCCCATAAACACGTACTGTACCAGTTAGATTTGGCTCAAGACATTTGTTATGTGTTCCACATCATTCTTCTTTAAGTAGAAGTAGCTTTCCAAAGCTAAAGGTTGAGGCAATTTTCCATCAGTTGCAGTTGCTGCCAGTTTTAAAAGTCCAACCATAATGACTTTTCCCTGTCCCACTTTGGCATTGGCTCCACCCATCGTGCAAATGTTGCCACTTAGAGATGCACAACTACCACTCTCAACAATGGCAGCAACAAAGATTTCGATTCTTCTTTAGCCAGTGATTCCAGAAATTGAACTTGCAGCCTTCTGCCTGTAGAACAAGTATTCTGCCACTGAGCTGTGGCTCTGAGCATCTGATTTTCCTGTGGCATAATTTGAATCTTGAATCGAGGCAGATGTAGTGTAAAAGCCCCCAGACAAGGGGACAATCCCTCCTACCCTACAAGATCTTAGGTAAAACATTTTAGAGCTCAAAGCATTACACACTGCATTTCTTTGTAACAGTTCCAAACTGGGTGAGCCCAATCTGCTTTTTCATGCACTAGAGTCAAATACAGTGACAGGGTAATGTGAAAGTTATTCATGAATTACTTATCAAAACACAGACCAAATGCTAAACATTTGTTTGAAAATTAATGCCAGCAGGCAGCAGGGAGTGAAATATTTTGCGTTAGTTTTGTGCTTTCATTGTGTCAGAGTCAGGAGGTTAATGCATCAACTGGGTCCCAGAGCAGCTAATAGCATTGTTTGATAGCAATCGTGGTGCTTTGCCCAGGAAAAAAATAGAACTGTCAGGTGGATTGGAAGGCTAACATGAATTAATGGTCCCCCCAGGATGAGTTGTCTTCATCAGGCCCTTCTGATACAGGGAGGAAAGCAAGTCAGTGGTCCTCAAGTCACGGAGCCCACCAGGTGAAGACTTGAAAGCAACTCTTTTCTTTCCTTTACTAGTTGCTCACAAACTCTAGTTCTTGGCTTTTGCTCATTGTAAGATTGGGAGTTGAAACTCAACATCAAGAAAACCAAGATCATGGCATCCAGTCCTCTCAATTCCTGGCAAATAGACGGGGAAGAAACGGAGGTAGTGACAGATTTTATTTTCCTGGGCTCCAAGATCACCGCAGATGGGGACTGTAGCCAAGAAATTAAAAGACGCTTGCTCCTGGGGAGGAAAGCCATGGCAAATCTAGACAGCACACTAAAAAGCAGAGACATCACCCTACCAACAAAAGTGCGTATAGTCAAGGCTATGGTCTTCCCAGTTGCAATGTATGGCAGTGAAAGTTGGACCATAAAAAAGGCTGAGCGCCAAAGAATTGAGGCCTTTGAACTCTGGTGCTGGAGAAGACTCCTGCGAGTCCCTTGGACTGCAAGGCGATCAAACCGGTCAGTCCTAGAGGAGATCAACCCTGACTGCTCTTTAGAAGGCCAGATCCTGAAGCTAAAACTCAAATCCTTTGGCCACCTAATGAGAAGGAAGGACTCACTGGAGAAGAGCCTAATGCTGGGAAAGATTGAGGGCAAGAGAAGAAGGGGACGACAGAGAATGAGGTGGCTGGATGGAGTCACTGAAGCAGTAGGCATGAGCTTAAATGGACTCCAGAAGATGGTAGAGGACAGGAAGGCCTGGAGGAACGTTGTCCTTGAGGTTGCGATGGGTCGGACATGACTTCGCAACTCACAAAAACAACAGATTGGGAGGGACCATAGCTTAGTGGTAAAATATATGTTTTATACAGATAGTCCTTGACTTACAACCACACTGAGCCCAAAATTTCTGTTGCTAAGTGAGATAGTTGTTATGCGAGTTTTGCTCCATTTTACGACCTTTCTTTGCCACATTTGTTAAGTGAATCACTGCAGTTGTTGAGTTAGCAACACGGCTGTTAAATGAACCCAGCTTCCCCACTGACTTTGCTTGTCAGAAGGTCATAAAAGGGGGTCGCATGACTCCAGGGCACAGCAATCGTCATAAATCTGAGTCAGTTGCCAAGTATCAAAATTCTGACCATGTGACCCAGGGGGATGCCATAACGGTCATAGGCGTGAAAAGTGGTGATGACTCACTTTTTTTCAGTGCCTTTGTAATCTCAAACAGTCACTAAATGAACTGTTGTAAGTTGTACACAGAAAATTCCAGCTTCTGACTCTGAAGCTCCAATTATGAAGGTCAAGTATAAGAGACATGGAAAGAGGTCCTGGAGGATGTTGCCAATTAGAGTGAGGCTAGCTGGAGCAGGAGTTTCATTTAGTATCAGGCAGAGTCCTCTGTTGTGTTTGTGTTGGTCCGTTTGGGCAACGGCAATCTTAACATCATCTAAAACAGGGGTGTCAAACTCAATTTCATTGAGGGCCGCATCAGCATTGCAGTTGCCCTCAAGGGGCCGGGTGGGTGTGTCCTGGGTGGGCGTGGTCTACTGGGTGGGTGTGGCTAGAGTGCATATGGCCTACTGGGTGGGCGTGGCCAGCTCTACATGGTTCGCGTCAAGGGTGCCTATGGGGGCCTGGGCAGGAGTGGGACAGATCTGGGGGTCCCTGGCAGAAGGAGGGTCTCTGGGCCAGGGCCAAGGCAGAGGGGGCCGTTCCCTCACTCTTTCCAGGATGGCTTCGTGGGCCGCATGAAACCACTTCGCGGGCCGGATCCGGCCCCCGGGCCTTGTGTTTGACATGTCTGATCTAAAAGTACCAGGTTGATGAACGCGGTCTCAGTATCAACAAAGGTTCAGGTGAAAAAAGGTCCAACATCTTATTGCAGAAATGACTTGGCTATGCAGCTTTGCAACTCTTCTGCTTTTCCTGAGCTTTTGTAAAAGTCAGGCTTCTTTCTTTTCTCTCCATCTGTCACTTTATTTTTTTTTTCATTTAAGGGCTCTGTCAACTGTTCCACTTTGATTTTATTTTGACTTAAGTTTTTAATTTAATACTGAACCATTGTTGTTGTTGTTGTCACTCTTATATGTTAGCTCCTCCAGCTGTACTCATACCTGAAGGAGCTCACATTTTAAACACAAGTAGTCTGGCAAGAGAGCTAAGAATTACCATCTCACGGCAGAGCGATGGAGGGGATAATATGAAAGCTAACAGGCAGGCGAGGGATGGAAGAATCTCCATGTCGCCTATGGATAGAAGGAGGCCAAAATAATAGTTGTTCCAAATGTTGGCAGCTCCACAGAGAGCAGTCAAAAGCTGCAAGACGGCAGTTGCAGTATCACAACTGCAAAACCTGCACCTTTGAATGTACCAAAGGGTTTGGACTTCAGTCATGGCGACACATCTTTCCATCTTGCACATTTTGGCACATAAACGCAGATTCTCTGCTGCCTTTTCAGATTATTAAGAGCCGTGGTAGCACAGCAGTTAGAATGCAGCATTGCAGGCTAACTCACTGCCCACCGCCAGGAGTTCGATCCTGAAAGGTTTTAGATTGACTCAGTCTTCCATCCTTCCAAGGTTGATAAAACAAGGACCCAGATTGTTGGGAGCAATTTGATGACTGTAAACTGCTTAGAGAGGGCTGTTAAACACTTTGAAGTGGTATATAAGTCTGCTATTGTTATTGCTAGCTGAGCATTTGAATGTGAAAATTCCAATGTGGATCGATGTGCCTGGGGAACAGTGAGTCCTGCTCCGCCTTCTCTGTAAAAATAGGGTGCAGGAATCCTTTGGGGAGATGTTAGCCCGTCTGCCAGCGTATTTTTATGACACCCCATGACATTGTATTCACGTGTGTACTTGGCAACTCCATCTCAGAGAGCAAACGCTTCATGCAGAAAGGAACACGGAGATGTCAGGTAGTTCTAAACTTACGGCCACAAGTGGGATCTGAATTTCCGTTGCTAAGTCAGGTGGTTGTTAAATGAGCTGCGCCCAATTTTATGGCTTTTTTTTTTTAAAAAAAATCACATTTGTTAAGCAAATTATTGCAGTTAAATGAATCACAAGGTCGTAAGGTGAATTCAGCCTCTCCCGTTGGCTTCTCTGGTTAGAAGTCAGCTGGGAAAGTCACCAATGACAATCCCATGACTCTGGGATTGTCGCTGCTGCTGCCATAAATACATACCCCATTGCCAACTGCCCAAAATGAACGGGTGTAAGTGAGTAGTTCTACCAGGAGATCTGGGCTGGCCTTATACCAGCCAGCTTCCAGCAAGTCTATACTTTCCTCAAGGCCCTAGGAAGAAATATGAAGTATCTTCTGTAGATGAGCAGTGACAGTATACATTGTACTATAGGATACATACTCTCTGAAAGCAACACAAAAAAACCCCTCCAAACACCCACAACTGCTGCGAGCAGAAAGGAATAACAGCTGCTCTCCTTGGCATGTTTCAGACCTCCGACTCTGGGCTGTATGTTTGCATTGCTACAAGCTCAACCGGAGAAACCAGGTGGAGTGGCTTTCTGGCAGTGCAAGGTGAGTCATTTACAGGACCCCCTTGAGTGGAGAGGGATGGGAGTTGGTTGACTTGGAGACTTCATATTTTCCATGTTTGTTCTGAAACGCTGGGGTACGGGAAAGGGGGTGGTGAATCTTCAGAAGCACTGAAAAATCTGAAACCCAGTTGAGATTATTGGGTTTCTTCTCAAAATAAAGGCATAAGGCCAGGGAGGGAGATGCAACTGACACCAGAACCAAGACAACATTTAGTTCTTCAGGCCATAGTTGAGAGAGAATGAAGTTGTCCTACGTGGCTGCTCCCAATCATGAAGGCACTTCCCTTTAAAAAAAAAAGTTCTGCATTAAATGCAGATCTAGTTTGACTTTAATCCAGGTTGTCCAACCGTGGCAAATTTAAAACTTGTGAACGTGATGGCTGGGAAATTCTGGGGGTTGGAAGTCCACAAGTCTTAAAGTTGCCACAGTGGGGCAATCCTGCTTTAACCTGTCAAGCAGACCTACAGTAGCTAACACCGTTTCTCCTAGCATGACCCAGGGAAGGATCCTGCCCACAATTAGGTGAGCAAAGGTAGCCCCAGTGACCAGTTTGGGGTGGCTTTTCTGCAAGTAGCAAATCTAAAAATGGACAGCCTTTCTACAGCCTTGGAAAGAATCTGAAACCTGCCAGACTTGAATGCTTGGCTTCTTGTCTCCTCAAACCACTAGCTGCCTGATCTCTTAGAGTGGGGAGAAAAAAAATCATAAAAGTTTATGGGTGTTGTCACATCTCATGGCAGTAAATTCTGTTAAGATATGTATGCATCCCCAGAACATATCCTTTCCCCTCCACCCCATCAGGAGGTCTAAAGTGCCAGGATGAAGAAAGTCCATACTTCACTGCACAGACAGTTATACCTTCTTCATAGGAAGATGTTCTAGATCAGGGGTCTCCAACCTTGGCAACTTTCTGGCTGAGGAATTCTGGGAGTTGAAGTCCACAAGTCTTCAAGTTGCCAAGGTTGGGGACCTCTGTTCTAGATTGTGCATTTTTTTACTTTGCAAATATAAAATGCATTGGGTGGCCACAGGGCTCACAAAGCTAAATTCAGCCCCCTATCTACGAAGACCCTTGTAGCTGATTTGATCAAGTATTTCTTGAAGGCCTTCTGGCTAATGTTCTCTTCATCCTCTACATTTGTTTTTCCAGCGAATGGAGTAGATCTCCAGATGCAGTTTCCAGAGCCAAACCTGCTTCCAGGTCCACCTTCAGCTCCCCTGGTCACTGATGTCACAAAAAACAGTGTTGCTTTGATCTGGAAGCCAAACCCTGGGAATGGGGGTGCTCCTATCAGCTCATACATTATTGAAGCATTCAGGTAACTCATAGAGTTTCTTGAGAGTTATTTCTCCAAATACTGTTGGGCATGAAGCAGACAGATGGGCAATTTCAGAATGAAAAAAAACTGGAGAGCTAGTTTGGTATAGTGGTTAAGGTGCTGGTCTCAAAACCAGGAGTCTGTGAGTTCTAGTCCCATCTTAGGCATGAAAGTGGGCTTGGAGACTTTGTGCTAATCACCAGAAGACTGTGAGTTCTAGTCCCACTTTAGGCATGAAAGCTGGCTGGTGACTTTGGGCCAGTCACCAGGAGACTGTGAGTTCTAGTTCTGGCTTAGGCCTGAAAGCCAGCTGTGGGTGACTTTGGGCTTGTCACTCTCTCTCTCAGGCCAACCCGCCTCGCAGGGTTGTTGTTGAAGGAAGGAGCATTAGGTATGTTTGCTGCCTGAGTTACTTGTAAAGTAATAAAGGTGGGATAAAAATCTAACAAATAAAAGAGTTAATCCATTTGTTCAGGGCTAGGCAATCTACAGCCCTTGGCCTAGTGACTATGTCATCTGTGGTATGACTTCACAAATTCTTCCGCTAATGATTAGTTCAGATCTCCAGTAAGAACAATCTGTTCCTCCCTAGCAGAGGGGAAGAAGGAGGGAGAAGGGAGGAAAAAAACCCCACACTTTTAACTTTGGACTGCTGCTTTCAGCCATGTAATGGGATCTTGGGCGATAAAATAGTTCTCCGTCTCCCCTTAGCCCATGGGTCAAGCAATCTTATGCCTCCTGTTGGGCTGGCTGCCCCTTGACAGAGGTGATAAAACAGAGTCAAGATTTTGTTTTGTTCCGGTCACCAAAAGAACATGAGATTGTGCTGCAAAGATGGGAGAATGGGGAGAAACGACTGCTTTCCTTATTTTATTTTATTTTTTATCATGTATTGCTCTGGGCCAGAATTAGAATTCTCACTGCAAAAAGCTGAACCTTGCTGAACTGTAAATTTAATTTAGGCTTCTGTGAGCTCTGCTCTCTCTATCCAGCAGACTGTCAAAATGTTCAAAATGCAATATTCAGCCCTGAATATTACCCATTTTTTAAGCAGTGGAGTTTATCCCAACATCAAGAAGCACAAGCCAAGCCAAGCCAGATGTCCCTGTTCTGTATTAGTCAAGAGTGGCACAGGTAGTCCTCAACTTACAACAGTTCATGTAGTGACCATTCAAATTTACAACGGCATTGCAAAAAGTGACTTACGACCATTTTTTACACTTACGACCGTTGCAGCACACACACCCCATGGTCACATGATCAAAATTCGGACGCTGGGCAACTGACTCGTATTTACAACAGTTGCAGTGTCCCAGGGGTCACGTGATCCCCTTTTGCGACCTTCTGGCAAGCAATGTCGATGGGGAAGCTGGATTCAGTTAACAGCCGTGTTATTAACAAACGCAATGATTCAGTTAACAATTGTGGTAAGAAAACTCATAAAATGGGGCAAAACTCACCTAACCAATGTTTCACTTAGCAACATAAATTTTGGGCTCCATTGTGGACTACTAACTTGAGGACTACCTGTGATCACTACCTTTCACCTGATAAGGAAGACTTAGTTTTATAAAGATCTGTGTGGTTTTCTTTCTTTCTCTTTCTTTCTTTCTTTCTTTCTTTCTTTCTTTCTTTCTTTCTTTCTTTCTTTCTTTCTTCCTTCCTTCCTTCCTTCCTTCCTTCCTTTCTTTCCTCCTCCTCCTCCTCCTCCTCCTCCTCCTCCTCCTCCTCC
>NC_139519.1:16615826-16675826 GCF_947247035.1 Vipera ursinii | reverse complement strand
GACAGTTTTGCCATTGCTGGCAATGGAGTGGGCGCGGCTTTCATGTCATGTGTCTGGCCCACGGGCCGGCAGTTTGACACCCATGGTAGCACAACACACTAAATAAATCACAGGTGATAAACCACAATGGCTGGCTTCACAGAATATGTTGAGATTGTTCAGTCATGTCGGGTTCCCAAAGGACATCCTTCCACCAGGATTATCAGTGAGCAAGTGGATATTTTTTTTTTTTAGTTCTTATGCCTTATAGCCAGTTCTCTGCTTTTCTATTGGCTTTTTGTGCAATTGAGTTTGCTTTTTCCAGGTCTCTGAGACTTTTTTTAAAAAAAATAAAAAATAAATCTTGCCTGTGCATTGCTTGTCCAAAATATACAAACATTGGTTTCATTATTAGTATTTCCACATGCACTCTGGTTTTGTTTCGTCTTGTCTTGAATGATTTCTCATTTTTGCAATCGAAGAAAAGCAAATTTTTCATTTCCCCCACAATCTTCTTCAGCACTGCAGTTCAGAAGCACGCATTTTTCATTCAGCTTTTCTGAGAGTCTACCTTTCATACTGTATGCTGTAACTGGGAAAATATTGACTCTGACAATATATAATTTAGTTGCAAGCGTGAACTCCTCCCCAGTATGTATGTCATTTTTCAGCCTAAGAAGACAACATCTGTTGCCACTTCAATTTCTCTGTTTATTTGCATTGGGTCAGCACAGCCTGCTAACATAATTTTAAATGGGTTTGTTGTTTTTAATTCCGAGCAGCAGACCAGGTTTTGCACATTCTTCCTTCACCTTCCCAAAAAAGAGTTAATTTAAATTTTCTCCACTTCCAGTTATCAAGTGATATCATTGGAACCTCTCGGGTGGTTGATATTTCTCTCAGCAATGGTAATTCCAGATTCTGCCTCTCCCAAGCCAGCATTTCTCTTGATACAGTCAACATACATGAAAGCCTCTCCCTTGGCTTGCGAACTTTAATGGCCATCCTTGTTTCAACTGCCTCCTTGCATTGAAATATAATATTTTATATGGTTTTTATGTTTTTGACTGTACACAGCTGAGAATCACTCTGTGAGGAAGATGGGCCAGCTCTAAATTTGAATGAATGAATGAATGAATGAATGAATGAATAAATAAATAAATAAATAAATAAATAAATAAATAAATAAGTGACTAGCACAAATGATGTTACCTAGTAAGGGTAATGAAATGTATGTAAGAAAACAAGCAAGCTCAGAGAGCATCAAGGACCCTTCAAATGAATGAATGAATGAATGAATGAATGAATGAATGAATGAATGAATGAATAAGTAAATAAATAAATAAATAAATAAATAAATAAATAAATAAATAAATAAATAAGTGACTAGCACGGATGATGTTACCTAGTAAGGGTAATGAAATGTATGCAAGAAAACAAGCAAGCTCAGAGAGCATCAAGGACCCTTCAAATGAATGAATGAATGAATGAATGAATGAATGAATGAATGAATGAATGAATAGTATACAGCCCTGACGCCTTTCCCAATTTCAAACCATTTAGTTGCCCCATACTCAGTTCATTCCTGGTCATGATACTTTTTTTTTCTCCCCCCCCCCCCGATTTATTTATGTATTTACTTATTTGTCACATTTAAAATAAACAGTGACTCTGGGCAACATATTAGGCCCCAATAAATTGTGAATGACTCCTAAAGGCATTGGTGAATTCAGCTTCCTATTCTGCCCTAAAATGTTGCCCAGGGTTCCTTTTTATTTTAAATGTGATAAATAAGTAAATACATAAATAAATGGGGGGGAAGACACTCTCGACTTTTTTTTGTTTTCCACTGGATGTTACCTATGCAGTCTTAGGTGCCTTTACCTGTTCTGAACCCATCTTGTACATCTGCAACTCTTTTTCCATGTATATTTTCCTATGTATTTGTGCCACCTCTTCTTTTTCACTTCTTTACATCTTTGTCTTTTATTATGACCACTTTGTATTAAAAGTTTCCCCAATTTCTATAATTTTCTAAATTTCTTCTCCTTCTCCTTTACTGCTATTCTCAATTTCTTTGCATGCCAGTGTAGATATAATTCACTGTCTCTTTGTATTATTCTCTAGAATTTAGCATTTAGTTACACAAATTTCTTTCTGCCTCTGTTGCCTTTTGTTTCTTTGGTTTTCAACATATTAGCAGAAAGCAATTTCACCCTCTTTTGCTTTCTGCATTTCAATATATTTCTCTGGCTTTGTTTTTGGTGATGTCACAAGGCTTCATCCAGAGTTCTTCAAGCACTCTATTTATCAGTTCTAATCCATTAAATATATGCTTTACCTTTGCTGTATAATCGCATCGAATATTGCTGAGATAACATCTTGTCTGTCTGATGAATTAAGTTGCAAGGAGGAGTTCATATGCTAGCCACAGGCAATACCAAATCTTGTTTTTGCTGATTGAATAGATCCTCTCCATCTCAGCTTGCAGAGTATGCAGTAAATTTGATTTTGGGGTTGTCCATTGAATAATGTCCATGTGTAAAGTAATCTTTCAGGCTATTGGAAGAAGGTATTTTTTGTAAACATTGAATTTTCTCAGGAGATCTCTATTAGTCTGTCTCCTGCTTTAGTTTGTATATTAAAGCCAAATTATCCCATTATTGCAGATGTTAGGATTCCAGTCTCCCACAATGCTTTTTTTTAAAAAAAATGTTACAAGATGCTATACATAGAGCCAGTGCTTTTTTTGTAAAAGAAAAAGGTGCCAGAACTCACACATGTCGTGCAACCCGCCTTGCCTACCCTACAAGGTTCCATCCAAAAAAGGTGCCGGAACTCCGTTCTGAGCGTTCTATGACAAAAAAGCCCTGCATAGAGCTATTTGGTTTCTGCTTCCTCTGTTTCTGGAAAATAAAACTTGGATCACTGCAATGTTAAGAGATTTGCCTGAAACTTAACAGGTTGGTGTTGCAGCCAAGCACCGGCTTCGACACCCTTTGTGTTCATAATGATAGCTTCTCCATTTCCGCCGTGAATGTCTCGTCTGCCATAAAGACCAGGCACTCCTCAGTTTTCTGTTTAGCAAAAACCAAGCAAATCCATACCCAAAAGTTAGTGTTCTATAAAAACTCAGCCAGTATGTCCTGACACTTCTCGGGGTGGCTTCACAACTCAGAGTAGAATCTGTAGAAGAGTAGACTCAGGCTGGAGTCCAAGCGTAGAGGCAACGACAGGCAGGAGGAGTCAACATGCGAAGCCCCCCGCCCACCGCTGCCTGTCTGTTGCCCTCTCTGCCCGGAGCCTCTGGCAGTTTTTTTAAAAAAAGCCTGCAGAGCACTGGCTTCCATTTTTTTCTTCCATCCTTCGTTGCCTCTGCTCCTGGACTCCAGCCTCACACTGAATGGGGAGTTGCCCCACACCAGGCATCCCCCGCTTCCTGCCCCATGCTAGGCCTCTTCCCAACCCCCGCAATTGGAGAAGCAGCACCAGCCCTGCCGTGCACCTGCTGCCCCACAGCACAGCCCCTGTGATCACCTATTGAGAGCAACAGAGCTGCATACCTGCCACCCATCTGATTGGCTGGCAGCTAACTGTCCCATCCGGCCAAAGGCCTGGGCCAAAGGGAGCCTCGGTGAAAGGGCCGGGCCAAAAGGCACGAGGCGGAGGGCCAAGGGCCCATTAGCCAGGGAGAATGGGCGAGGGCAGGCTAGCCAAGGAGGAAAGCTGGAGGCAAACAGGCAGAGTTGGGGGGCTTGAGGAGAAGGAGGTGTGATCAAGGGCAGGGGCCTAAAGGTCCCATTCCGGAAGCTGCAATGGCTGCTATCTTTATCAGTCGATTCTGAGCAAGAAATTCATTATTTCCCCCCCTCTTGGCCAGTTCCTAGTGCTCCACCTCAAGGAGTTTCTGTTGTGACCGTGGGAACCAGCAACAGTACTAGTATAAGCGTATCCTGGGAGCCTCCTCCACCTGGAGAACAAAACGGGATCATCCAAGATTATCGGGTAAGATGGATTCTCTGAATATCCTTGGCAACTCTTTCAATGAGGGACACCCCAAAAAAGAATGAATGTCTGACGATTGCAGAAGATGGAGTACATTAGCACAGAGTTGGGATGCGCATTGTAGATTATCTTGTCCAACTCCCTGGCCAATGCACAAATTCTTTACTATGGTAGATTCTGCAATCCAGTGATAAGCAGCTAGTGTTTGTTTGTTTGTTTATTTATTTATTTATTTATTGATGGGATTTATATCCCGCCCTATCTCCCGAAGGACTCAGGGTGGCTAAGGACTCACGGCGGCTTTGTTTGTTTGCAGGGTATGTTTTCTTAAGCCACTGTGGTCTTCTCCTTCTTCTGCACAGGTTTGGTGTTTGGGAAATGAGTCTCGCTATCACATTAACAGGACGGTGGATGGCACAATGCATTCCACGGTTTTGATGGGGCTGATCCCTGGCATGATCTACCGCACAGAGGTTGCTGCTGCCACTAGTGCTGGCATCGGAGTAAGGAGCGCCCCGGTCACCATACAGATCAGTGAGTATTCAGGACTCCTTCATATGTTCACAGTGGGGGAAAAAGAGGATCTGTTTCCATACAGTTCCGTCCAACCATCTGGATCCCTGGAGAGGCTCTACAGCACATCTGAACGTCTTCACAGGTACAGCTGTCCTATGAACAAGAGACAATCTTTTCAGTGATGGCCTCTAAGAGATTGATGCATTACAATGAAGACGACAATTGAAGAATTAAAGGGAGACTGGTATAGCTATTTCAAGCTTTTTTGCTCTCATCAGTCAGCCACACCCTTCTGAGATTCGAACCGGGGCTGTCTGCATGTTAGGCAGTTGTTTTAACCTCTAGGCCACAGGCTCTTTCTCACTTTGTCAGCCAAGACTAGGGGAAGAGATATGTCAAGTGTTTTTTGAACACCCTGTGTTCAAAGGAAGACCCATATTTTTTGGTCGACACACGGTGTTCAAAAAACACTTAAGACATACATACATTACTCTCCTGATTTTAGAATGGTTGAATGGTATTCAAGGTCTTCTTAAATACATTTATTCAAAAATAAACCATCTTGAAATTTCTCCCTTTCAAGTGTTTCATAACTTTAGTTCTGAAACAGGAGACAGATGACCCCAAAATATAAGAAAAGTGATAAATTGTTATAGAATGTAAGGAAGTGTCAGACACACTTGCCACATTCTCTGAACAACAAAACAACAGTTTGCGATTTTAGCACAGTGAAAGTAGAGACTCATGCAAACACTGTTCCTATCAGAAAGAAAATTAATAAGAAGCAAGGCTCTTTCCTTGATATGCTAATTTTATGTGTAGGAAAACTGCAATCTTCAACCTGGTTACCATCCTGACTGCAGAGTTAACCTCGCAGAAGACTTGTACTTCTTCTGACTGCAAATGCATTTGCCTTCCATTTTTGCTGCAGAACCGCTACCAGACCAGGATACTGTCCCTATGGACAATGGGGATAGTGTGAGCCTTGCTGAGCAGATCACGGGTGTAGTTAAGCAACCAGCTTTCATTGCTGGCATCGGAGGAGCCTGCTGGGTCATTCTCATGTGCTTCAGTGTGTGGATCTATTGTCGTCGGAAGAAGAGAAAGGAGATGAGCCACTATACAGGCAAGTTAGGCTCATCTTTACTACCAGCTTCCCACTCTGGCATTCTTAAGGAAGCGTGTAGGCTGGTTGTCTTTATACTAACTAGATCCTTTGCTCTATCCTTGACTAGAGCCTACTAAGCAGAATGGGGCATCTCAGCACCATGGAGAGCTCCAACTGAATCACTTGCTGCAGAGATAAAGTTGGACCCTTTTATGTCCTGTAGGCTGGACCACCCCTCCTAACCATCTCCCCTTCTTGAAGAAGGGGAAGGCAGACTTCTGGTTAATTGCCTCCAGCTTCCTCTTCTGTTCAGTCCTGTGTTAATGGGCCAAGTAGAGATTTGAGTACTGGAGGAAAATGTAGTCTTTGTGAATGGGACACAACACCCGTTTGGGGGTTTCTTGTCTTAAGGGGCTCTTCTCACCTTTGCTGGGTTCCCTTTAAGTGGGATTTGGGAGATATGCCATTCTGCATGCAATGCATCCACTGTGTCACATCAGTTTAACTTAGACTCCCTGCCCATCCATGCTGACCCCAGCAATGACTTTCTTTGAGCTGCCTCACTCTTTGCTTGCTTCTCTTTTCAGCTTCCTTTGCATACACGCCAGCAGGTAAGGCTTTGTGCCCCCTTCCCATCATATTGCTTTGACCTCCAGACCTCCAATTCACCCCTTCTTTTGTTCTCGAAAGGCGCGTCCCTGAGAGTCTGCTCTGTTCTCCTTTGCAGTTTCTTTCCCCCACACGGACGGTCCAGCACATGTCGGCAGCAGCAGGTGAGTGCAGAGGACTCAGGCTAATGGGAAAGATTCTCCTGTAAGCTTTATTGGTTCTCCATAGTACAATCCATGTTTCTGCTTGATCAGGGCAAAATCTCAGGAGTCGGAGATTCTGTGCAACATTTAATCAGTTAATTGATTTGGATTGATCAATTAAATGCCTTTAGTCAACTAAGTCCTGCTAATCAAGAGATTTCTAAGGAGCAATACACATCGCAATAGGCAAGCAAGTTCTGAAAAGACAAAATTCCTCCCTCCACTATTATCTGATATTGAAGGAAAGGATGAAACCATGATGGTAATCCATCATATAACTCAGAGGTTACCTCTTTTTTGGCAGGCTGTCAGTTAATCTTTATTTCAACCCCTTCAGTATTCTTCAATGAAATAGTTGAAATTGAAGGAGGTCTCTCCAGGGTACCATGTTTCATTATATACCAAATTTCATGTGTCTGTTTCATCTTTCGAAACACTTCACCCAAAGAGGAGATTAAAAAATTAATCACAAAACAGAACAGCATGTTGGAATTCATTAATCCCTCAAATACCAAGAAATATATAAAGGGTTGCTATTGAACAATGCAAGAATGCAATTATTTATTAATTAAGAAATCAGGCAAGCAAATAAATAACTCCAGACATTTTCAGTCAAGTGTTTTCCTGTTATGTTGTGCTAACATATTTCTCAACTCCGCAGGACACCAGTTTGGGTATCTAAACATTAGCAGCAAAGTTAAAAATGTGGTATAAGCCAAACTCCAAAATTTAAAGATGTGTATTTCTGAAAAAAAAACCAAAAAAACCCCCCAGCAACACTTATTTTAATGTCTTGCTTGTTGCAACCTCCATGTGCATATCTAAAGATGGGTGTCCAACTTTAGGAACTTTTAGGACTTGTGGCTTTCAAGTCCCAGAATTCCCTAGCCAGCAACACAAGTTTTAAAGTTTCCCATGGTTGGATACCCCTGATAATTGGAAGTGCCTTCTTCGCCTCATAATTGAATTTAATTAAAAAAAACATGCATTAAATTGAAACTGTTTTAAATCAATTAATTAACTAAAGCATGCACACTTACTCAAATAATTTTTTTAAATGCCTGTCACATTAGTCACCCAATAAATAATTTTCTGTCTCTCCTCTAGCCGTCCTGGCATGCTAGCCATGGCAACCAGTGCATCCAGCTACCCATGGCTGGCCGACTCCTGGCCAGCCCCAAATCTCCTGCGGAATGGGAAGACAAAAGATCCTGGAATGGCCTGTTGTACAGGAAACCATAACGTCACAGAAAGATATTACAATGGTAAGAGTTCCATAGCTTCAATTGTGTCTCTCTCAGAAGCACAGAAGGTCTAGACCTGGCTAGCAAAAGGAAAACATGCATTGCCTAGACTCCCTCCGTGAGTGAGGTGGGCGGTCTCTAAATTTGATATATAAATAAAAATATGTAGCCAGCTAGATGGTCAGTGGGAGAACAGGGTGGGCAGGCTCCAGTAAGAAGCTTAATCTTTTAGATCAGTGGCTACCAACCTTTTCCGTTCTCTGCACCCCTAGAATGCTTCTGATATATTCTCGCACCCCTCGCAAGAGTTCAAAATAACGGCAACGAATTATGCATATACACTATAATTTTGAAAACCCAAGTTGTTGCACCCCCCTGGAATATTGTCTCATACCCACAGGGGGTGCAAGCACCCCCCAGTTGGGAACCCTTGTTTTAGAGCAAGTGGCTGAGAGATATTCCTACTGAAGAGAAAAACTGAAACAGGATTTGGAAAATACAACAAGGAAGGACCCCCTTTTCTCTCTCTCAGTAAGTTCAAATAAAAAAACCTATAGGTTAGAGGCTTTTGGAACTGTGGCACCCCGAATCTGCTTCAGCTCAACCTAGAAAACCTGATAAGGCTCATGACATCTCTCCTTGTTTACAGATGCTGGGATTTCCAATTACATTGCTCAGACGGAGAAGTTTGGGACAGGGCTGTCTGATGGCCCCATATACAGCACCATTGACCCTGCCAGTGATGATATGAGGACCTTCAATGGGGCATTTTCCCAGCACACCACCCCATATGCCACAACTCCCGTGGTGCCATATGGTGCAACTCATCTACACTCACCCGATGAAGAGGAAGGCCAATGGAACAACGAGCCTGGCATCTCTAGCATCCAGTATGCCCAGCCCGACCGGGGCAGGGTGGAGAGTGGTAGGGACTATAAGCCTACAAGAAGCTAGATCATGGACATGTAATGTTCCTTCAAATGTTTGAAAGTACAAGACATAGCTAGTAGCATAGCCAAATTAGAAATGATGGAAGTTGTAGCCCACACTATCCCCGGTCTGCAGATCTTCCTCCCCCATCCCTGCTGAGTATATCGTGTATCTAGTCTCAACTTGCAATGTTGTCATCCTGTCTTGAGAAGAATATGCCTGACATTTCCCAGAAAAAAAAGATATTATAGCACTGATGACAATATGATACCATATGTACATTCTAAAAATGCACAACGTCTTATTCGAGAGAAGCACAAATTGATGCAGGAAGATTAGGAGAATCGTAAAGCTTAGCAAATGGAGGGCTAGGTGGCCACTTAAAGAAAACATGCAGGTTCATTAATTTTAATCAGAGTTGTTCTTTGGAGATAGGACTAGGCTTGCAACCAAAGTCTTTTACCGTAATGGAAGGTCTAACTTCTCCGTTTCCGTAGTTGCTAAACCTGGGAAACAGAAATCAATGGGGAAGCCAGTAAAAACACCATCCCTCAACTGGACAGAAGTGCTGCCCCCTCCACCGTCTGCCAATGAGCTGAGCCAATATGTGGAAGAGGAGGAGGAGGAAGAAGAGGAGGAAGAAGAACTAGAGCTGACGTAAGAGCCACTGGAGGATTGTGAAATTGCAGTATTTTACTGAGTTTTCCCCCACTGAAGGAATTGGCATTGAAGAGCAGGTTTCATGTTCCTATTAAGGCTGAGTTTGCACTTGAATTTTGACCAGATTTTCCCAGTCGTAATGCATTTTCCTGTAGTGCAGACTGCCCTAATGTCTTGCTTATGAACAGAGCAATACGTATGAGGGGGAAAAATAATTATAATCAGTATCTCCAGTTTTGAAGCCATCAGTTCCATGCTGGATATCATCAACTGGCTCAAAAATCAAGTTTTAACCTTCAGAACCCTTAGATGCCCCTCCACCTGTGACTTTCTTCTCCCTTCTAAACCTACCTATTGAATAGAGAGAGCTGCAAGGAGCATGCATGTGTTCAATTACAATATCCATTGCGTATTGGGAATTCAGTCTTCCTGGCCAGTTTATAGGTTAAATTCATGATACATAATTCAATCAGCTTGTTGAAAAGTTTAGGAAATGCACTAAGTTTGGTTTTTGCTTTGTCTTGCTTTGGCTGTAGCTTGTAGCAGTTGATGGCTCAATGTTTACTGTGAGCCCAAATGAATTTAATTTAGTAACCAAGTATAGCATGTTGCAGTCTGCTGTCAGCAATATAGATTGCTGGTTGGCTTACTTTATGCACCAATGAATCCACAACGTGCTTTGTTTGACTTGTTGCATGATATATGAATACGTATAGATGAGAGCTGTAATGACTTACTAGCCCATATGAACAAGCATATGTTTAATAAACCATGGTTAAAATAAGTCAGGGCTTAGCCTTAGGACAATGTATGAACTTTGACAGGTCAGAAGTGGAGGAATGGTGTCCACCTTTGCCAGAGAGAACCTACTTAATGGAGAACATCCAGGAAGAAGAATGTCCTCTTCCCCCACCTCGCAACGATGCCTCTTCTCCTGCAAATTCCTATGGTCAGCAGTCCACAGCCACTCTGACCCCTTCACCACGGGAAGAGATGAGAGCTTCCGAGGATATTCCCAGGCTCCACCAGTTTGAGATTCCACATCTGCCCAGGTATGAGCTCACCAACTTCGCAGTCTAGGCTTATGGTGTCCCCTTTAGTGCTGCCCTCACAGATTCTAGTCTTCCTAATGATCTGCAGAAGTTTTACACTCAGTATCTCCTGGGCCTTTTTGCTATGGGAGGAGGGAAGGGTCATTTTAGGCAAAGCCTTGCCTCTTTCTGCAAGATGTTAATCCACCGCAGTTTGAACGCTAGTATAGTCTCACTTATTTAGGATTATGTTCAATAAATTCATTTATCAACGTGCAACCAACCCAGCAAAGCTGACACACATAAGATGAAGATTTCACCCAGTAAGTCTGGCACACTGTAGACAAGAAGGGAGAAATCTGAAGTAGCTAAAAATGTTCCCTTTTGGATGTTTCCCTAAAGGCATCGTATGTTCCCTGGTGCGTTAGGACATTGGGTGTTTTCCTTGCTGTCCTTTCGTGACCCTGCATCCATGACTCTGCCCAGAGACAGCAAGGCCATCTGCACACATTCACAATTGATACTTCCTATGCTATCTCCTAATTCCGGGTCAACACCATCAGATCTTTTGAATGCCCTTGATGTATTGGAAAGAAGGAGGGAGATCTATTAAGGAAATAGCCCCCCCAAGACACCATCCCCCCCCCCGCCTCCAGTGTTCATTACAATGGAAAGTTGAAAGCAACTTCTACTGCAAACAGAGGATGCCACCCCGATGGAGCTCAAGCACACGACTTGAAGTCTAAAGCTCTGCCTATTATCAGACACCTTCCGATAATGGACTGCATTTAAGGGATTAGGGAATTTGGCATCTTGAAAACCTGTCCATTTAGTCCGATCCTCCTTTGCTTCCCAGGCGGCTACCCAATGGGTCAGGACCCTTACCAAGGCCTTCAAGTCCTCCCTTGACTCAGTCTAATCCCAATCTAAACATGCCTGAAGAGAGGCCGGAAGCCATGCTTCCCAGGCAAAGCCACCGACGTAACCTCAGCCAGACGCCAGCACACAGTGCAGAGAATGTGGACTCCCCAGGGCAAGGTGAGTTCAGTTTCTAAGTCCTTCTTCCCAGGAACATCTCAGGAACAGTGATGGCCATGGCATCCTCCTTAACCAGCGTCATGCTTGTTAAGTAAACCCATCGTTTGCTAGGGCAGGGGTCCCCAACCTCCAGTCCGTGGACCGGTATCAGACCGCAGAAGGCCAGCAACCGGTCTGCACAAACAAGCAAAGCCCCATCCATGTGATGCAGGCAGCACACAAAACCACACACTCTCCAGTCAGTGGAAAAAAACCTTTCTCTACAGAACTGGGTCCCTGGTGCCCAAAAGGTTGGGGGCCTCTGTGCTAGGGGGCATTTTTGCTAAAAACAGAAGTAAATATTAGTCTTCAGCAAAAAGGTCATAAATTTATTTACTCATCGAGAGGATTTATATGGCTGCCCACTGACTCTCAGTGACTCTGGATGGCTTACAAACAACGAATTGTGGTCATGTGACCATGAGAAATGACCATCAATGCAGGCCAGTTGCCAAGAGTTTGAAATGTGACTATGATGGGGGTGGGGCCGGCTGTCAGAACTTTGAAACCCGGCTCTAAGGATTTTTCTTGGGGCGGGCGGGGGGGGGGAGAGCCATCATAACTTTGAACAGTCTCTGTCATAAACTGAGCACAACCTGTAATTGCGTTGCTGAAGATGAATTCCCTTTGAGACTTTAGAGAGTCTTCATGGTGACGTTGTGCTTAGCTCATCAGATTGGAAGGGCCAGGTTTGAAATCCCTTTGTAGTCAACAGAATGGAAAAAAAAACCACTGTCCTACTTCATGGGTTATTGGGAGGCTAAAAGGTGAAGTGCATGGGCCAAACCAGTTGACCTCAATATGAGGAGTTCAACCATGATGACTGAGTTCACCCAACACTCTAAACCAAAATCCAACATATCACTTAGCATAAGATGCATATTTTGCCAGTGGGTTGTTTATTATTATTATTATCCACTTAGCACAGGTGAGCAATTCTGAGCTTTGCCTATAAGTTGGCTAAATTATTACTGATGTTGGGCTCTTACTGACAGGCAAGACCCATTCCAGCCTTGGTGATGTTTTGCTTCCTCTGGGTCAGAAAGGAAAAGGCAAAAAGAAATCCAAGTCCAGCCACTACCGTCGGGAGAAGAAACAAGGAGGTCAGTGCCATGTTTGTGCTACACGGTGTTTAAGCCTCTTCCCTGCTCTTGGTTCCTGGCGACTTGCTGAACAAGCCTGTGCAGTCTTCTTGGCAATGCTTTCCAAAGTGGTTTGCCCTTGTCTCCTCGTTCCTAGGGCCGAGAGAGAATGGCTGGCCCAAACTCACCCAGTTGGCTTCATGCCTAAGGCAGGACTCAAATTCAGTCTCTCCCCCCCTTTTTTTTTTTAGCCTCAGATCTTTAACCACGACACCAAACTGGCTTGATGCATTTAATTATAGCAACCTCTTAATTGCATTACGTAATCTGGTTAATTCCTCCATGTGCTTTTTTTTTTAAGTCTACCAAGAAGCAGCCACTCACATCTGGAAAGCATCTGCTTCCCACCTCCATTTATTTATTTATTTATTTATTTATTTATTTATTTATTTATTTGTTTGTTTATTTATTTATTTATTTATTTATTTTTGGGACTTATCTCCCGAAGGACTCAGGCCGGCTAACCACAATAAAAACAACAATACAAAAGTTAAAAGAAATTAAATAAACAGCCCCAAAATAAATTAGCTAAACAATTAAAAATTAAAACATTTTAAAAACCCGTCGTCAATCCAGGTCAGCCTGATGAAAAAGGAACGTTTTGAGGCAGCGGCAAAAGGACTGGAGATCTTGGGCCATCCGAAGCTCAAGGGGGAGTTGATTCCAAAGGGTTGGCGCTCCCACAGAGAAGGCCCTCCCCCTGGGGGTCGCCAGCCGACATTGTCCAGCCGACGGCACCCTGAGGGGAATCTTGCTCACACAATTGTTCTCAGGAACACGTTTAACTTTTCCGTTGTCATATTTCAAGCAAGCCATGCATTGCAAGTATTATATTGGGTCTCAGCCAGTGGGGACCAATGAAGCAATTCACTAAGTAGTACAGCGACTTATATAAAGGGTTAATAAGCCACCATGTAGAAGCAGAGAGTTGGAACCTAGAGCCCCAGCATGGCAGCATGCCTGCTAAATCCTCAAGAACGGCCCTGGTTTTCTTTTGGGACATTGATGGTGTATGATAAATGTATGACCTTGGTTCACAATTGCAAGATGTTGAGATTCTCACAATGCTCACATGAGATTTCCATTTTGGTTTAACGTGTTTATTGGGCATTCAGGCCACTGCATGAGGTGACATCATGAGTCCCATGACCCAAAGGTAAGGTCAAATCCTATTTATGGAAGATATTAAAGCCAGGGGTCCTTGGTGTTCTCTGTGCTTGGTTGTTTTCTTGCAGATGTTTTTTTACCCAAACTAGGTAACATCATCAGTGTTAGTCTTAGCACTGAGGATGTTACCTAGTTTGAGTAATGAAACATCTGCAAGAAAACAACCAAGCTAAGAGCACCAAGGACCCTGATTTCAACCCTAAGTTACAAACATTCTCTTTATAGATAATCACCTGCATGCATCTGGGACCATCTGTGGCAGCAGGAATCATTTTGGTTTGCTCAAAGTCTATGGCTACTTGCTGGTTGTATATACACTCCAGTTCATAGGTGGACTTCTGAAGTCACCAATGGCAGCTAGCCAGTGACAAACTCTGCATTTGCTGATGTTGGTCTTGGTCCCCCCATTTCCTTCTGGTTCTTGCAAATAACAGGAAGCAGTTTTTGTCTTTAGAGTAACTACAACTGAAATACTTTCACTATCCACCTGATTCTCCAAGCACCACCAGTCAAAGTACAGCAGGTGCCATTTTGAGATTTTCAGGTTCCTAAGGCTGCCAGTATTAAGACTAGGGTCTCCAAATTTGGCAATTTTAAGACTTGTGGACTTCAACTTCCAATATCAACTTTAAGACTTGTGGACTTCAACTCCCAGAATTCCTCAGCCAGCCAGCTATGCTGGCTGAGGAATTCTGGAAGTTGAGGTCCACAGGTTTTAAAGTTGCTAAGTTTGGACACCCCCTGCTCTAAGATGAATCTTTTGAATGCCTTGGAGGACCACCTGAAGAAATTTCAGGGGTTTCATAGAAAGCAAGAGCTGGTGCTTTATCATCAGTTCTGTTTGCAGATCTACCGCCACCACCTTTGCCACCACCTGCAGAAGACATCAGCAGCTCTGCTCCAGACAGCACTCCACGTCTAGACTGTGACCCTTCTTTAGAGAAAGACCTCAATGCTTCCTCGGCCATGGAGAGGAAAGTTGCCCATCGCACAGTGGCTGGCCAGCTCTACCACCAGCACCGAGATGGTAACATTAGTCATAAGGAGCATTTCTCATACTATGGGCTGATTGCCAGATTGCTTATTGATCTGGAGTCACAGGCCAGCAATACGAACTCTCATCCATCTAGGGCTTTCCAGAGCATTGTGTTGTTGAAGGAAGATGACAACTTTGAAGCTCCTTGAAGAATTCAAGGAGGATGGCTTGTTGTTTCATCCTGGAAAAAAACGTCTTCATCTTTTCTGCTGCCGTTACTATAGAAAGGTCAAGCAAGGGCTTGGCAAATTGAATTGTTATATATACAGAAAAATTGAAATCCACTTGCTTTTTCCACTTTAGTGTTTCTGCTCATTTGATATATGTTCCACCTTTCAACAGAATGAGTCTCAAAGTGGGTTGTGTTCAATTTTAATGCCGGTAGTCCTCGATTAACAAGCATTCATTTAGCAACCATTCAAAGTTACAACGGCCCTGAAAGTCTAGGGAGATTCTCAGTCAACCAGGTCATAATTGTCCCAAATATGCTTTTTCACGAGGCAACTGGACTTTCTTGTTTTTCTTTGAACAGCCCTCTCTCAACAGAAGGGGGGTGGGAATACATCATCATCTATCTCCACTCTGCAACACAGTCCTTTCAACAGTTCCAAGAAGACTCCACACCCATTTGCACCACTCAGGTGACCTTGAGGACACAGACAAACTTCCAAGTGGCCTCAACAACTCTCTAGAAGAATGCAAATGACCAGCTGTCTGCAAGGAGTACAAATCCTTCCATTATCTGCCATCCAGTCAGAGCTGAAGAAGATTCTTGGATGAGGAGCGAAATGCCTTCAGAGAAAAGCAAAAAAAAGTCCAGTTGCCTCCTGGAAAAAGTACCTTTGGGACAACAGCCCTGAAAAAAGTGAATTGCAACCAATCGTAACAGCATCCCCAGAGCCACATGGTAAAAATTCAGGTGCTTGGCAATTGACCTGCATTTATAATGGTTGGAGCATGGTAGGGTCATATAGTTGTCATTTGTGAGCTTCCCAGCCATCTTCCGACAAGCAAAGTCAATGGGGGAAGCCAGATTCATTTAACAACCCCCTGGTTCACTTAGCACACTCTGGGGTTTTCCTTAACAAAAATGGCAAAAAAAAGGTCATAAAACTGGGCACGACTCCCTTAATAACTGCCTTTCTTAATCAGGGAAATTGTGGTCCCAGTTGTCATTGTAAGTCAAGGACTACCCGCATTAAAGACATACACAGCAAACTGGATGGCTCTTAGTTCTCTGGGCAATGAGCAGCCTTACTGCTTATTTCAGTTTTGCTTTGGCAGTATGAGAAAATGTGAATGCCTACTTAAATCCTCCCTTTCCCCCCTCCCCGGCCAAAATAAATATTAATCTGAATGCAGGAAACCTGGGAAGTAATTCTAAGGTGTCTGGTTTGCACATTAAGAATTTGGGTAGCCAAATGGAGCTACACTTCCTAGAGTTGCTAGGAGCCTAAGATGCTCTTTTTGGGAGTCTGGGACAGAAGGAGGCATGTCAGTTCAGCTTATGATCCAAGCTAGTGAAGAATTTCTGGGGGAAATAGGATGTTTTAGATCAGGGGTTGGGCAACCTTGGCTCTTTTATGACTCGTGGACTTCAACTCCCAGAATTCCTGAGCCAGCTAATGTAATGTAATGCCGGTGACCATTACAAGCAGAGGTTTCTATAGTGAATTCTCTTCTTTCGCCACTAACTCCCCTTCATGGTTTTGGTTTTTTTTTTTGGACACTTCCACAAGACCTAATTCTGGAGTTTGGGGATCTCTTTCAAGATCCACAACTTTTATTTGCAATGCAACTTTGTGGAACTATGCAGTTGACAAGGAGGACCATTGCATGCTGTAGGATCTCTACCCTGGTTTCCTTTTATTGAGCCCAGCATTTTCCTGTCCTCTGGACTGAATTTTTGCCAAGATAAATGCTTGGAAGTTACTTCTTAAGTTGGGTTTGTTTCTTTTTTAAGAGCATGAATTAGAGGTGATTGGAAATGATCACGAGTAGGGATGTTGTTCGTTCGAGGACTGGAAATGAATCACCGAGTGTGATTTCATGAGTGTGCTCAACAAACATCTACTTGCTTAGAAAAGAACGACTGATGCAAGGGTTGGTGATGATTCTGATGTTTATCCCATCCTTGCCTCCACAACTGTGTAGACTGCAAAACAGCTGTGGTGGTGTGTATTACTAGAGAAACGGTTGCTTTTCCTGGTTTGTTTTAAACCCTCTTGTTGGGTGTCTCTTGGCAGAAGAAGAGATTGTTCCCTACAGCAAGCCCAGCTTTCTCTCCCGGAGCCAGGTGTCAAGCAATTGCTCTACAACAGGAAGTTCTTCTTCCAGGGGTTCCACAGCATCCAGAGGCCATGGATCAGGACGCAGCCGGACAACAGGGGATCGCAATGAGGTGATTATGCACAGCTCCCTACTGCCACATTTCCCCTTTGCACGATTGAATGAGGAGTTCAAGAGCCTTGCTTGGGATGGGCTGAGAAGGGTTGGCTGATACAGCCATCAAGATCTCAAGAAACAACAGAAAATGATGTGTTCCTTGACATGTTTCAGAACCACAGAATCTGGGAAGAGTATTAACCCTTTGTTCTACACTGACTCTTCTGGATTGCTCATTTGATATGGAGCAGACAAACCAAGTATTAGATTAACTCTGATACTTAACTACATTATATAACTTGCTAAACTGTATGCCATGACCAAGATAAAACAAAGCATTATATTTTAGAGTACTGTATTAAACAGATCGGCGGGGTTTATAAACCACGATTTACCATTTTGGTGGTGCATTAGTGAGCAAGTTTGTGAGGTCTTAAGCTACCTAAATAATATTCCTCATAAGATCCCTACGTCATTGCATCTAGGGGAGCTTTATCCAGGCACAATTTTAACCCCCGATCATTTCCTTATTATGCTAGAGACTTGATCCAGATCTCCTTCAACTTTGTAGCGGTTGCACTGGGGAGTCCAGTCATAGTCAATTTGACTTTTAAGAGACAATCATCAAAGTGAGTTTAGAGAAAAGTTAGATAAATTAAGCAGGGAACTGGCAAATCATTGGCAGGCGGGGTGGAATCAACACTGAAGTTTTGGAGATACACATGAGCCAAAACAATTACAGGTTGATAGTGACATGCTTTCATGAACATCCACGCAGACCCAGAGCATCTGCCCTATCCCTCAGTTACTTCTCCCTTCCTCAGAAATCACTGATGGCTGCTAGTTTTTTTGTTGCTCTTAGCTTTGAGATGCCAATAATCTAAGTGCCTCTCCACAAACTGCTAGGATATACCAGATGGGGTCAGTTACTGGCAGCTAGCCAAGATACAGCTCAACCAGCCAGTGAGAAAATGCGGGCAGGGATCCAGATGTGTGATCTACAAGTGGCCCATCTGTGTTCTAAGCAGCCTGGGGTGATGGACTTCTAGAAGGAAATAAACAAGCCCTTTTTAAAAAAAAAACCTGGATGATACAATACAGAAAGGCAAACAAACTACAGACACAGGCGTATTGATGTGTTCTTCTCTTACATTTTCAGGAGAAAAGATGAAACCAAACCCCGTTGGCATGAGCAGAGCAAGGTTACGAATTTGGCATCTGTAGACTTGGGGCCTGGTGGTTTTCTGTGCATCTAATTTATGATCCTTCCAAAGGAGCAGTATGGCCTGGCTCCATGTAAATAGGTTTGTTTTCCTGGAGGTTGATGGTCCCAGAGAGGCAAGGAAACCGTATTTATAAATGAAGACAAAGAGACATTCAAGCCTTGAGCCTCGGTGGGCCTGTTTGGGAAGAGGCTGGGCATTTTTCGAGACGGGGAGATTGGCGCCACTAGCAGTGGCGGGCAAGGAGTAGGAGATGAAGCAGGAAATGAAGTGGATCTGCAGACATTCAGCTCATGTTGGGCCCTGAAAGAGCCCATCACATCAAGCACATAATCAGATGCTGCCCAGGTGCTTCGCCCTGCCTGCCATAAAGCAGGGATTTCTCTGGTAGCTAATGAATCCTTTTGTAAAATGGCCAATAAAGCTATTTGTTAACCTGAGTCTTTCTGAACAACCTGTGCTTTTCCCCCCCCTCCCTGGTGATGCATCCTCGTGGATACTGTAACACAGGTATCTTGCCTGTTCCACTTCCCTTTTTTTTTAAAAAAAATTATTTATTTATTTATTTATTTATTTATTTTAATCCCATTTATATCCCGCCCTTCTCCGAAGACTCAGGGCGGCTTACAAGCTTAGCAGTAGCCTTCATTCTATGTATATGCCTGCTTATTAGGGCTTTCACACACACCCCAAGCGGCATTATTACAAAGTCAGCTTAATTGCCCCCCAACAATCTGGTCCTCATTTTACCTACCTCGGAAGGATGGAATTACCAGAAATTGCAGTGTTTTAGCTTTATCGAATCGCTGAAAGCTGCAGCAACTTTCTGAGGGCCAGAAATATGAAACAGAAGGACGAGGCCAAGGTTGGCTTGGCTACATCATGAAGCCATAAACTGTGGCTTACGAACCTCACAACTGGCTGAGTTCAAGCAACGCAATAAGCCCAAACTAAGCCTATTGCTTGATGGCCAAACAAAAGGCATGAGCTTCTTGTGGCCATAAGCAGCTGCCCCTGACACAAGACCATTTCTGTAGCTTAGCTGGTCAAACAGGGCTTCCTACTTGAACCCAATTAAAGACAGCACATTAGAAAATAAAATCAGTGGCCAGGCTCAGCCAAGTGACAAGATTCAAGAGACCCCCTAGGGTAATAAAACCGTACAAGACTCTTCACATACAGGATCCTTTATTTTACTCTAAAGCAGGGGTCTCCAGCCTTGGCAACTTTAACTTTAACATGCTGGCTGGAGACTTCTTGGTGTTTAAATCCACAGGTCTTAAAGTTGCCAGGTTGGACACCCCTGCTCTAAAGGCAAGGGTTGTGGTGGTGGGGGTTTCCAACTTATTTCCCAACGCACCAGAAGGCAAGAAACAATGGATGGAAACTAATGAAGGACAGAAGCAACCCTGGAATGAAGGAGAAGCTTTCTAACAGTAAAGCAATGAATCAATTGAATAGCTTGCCTTCAGACATTGTAGGTGCTCCATCACTGGAGGGTTTTAAGAAAAGATTGGAGAGCCAGTTGTCTGAAATGGTATAGGGCAGGATGTCAAACTCGCGATGTCACGCAACATTGCGCGATGTATCATGACTTTTTCCCCATTGCCGCCAATTGGGTGGGCGCGATTTTGGCATGACGCATCTGGCCCATGGGCTGGCTGTTTGACATGCCTGGTATAGGGGTCTCCTGCTTGAGCTGGGAGTTGGACTAAAAGACATCCAAGGTCCTTTACAGATCTCATTTGATTGATTGATTGATTGATTGATTCTCATCCTCATAACTTTGGATCCCCATAGGCACCCTAAGTCTGTGTTCTATTTCTATTTTCTTTGAAGGGATTTGATCAATTCAAATTATTTGAAATTGCCAATTAAGAACAACCTTAGGCAACAAACTGAGCAGGTATCTTGATTATGGTCTTCTCCTTGCCCACTTTGGTGAAATATTACTGTTAATTGCAATACCCTTTCCCATGTGTACATCGGAGTCAGCACATGCAAATTGGTGTGCAAGATGCCAGAGAGCTGGGCTACAGAAAAAGTAGGGAATGATTTGTTCAGGGAAGTAATATTTGCAATTTATCCCCCTGATGGGAATACACACACACACACACACACACACACACACACACACACACATCCCTTCCTTCTGCTCTTAGTGATGAATGAGCTTATAGTCTGTAAATCAAGGAGAAATTTTGTTCAAGACTCTGTCTGACTGCTTTCCCAGGAAGAAGAGGTTTATGGTCTGCAAAGGTGGGATTCATTTGCCAATAGCACCACGAAACAATTTCCAGCACACTCTTTCAGAATACATATCTACCTAGGGGTAAATAAGCAACGACTGCCTCTTTCATTTTGGGTGATGGGAAATCAAATTCAGCCTTGAACTTCTTCCCTGCAATCCACTCCTCTTCAGGTTATTCTGGCATGCCTTCAAAGAAGTCTATTGCAACTGGGCCATAAAGCAGGAGTAGAAGACAAGCTCATTCAGTAGGATTTATGAGTTTGTTTCCTTTGCATCAAGGCTTACTCTAATGAGCTTTGGGAGATGGGGAAGAGCCAAAGTACCACAACATCATTGGGGCAGGGCTGCCCAGCTGAAGAACAGGCACCATTTAGGAGAAAATAAACCTACAATTCAAACTGAGCAGTGCAGTGTAGATAATAGAATAGAAATAGAGTAGAGTAAGATAATAATAGAATAGAACAGAACAGAATAGGGAATAGAATAGAATAGAATAGAATAGAATAGAATAGAATAGAATAGAATAGAATAGAATAGAATAGAATAGAATAGAATAGAATAGAATAGAATAGAATAGAATAGAATAGAATAGAATAGAATAGGTTTTATTTGTCCAAGTGTAATTAGACTCACAAGGAATTTGTTTCTGGTGCAGAAGCTCTCATTATTGGCAATAATGATGCCAATACGAGAAGGTAGAGAAGATGAGAAGGATAATAATAATACAGGCATACCACATGGGTAAATATACTTAGACGTAAGACAGTACTGTGGGAATTAGGTATGAGATGAAAATCCGAAGCTCAAAAAACAAAGTGGAGGGTGACAAACAGTACCGGCTATTATTTCCAGAATAAAAGTAAAGATTTTCCCTGTCCAGTTGTGTCCATCTCGAGAAGACATTTTCCATGGTTATGTGGCCAGCATGGCTATACACCAAAGGCACACAGAACACTGTTATCTTCCCACCGAAGTGGTACCTATTTATCTACTTGCATTTTCATGCCTTCAGACTGCTGTGTGGGCAGGAGCCGGGCTGAGTAATGGAAGCTCACCCCATCATGGAGCACTCAGGTCATGAACCCAGGCTGTCAGTTTTCCAAATGAACGCTTAGTGTCTTTAACCATCCAAAAAAAAAAACCAATATGCAAAACTAGGAATGTTCATGAACAGGACAGATATAGAGGTTGTGCTCATTCCTAATAGAAAGTGTTTATCTCTTTATCCATGCAAGTAAACATACTCTGGCTGACCATCAGCTAGAGACTCTTCTCCTTCTCATTTGAGGCTCACTCCTGTTCTCTATTCTTCCAAATTTATGCATCCAGGATAGACATGAATGAAATGGGACTCATGGGAGCACCTTGTCATTTCACTGCAATCAGCCATTCATATAAATCATGCCGGGTACCAGCCAGAGACACAATTTCCAATTGTCCTGCCAACTTGGGCTGAGCCAAGTCTGAGCACCCTCCAGCCCAACCGCCTTCTGATTCCACCGTGCGGATTCCACAAAAGACGTCAGTGATTTCATCCACTTTTTACGGCAGCCGTTCCCAAAGTTGCAGTCAAATCTCCTGAGCTCATGGGTCTTCCTGCCTGCAGATGCTAAACTCATCACCGCGGACCATATGAGGCTTCTGTTCTGAGATGGAAGGGATGTTTATGTAATATATCTAAGGAAATGGGGCCTCAGCCACACTTAGCAAACACAAAAGGTTTGGGTTTGCAGGCTCCCTGCTTAGCAGCTGTCTATGTTTACTTAACCCCTCTTCGACAGGAAACCCCCCCTGGAGTTCCCTGATTAAAGCAGAAGGGGCCACAAATGTAACCAAGCTGTACTGGATGCTTGGGGAAAGGCCACGTAGAGCTTTGCCTTATATGATCTCAACTGTACCAGGAAGCAGCTTCGAGTGTTGCCCAAAAGTGTATTTCCTCCTGTAAGCAAAGGCAGGAGCGGTTCGGAAGAGTGGAATAAGGCTTAATAACACAGGAGGGTAAATTCAACTGGTACTGATACTTGCATTGACTATCTTTCCCAAAGCTTTCCTTTCCTTCTTCTGGAGAAAGGGTTGACCACACCTTGATCCAAATTTATTGAAGTGGTAGGAAGGCATGGTGTTAGCCTCACAAGGTAGTTTAAGGCAAGGAGCATGTCCAGATGAACTAATTCTAAAAGAAGGAAAGGGGAAGGGGAAGGGAAGGGATGTCTGGGGGAGTCAAGATTTTACAGAACTTGCAAAGGTTTCCAAACATGAAGACATGTTCCTCTTTTTGGAGAAAAGCTATTTGTTCTCCCATGTCTTTGATTAAAAGCATTTCAGAGATTCATGTCCACATGCCACTCGTGTCCCTGATCCTGGCATCAGGAATTTTCTTCTCAGGACACCCAATATGGTCGATTTTTAAAAACAGCAACCAGCACCATTTTTAACCATGAAATTCCTTCTAGCCACCTGCCTCCCTGACCCCTGCATCTTCCATTCTGCTGTCTCCAGGCACTGGCACATCTAGACATTTTGTCTTATCAACAATTGTTAAGTCTGGGTTGTTATCTGGAAGCACTTTAGCTTCTTCATTTTCTATTACTTTGTCTATTTTTGTGATCCCATCAGTTCTTGCTTGCAGGCAAATGGTATTTCTTGCAGATCTTTCAGTACAACATTTTTGCTATTTTTCATGTTGTTCTTTGTCGCCAATCTGTGATCACATTTATTATTATTATTATTATTTATGTAGTTTTTATTATTATTGTTATTATTATTATGCCTCACTGGGGGTATAGTAATAATAACATTATTATTATTATTATTATTATTAT
Source organism: Vipera ursinii (assembly GCF_947247035.1). Classification (NCBI taxonomy): domain Eukaryota; kingdom Metazoa; phylum Chordata; class Lepidosauria; order Squamata; family Viperidae; genus Vipera; species Vipera ursinii. The sequence goes on along the minus strand of NC_139519.1, from coordinate 16,652,438 downwards.
TATTATTATTATTATTATTATTATTATTATTATTATTATTATTATTATTATTATTATTATTATTAATGCAGTTAGTGATTTGAGCCCATGGAATATATTAAAAGCAATATTAAAGGTAAAGGTTCCCCCGCACGTGCGTGCTAGTCGTTTCCGACTCTAGGGGCCGGTGCTCATCTCCGTTTCAAAGCCGAAGAGCCAGCACTTGTCCGAGGACATCTCCGTGGTCATGTGGCCGGCATGACTAGATGCCAAATAAAGCCCTTTTGGGTAATAGTCCATGTTACTTAGGCTGTGTAGTGGCTCAGTAGTTAAGACGTTGGGCTTGGCAGCTGGAAAGCCAGCAGCCCAGGTTCAAGACCCAAGAGCTGAGCACCACGCGATGGGGTGAGCTCCCATCCTCACCCCAGTACCTGCCAACCAAGCAGGTCAAAAGCATGCAAATACAAGTAGATAAATGCTCCAACACTGGAAGTTTTTAAGAAGAGACTGGCCAGCCATTTGTCTGAAATGGTATAGGGTTTCCTGCCTGAGCAGGGGGTTGAACTAGATGACCTCCAAGGTCCCTTCCAACTTATTATTATTATTATAACAAGGTAGCACTTCTGTGGGAAGGTAACAGTACTCCATGACATCGTGCTGACCACATGACTGCGGAAATGTCTTTGGACAGTGCTAGCTCAAGGGCCTTGAAACAGAGATGAGCACTGCCCCCTAGAACAGTGGCCCCCAACTTTTTGGGCACCAGGGACCAGTTCCATGGACAGAGGTTTTTCCGTGGTACCAGATTGATCATGGTTTGGTGTGCTGCCTGCATCCAGTGGATGAGGCTTTGCTTGTTTGCATGGCCCGATTTCTGGCATGCTGTGGCCTGGTGCCAGTCCATGGACCAGGGCTTGGGGACCCCTGCCCTTGAGTCAGCAACAAGCAGCAAAATAAAACCCACAGGGACTCCTTTACCTTTTTTTACCATATGGGACCATCTCCTCCAGACTGTGCCCGATTTGTCCATTCTGCTGGAAGAGATGCTCCAGTTTCCTTCATGTTAGGCAGCGAAAGGAACTAGCACCCATAAGCCCTTTTTTTTCTGCTGCTACCCACTTTAGCTCACTCCCACTTAGGTCTTCAGACCTGAAGGTTTTGCTTCCCATCAAAATGGCAGTAGAAGCAAACTTTACTGATGTTTTGTGAGATGGATGACATTTATTATTTTCATCATTTGATTTGCGGGCCATCTAAAGATGCGTAATTGTGGCGGTGCAGAAATACTGGAAATCAACAGGCAATGAACTCTACTTTCTATACTTCAGCAATCTGCTCCCTGATAATAATTGGCGTGTGTCTGTGTGTAATGCCTGTGTAGCTTATCTTACACACAGACCTTCTGCTTTATGGAATGATGTCATTGTTGGCTTATAGTGGTGGATGAGTACTGAGAGTGGAGTTATCATGATTTCTATGGTGTGTTTTTTGTTTTTTTGTGGGTTTTTTTTTTTTTGGTAATAATATTAAACTACAGCTTTAGCTGGAGTAGTTTGGTAGCATCATGACGAATGAAATGGATGAATGCACAAACCTCCAGAGAACCAATGAGATGCTGCAGGAGAGGAGTGAGTGCTAAGCAACTCATGCTGTCACTCCCAAAGATAAAATATCTTCCCCAAACTTTATGCCCAGTTTTCGCCAGCGCTCTGCTGACGTTCTGAAATACCAATTCTAATTAGTTCATCGTAAGAAGCAAAAGCTGGGCTCGTAAAATTATTGTCACAGCCATAAAATTATCCATCCTTTTAAAACTACCCACAGGCACTTAACTCCCTGACCCCCATCTAGCTCGCTGAGTGCAGTGGGGCTGACTGGAATACAAAACCTCCGAGGCCAACTTTTCACTCTGACTTAACTTCAAGCCTGAGGAAAGATGAAGGAACGAAGAACTGAAGTTCTTCATCTCACGATGCTATGAGTGAAAAACCAGGGAGCACCCACCCCAGCCATTTAAGAATTAATAGGATAAAAACTGTTTCCTGTGAATAGTGATATTTAGTGTGATTGTGGCATTATTCAAACAACTATCTAACTTTTACAGTAAGGGTCCCCAACCCTCTGGCCACGGACTGGTCTATGGCCAGTTAGGGACCAGGCCACACAGCTAGAGGTAAGCAGCAGGCGAGCAGCGAGCATACACAAACACGGTATCTAGGTTGTGTCTTCTCCTCCACCACCCACCCACCTGCCCCAGGATGGAAAAACTGTCTTCCACCAAACTGGGAGCCTGGTTCCAAAAAAGTTGGGGGCTGTTCTTTTACAATTCCCCCTGGGACTGACATGCACCCAGAATGACTTAACTGCTCAGAAATATCCCTGCCATCAAAATGGCCCAGGATTGTGCTAGAACTATATGAAGTTATGTTTTTCTTAAAGTTTTTAATCTTTTAAAAATTTAAATTAATAATTTTATCCTTTCTAGCGCCTGCATTTCTGAGACAAAATGATGAAAAACTCTGCACATCAAACCGAATCAGTGCTCCTCTGATTATTTCTTTCTCTATTAACCATTCAAATGCTCCAGAAATCTGCAGGTAGGGGGGAAAATGGAATAATCTGGAGTGGGAAAGAGCTGCCCAAAAACTCTGCAATTGTCAACAATTATCTTTATATCTCAGCTTCCAATACCATGAAATGTAAGTAGCAGGCTAAGAACTATAGACATGGATATTACAATGTACCTGGAGGTAATCAATTGAGGAAGGCAGTTCTACCTTTAAAGTTCATTTAAAATGCAGATGGCAGGATTGGGCAGAGCTAAATGAGATCTCCTTGGAGGCTGCAGTTCAGCCAAGCTGTGGCTCAAATATTGGCAAACCGAGGCCTTTGCCGGCAAAAGATAAAGAGACCTGTGAGAAAATGGCTTATAGACACTCTGGTCTCACTGTAGCTTCCTGCAGGGTAAAAATCCATGGGAGGATGTGTCATCCTTCCAGCTAATCACCAAACTATCAAGCCAGATGTAATGTAGGCAGGTTACTTCTGTTCATCCTATAAATAATATCATACTAGAACTGTTGGGTGGAGGCTGGTGAAAAGATTGCAAAACACTCCACAGTCACACAAGGCCTTTGAGTGGGCATCATAACATGGAAGAACCCAAAATGTATACTTCAATATTTGAAATTATCAGAGTGGGCAATACTTAATACCCAGGGTTGCAAAACTAGTTTGTTAAAAATAGCCCAATCATAATTTCCCCCAGGTCAGTTTCCATTCCCTAGACCAGGGGTAGGCAACCTTGGCTCTTTTATGACTCGTGGACTTCAACTCCCAGAATTCCTGAGCCAGCCATGCTGGCTCAGGAATTCTGGGAGTTGAAGTCCACGAGTCATAAAAGAGCCAAGGTTGCCTACCCTTGCCCTAGACCATTGGCTTTAATGGAGAAGAATATATGTTGATCTATGGTGTAGCAAGAAGCAGATGCTCAAATCAGCCTTGTCCCCTTAGAGGTCTCTGAAGGTTAGATGACCTAAGCCAGGGGTCCCCAACCCCTGATTCGTGGACCGGTACGGGGCTGCAGCATGCCAGCAACCGGTCCGCACAAACAAGCAAAGCCCCATCCACGAGATGCAGGCAGCACAGAAAACCACGCACTCTCTGGTCCATGGAAAAACCTCTCTCCATGGAACCAGTCCCTCATGCCCAAAAGGTAGGGGACCTCTGACCTAAAGAGTCTAAAGGAATAAGCTCAATAATTGAGAAGAAAGGAGAACGCTTGTCAGTCCATGTCTAGGTTGATGAAACTTAACAAACCAGCAAGAGAATGCACTTAAAAGAGTCTGATTCCAATAAGGAAAGCCAACATAGTGGGGAAACTCTGGCTTTTGAACACTTTCAATGAACACCTTCCCCACCATCAATCATGTCCTGTGCAATGCTGTCCTTGCTCTCCTTCTTTTATGTTGTGAAGTCAATCTGTCCCCAGCCACTTCCTCTTTGCCTTTCAAAACAGTAAAGGATCCAGGGAACTAACCAGAGCAGACTGGACAATGCTGATCATCCAGTCTGTGTAATTGATAGAGTTGGACACTTGGGTCCTGGGAATAATAATAATAATAATAATAATAATAATAATAATAATAATAATATCGGGAACGGTTGCTGGAATTGGGTATGTGTAGTTTAATGAAAAGGGACGCAGTGGCTCAGTGGGTTAGGATGCTGAGCTTGTCGATCAGAAGGTCAGCAGTTTGGCGGGTCGAATCCCGAGTGCCGCGTAACAGAGTGAGCGCCTGTTACTTGTCCCAGCTTCTGCCAACCTAGCAGTTCGAAAGCACGTAAAAATGCAAGTAGAAAAATAGGGACCGCTCCAGTGGGAAGGTAACAGCGTTCCGTGCGCCTTTGGTGTCTAGTCATGCTGGCCACATGACCACGGAGATGTCCTCGGACAGGCGCTGGCTCTTCGGCTTTGAAACGGAGATGAGCACCGGCCCCTAGAGTCGGAAACGACTAGCACGCATGTGCGGGGGAACCTTTACCTTTACCTTAGTTTAATGAAGAGAAGGGTGAGGGGTGACATGATAGCAGTGTTCCAGTATCTCAGGGGCTGCCCCAAAGAAGAGGGAGTCAAGCTATTCTCCAAAGCACCTGAAAGCAGGACAAGAAGCAACGGAGGGAAACTCACCAAGGAGAGAAGCAACCTGGAACTAAGGAGAAACTTCCTGACAGTTAGAACAATTAACCAGTGGAACAACCTGCCTCCAGAGGTGGTGAATGCTCCAACCCTGGAGGTTTTTAAGAAGAGACTGGACAGCCATTTGCCTGAAATGGTATAGGGTTTCCTGCCTGAGCAGGGGTTGGACTAGATGACCTCCAAGGTCCCTTCCAACTTATTATTATTATTATTATTATTATTAGTAGTAGTAGTAGTAGTAGTAGTAGTAGTAGTAGTAGTAATCTTTCACTATTAATGGATTTGGAGATGGGTGGGAGGAATCTGAAAAGTTAGAAAAAAGAGGTTTATTTTAGTTCTCTCATATACCAGTGGAGGAAAGAGTCCTATAACAATCCAAAGAATTCATCTGGGAACTTGGCCGAAGTACAAACAAAATCTATTTATCTCCAGCAGGGTTGTTATATGTTGTATGTTATATGATTGATCAATGGAATCCACTGCTTAGAATTACATCTTTTCTCAGCTAAGCAAGAATAAACCTTCACAACCTTGAACATTGAAATGGGAAGAAGCATCCTTTTGATTGTCATGAAAAGAGCCGGCCTTTAAAAGTTGACAGCGTTTTAACTGGTTGGTGCTCTTCTGCTCTCAGTAACACAGGAGCTTTCTGCTGCATGTCAGGAATCAGACCTTTGAATCGCTCTACCTGGGACATCAGAAGATGCACGTTAAAGATTTACAACAGAGCTAATGAAAAGGGTGGTTGCTTTAGTATAGAAATGGGAGCAAACGCTTTTCAACTTCTGTATTATTATTATATTTTTTACTGGTGGTATCCAACATACATGTCAAGACCAAAATCCAGGATTCACCCAAAAGGAATTTATAGCTTTATCACTGAGCTACCCCTCTTCTTGCTCTGATAATATTATTAGAAATGTTCTTTACTAATAACTCGGCCATTTTATCGCATGAACCAGCAGGGTTACCTAATGCCTCCTTTGTGAGGGATACTGGGCCTCACAAAGTTGCTTCTGAAATCACATCTACATTCAAAACTGAATTACAGAATTCATTACCACAGTCTGCAGTGAGGGCCACTGCCAAGTTCATTCCATTGAAGGGCTATCAAAAGTTATGGGACTTAATGGATGCTTGCTAACTCAAAAGAAGCAGATCTCAAATACCATCTCTTGGGTAGGGACAGTAGATGTGAGCAATTTTCCTAGCAATTTTGCTTGCTAGGCTCTTGAATCGATCTGGCCGGCCACTGTGGGACCCCAAATGTTGGACCAAATTGGCCTTTGGCTCTATCCAGGCAGGCTCCTCAGTGCCCACTTTTTTTTTGGACGAGTCATTTGCTCTGGTCTATAAAGCATCCTTCAACTCTATTTTATGGAATGCTAGAATGCAGCTGAAAAGCAGTCATCCTTCTAATGCCAGATGAAGCTCTGATCCAAAGTGGGTATGGCAGAGAGCAAAGGCCAGCCGAGATATTTCCATCAGACAAGGCATTCAACTAATTGAATCTCTCTTGCCTGCTCACTGAGGCGCAAAGGTGTGGGAGGTTGAAAGGCCCCCATCACTCAGTCGCAGGAATTGGAAATCAATAGGTCATTCCTCCCTCTTCTACCTCAGCTCGTTATAAACTTGAAGCAGCCAAAGGCTGCAGGTTCCGGAGGGGGGCAGGAATTCATTGAGTCTTTGGTTATTTGGACTCACAGGGACCCACACAAAGCAGAAGTGACAGGAAAAGTTAGGTTCCCTCCTTCAAAATCGGATGACTTTCAGCAAAACTACTCAATACAAAAAAAAAAGGAAATGAGAACGATTAAAAACATTGTTCAGAATAACATATTTCAGTTGGTCCCAAGTGCAACATGGTGGAAGTGGGTCAAGTAAGATGAACCTCTTGCACCTGATCAGCCAAGCTCACATGCCTTTTGCAGCAGAAGAGGTGGTGGGAGGGGGGGGAGATTGACAGCAGCTTGCTAAGTCACAGTTTGGCATGAGTTTGGAACCCCAACAGCCGTCATTCTTTTATCTGAAAAAGTTTTCAAAGCTTCAGAATCTCCCTTTACCCACTGACCACTTGCCCAACATCTGCTAGGTGGCCCCTCCTATAAATAAAGGTAACGATCAAGTAAAAAAAATGCAACTGCTGCTATTTGTTATCTAGGTACATTACAGACCTACATATACCCTACTTTGTCCCCTTCTCCTAGGCCTAGAGCTCCTTACCAACTGACCAGGACTCTTCGCCTTAAAGTAATATTTGCCTGGTCAATTTCTGATTGATATTTCTCTACCTGCATTCTCAGCTGGATACCATGTCTTTAGCACCCGTCAGAATGCAAACGAAAACATGTACCATTTTAAAGTCCTGGTTCAAATCCAAGGGACTTCAGCCCTGAACTAGAGTTGCTTTCTGACCAATTCCTCAATTTTAAGAGGTGGCAGGTACAACCTATTCTTTTCCACACCAAGAAATCCTACCTGGGCCTATTGGATTTGCCCAGGGAAGATGGGTGAAAATTGAGTCTGGTTTCTTCTAAAAAAAAAAATCAAATAAAAAATAGGATGGAAAGAACATGAGCACTTTCCTTTTCTAAAAAGATGAAAGTAGGGGAGTTGTCTGTTTCTACAGATGATTGGCAAGGACCACAACTTTCCTGAATTAGACTCCTAGCACTGAAAAAGAATGCCAAATTCATCACATCATCCCAAACACCAAACTCCAGCCAAAGCAGGAAAGCTACTACTTTAGCATTCCTGGTAGGTCGCCCTCCACTTTGGAGCAACAACACTTGTCATTCATTCCCTGTTGGATAGAAGTAGGGACCACCAGCTGGGCTTCTTCTGGTGCAGCTATCCTGCCTTTTCCTGGCTTAACAGAAGCCTCCCAGTTCTCAGCTGGTTGCATGTACTTGGTTTCCATCTCCTCCACCCAATCAGTGCTCCATTCCCACACAGGAAGGGGCTGTGATCTAAGCCTCTGTTGCACTTCTTCTGAGCTCTTCGTGGGAGCCTGGAGATGCAGGAGGCCATCCCGAGGAGATACAGGAGGCAAAAAACCTGCAGAGGAGAGGAGAACATGCACGTGATCACCACCTATGCATCAGAAAATAAGACGTGGAGCTTCCGAGAACCCCAAAGTACTGTGAAAACTGTGATGTGGAGCCATCTCATTTGGATTAGAAATGGAAGGAGAGCCAAATCCTCTCTCCACCATGAAGCTTATGGATTGATTGAGAACATGCTGCTATCTCTCAGCTCAGGCAGCTTCCCTGGGTTATTGCAAGTGGAAAATTAGTATGTCCACCACCTTGAGCTTCTGGAGGACATAAAAGCAACAAATAACTATAATGGCCCATTATAGCACAGGCGAAGCTTCAACTGTCTGTGTAAGTGCACCCAGGGGAAACACATGGTGTGCACAGAAATAGGCACTATTTTGTTTAGCCTTCAACAATCCACTGACCTCAGGACTGCAAGTCCCAATGTTCCCAGCCAGAGATGCTTTAGAACTCCCTAGCTAATTTGCAAGGTTGACCAGAATTTTTGGAATAATTCCTGGAATGGGGGAAGGGCTAAATGAACGGAATATTTTGGGTGACCATGAATAGTTGCGCTATTTCTAAGGAGTGTTTCATGCAGAACATAAATTTATGTCAGCAAAAAGGCAGAAGAGAGAGAGAGAGAAAGAGAGAAACCCACTGCAAAGTACCTTGAGTATCTATAATGGATTCCAAATGGATATATGTGTGCATTTCAAGGAAATGATCAACAGGGTAAAATTCAAGTCACAATTAATTTATAGCTAGCAAATTACAGATGCCTGAGGCTTTCAGTTCATGCTTCCATTCCACTGACGGCCTCCTGTCTGCAGCTGAACACCAATTGGATGCCATCATGCATTATTATTATTATTTGTTTCATTTTCCTTTCTTTGGGCTATGCGTAAACATGTGAACCAATCCATTGTTAATATATAGATGGAAAGACAATGGTGCACTTTTCTGCAATTTGCAATACAGTTCTTGGCCCAGCAGGGAAAAAAAAGAGACACATTAGTGTTTTCAGGGAAAAGTGATAATAGGGAAAGTTACCTTAATATTTCCCCAGTTATTTCTCAAGTTACAAAGATATGGAAGCAGCAAGGCAAAAGAGATTAAAATGGAACCCCTGAAACTGCAATGGATTGAAGAAGAGAGTGATCTAACGTCTTCTGGAAATGCAGCTAGTTCAGGTGATCGCATCTAAAGTGGTCCTGGATAAAGAGACATTCAAAGGTTGAAACCCCTCATTTCCCCCTCCTCCCCTGGACATTTCAAATTGCCCTGATCCTAAATCCTTTGGTGTTTTGCACTGCAGGGATTGGAACACAAAATACAGGAATCTGGTTGTGAGATAGAGAGGGCCATAAGGATCAAGCAGCTTAAGGCTGGATGACAAAGAGGGATCTGGCTGAGTAACTGACAGAGCCGGGGGGGAAAAGCTTCAAAGGAATCAATTAGAGAAGATGGAAATCTCATCTTTGCCTTTGAGGGAAGGTCCATCTGGCTCTTTTGCTCCAGGACTGCATATTTGTACCTGGAAGCCCTTTTTGCTCCTTCTTCAGAATTTGTTGGGGTTTTTTTGCTTCCTTGCCTGTGCCATCACTTTGGCATTTTCAGCTACACAATGTGTAGAAGGAGAGTGGGGGGGGGACCCAAAGCAAAATCCTTATTCTAACAGCAACAGAGAATTACTGCAGTGATAAATCAAGTTCTGCTTTCCTGGCTGCCTACATTATTATCAGGAACAGAGACTGAATGGAAGTGCCCAGACCTGAACAGAAGATACCATATAAATCAACTTCTGTCCTTTCTAGAGCACATGCACACACACACACACACACACACACACACACACACACACACAAACCCACTCTATTTTGCTCTCCCAAAGACCATCCTTGGGCAGGTCAGGGGGAACCGACTCTGCTTCCACACTTGTAGGAAAAGTGGGGAAAGGTCCTGGTTTCACCTGCCAACATCTTGGGCCACCAAGTTAACTAACAACGAATGATGTTGCAACAACTGGCAAGGATCTCAATTTTATTTAACTGAACCGAACTAAAAGTGCATTGAAAGGTTTTACTTCTCAACAAGTTGCAAATCTTCGGCACCAGAGAAGCCATTTGTTTTGCTATATCTGTTAATAATCCATCCTTGGTGATTCATGCTGGGTAAGAAGCCAGAAAACTTGCTTTCGTGCTGGGTATCTTTATCCTAATATCGTTGTGACTGACAGATAATGATTTTTCAGAATTTCAGGCAGGAGATTTATCTTAGATCCCCCTGGATGTACAGTAAGTGCCCTTCGATCAAGCCTTTCTCCAATTCTTCATTCTGCTCTTGTTTTCTAGCACTTTTAACTTCTTTGAAAAAATAAATAAATGAATGCCATGCAGAAAACTTCTGAAAATGTTTTCTACTAGTTCTCATCCATTAGATGAAAGTGAGCTTGCTTTTGACATTTCTTTCAAAGGAACAGAGAGTGATAGTGAATTTGTTATGACTGGAATTTGTTATTTTCTCACTTAGCAATGAAATGGACTAGAAATGAAACGTTCTGTTTTGCAATGGTCAATCTGCCACCCTGGGTTCCCATACCTTCATTTTAAAAAAAAAAATGAAAAAAATATATACATATTATTAATGATGTCTTCTTAGAATTTTTGTTTTGCACATTTTGTTTGTTTGTTTTAGATTTTGGGAACTTCAGAGAGTTGGAGGATGGATACTAGCAAAGCACCCCAGACAAGCATCCTCCCCTGGCATCTCCAACCATAATGTCGGGTCAAAAATATCACCAAGAGAAGTAGAAAAATAATTCTCGGTCCTACTGGGATTAAAATAAGAAAGAAGAAGCTTGTTTCTTAGGCGCACAATTAGCAGAGTCTAAAACAGGGCTAGGCAACCTCGGCTCTTTTATGATTCATGGACATCAACTCACAGAATTCCTGAGTCAGCTCTAAAATTTAAAAGCGGAATGCTAGGATTATAGTTTGCACTGGAACTGTGCTGAAGGCATTCTGGGATCCTAGATGACCGAGGAGGTCTTCCTCCACAGACTCACTGACTTTGCAATGAAGGAAAAGTATATATCTATATCTACATCATCCATCTATATCCCTATCCCTATCCGTATCCCTATCTATATCTCTATATCTCTCTATTTCTGTCTATCTATCTATCTATCTATCTATCTATCTATCTATCTATCTATCTATCTATCTATCTATCATCTATCTGTCTGTCTGTCTGTCTGTCTGTCTATCTATCTATCTATCTATCTATCTATCTATCTATCTATCTATCCCTATCCCTCCCTATCCCTCTCTCTCTCTCTCTCTCTCTCTCTCTCTATCTATCTATCTATCTATCTATCTATCTATCTATCTATATATATATCTCGATATATAGATATATATAGAGATATAGATATAGATATAGTTATAGATATGTAGATATATAAATATAGATAGATATAGGTAGATATAGAGATACAGATACAGATACAGATACAGATACAGATACAGATACAGATACAGATACAGATACAGATACAGATACAGATACAGATAAAGATACAGATACAGATACAGATACAGATACAGATACAGATACAGATACAGATATATATATAGATATAGATATAGATATAGATATATCTTGTCCTGCAATGGAGCACAGATAACATTCAAACATAGTTTGGGATTCCATCCAATCTGATCAAGGGAAGGGCCAGATGCTGCTATTACCTGCCAAAGGTCTGTCCGCTTCCTTCTTGGTCAGCCCAAAGCAGAAACTGTCCACTGCCACTGCCAGGGCTTGAGCAAAATTGGCATCTAAGAGGAAGGAACCGTCTGAAGAGCTGACCAGGCTGCAGCGAGTGCTGGTGCCATTGTCCTCTGAAACAGATCCCCAGCCATTCACCAGGGAGCCTCCTAGGGAGGCCTCGTCTTCACTCAGGCTGGATGATGGCGTTTGACAGGAGCTGTGGAAGAATTTGGTGGATGAGCAGGGACCTTCCACCATGTTGGGATCCTCATCTTCATCCAACGCCTCATTTTCCAGCAGCTCGATGGCCAGAGGACCACAGATATAGCCATAGCTGTGGGATGGAAAGAGGATGTGGGAAGTAGTTGAGTCGCTGTCCTCTGGCTCCCTTGGAAGAAAGGGAGGACAATGCTGGTGTTAGAACCTGAATCATAATGATAATAATAGCCACAGCAGCAATAGCAATAGCACTTAGACTTATATACCGCTTCAAAGTGCTCTACAGCCCTCTCTAAGCGGTTTACAGAGTCCGTATATTGCCCCCCAACAATCTGGCTCCTCCTTTTACTGACCTCAGAAGGATGAAAGGCTGAGTCAACCTTGAGCAGGTCAGGATCGAACTCCCAGCGCTGGGCAGAGTTAGCCTACAATACTGTATTCTGGCCATTGTGCCACCATAGGAAGGCAGGCAGGCAGGCAGGCAGGCAGGCAGGCAGGAAGGCAGGCAGACAGGAAGGAAGGAAGGAAGGAAGGAAGGAAGGAAGGAAGGAAGGAAGGAAGGAAGGAAGGAAGGAAGGAAGAGAGGGAAGGAGAGAAAGAAGGAAGTAGGGTAGGGAGGGAGGCAGACAGAGAGGAAGGAAGAGAAGGGAAAAGAGGGAGAGAAAGGAGGAAGGGAGGGAGGGAGGGAAGGAAGGAAGAATAGCAATAGCACTTAGACTTATATACCCCTTCACAGTGCTTTACAGCCCTCTCTAAGCGGTTTACAGAGTCCATATATTGCCCCCAACAATCTGGCTCCTCCTTTTACTGACCTCAGAAGGATGAAAGGCTGAGTCAACCTTGAGCAAGTCAGGATCGAACTCCTGGCTGTGAGCAGTGAGTTAGCCTGCAATAATGCATTCTAACCACTGCGCCACCACGGCAGCCACAACAATTGCCACAGCAAATGAACAAAGCAAAATCCCAAAATAGCTGGAGCGCCTCTTCAATTCCGTCACTGACATTGAAAAAAATCCACCATCAGTCAATTGCAAAAGGCCTCTTTACTTAGAACACCTTACATCCTGCCCCAAGACCTTTGAACACCATCGTCTAACAGCAACCTTTGCCTACTGCAGGTCCTTGGAGAAGACTCGATAGGTGGGTAACAATGCCAAATCCAGTCTAAACATCTGGCTGATTGCACGACAAACCGTAATAGCCACAGCAGCAGCTACAACAGCTGCACTAGCAAATGAACAAAATTAGGACAAAGAGTTCAGCATCCGATGAGCAAAGGCACTAAATGTGTTCTGGCACTGATTACGGTTTCTAAAAATGGCAAATGGATGGTGATGGGGCCTGCAGCGAATGCTGAGAGGGGAATTGCTAATTTTCATCCTTGCAGCAACCTGAGCTCAAACTTCAATCAATCGTGTTTGTTGTTTTTTTAAAAAAAATCCGGTCATAAACCAGCAAATAAAACAAGAAAATCCCAATTCATTAGGGTCAAAAGACAAAAAAAAATGCACCGTGTTGTAATACCACTGCATCAAGATTCATAACACAATATAAACAAACAAACAAGCACTCTGTGAATGCATCAGAAAAATAAAAGCTTCCAACTCTTCAGCCAGAACTGAAGAAGCTTCTTTGATGAGAAGCGAAACATTCTCAAGGCAAAAAAAACCCCCACAAAAGTCCAGTTGCCTTTTGGAAAAGCATCTTTGGTGCAACCATGACCTGGATGATTGAGAATCTTCATGTTGTTGTTGTTGTTAGCTGCGAAGTCGTGTCCGACCCATCACGACCCTATGGACAACATTCCTCCAGGCCTTCCTGTCCTCTACCATCTTCTGGAGTCCATTTAAGATCACGCCTCCTGCTTCAGTGACTCCATCCAGCCACCTCATTCTCTGTCATCCCTTTCTTCTTTTGCCCTCAATCTTTGCCAGCATTAGGCTCTTCTCCAGTGAGTCCTTCCTTCTCATTAGGTGGCCAAAGTATTTGAGTTTTAGCTTCAGGATCTGGCCTTCTAAAGAGCAGTCAGGATTGATCTCCTCTAGGACTGACCGGTTTGATCGCCTTGCAGTCCAAGGGACTCGCAGGAATCTTCTCCAGCACCATAGTTCAAAGGCCTCAATTCTTTGGCGCTCAGCCTTTCTTATGGTCCAACTTTCACTGCCATACATTGCAACTGGGAAGACCATAGCCTTGACTATACGCACTTTTGTTGGCAGGGTGATGTCTCTGCTTTTTAGTGTGCTGTCTAGATTTGCCATGGCTTTCCTCCCCAGGAGCAAGCGTCTTTTAATTTCTTGGCTACAGTCCCCATCTGCAGTGATCTTGGAGCCCAGGAAAATAAAATCTGTCACTACCTCCATTTCTTCCCCATCTATTTGCCAGGAATTGAGAGGGCCAGATGCCATGATCTTGGTTTTCTTAATGTTAAGTTTCAACCCAAGTTTTGCACTCTCCTTCTTCACCCGCAACAAGAGGCTCTTTAGTTCTTCTTCACTTTCTGCCATTAGAGTGGTATCATCTGCGTATCTTAGGTTGTTGATATTTCTTCCGGCAATCTTAATTCCAACTTTTGATTCATCTAGCCCTGCCTTTCTCATGATGTGCTCTGCATATAAGTTAAATAGGCAGGGCGACAGTATACAGCCTTGCCGGACTCCTTTCCCAATTTTGAACCAATCAGTGGTTCCATGTCCAGTTCTCACTGTTGCTTCTTGACCCGCATATAGGTTTCTCAAGAGACAAATAAGATGGTCTGGTACTCCCATCTCTTTAAGAACTTGCCACAGTTTGTTATGATCCACACAATCAAAGGCTTTAGCATAGTCAATGAAGCAGAAGTAGATGTTTTTCTGGAACTCCCTAGCTTTCTCCATGATCCAGCGTATGTTGGCAATTTGATCTCTAGTTCCTCTGCCTCTTCGAAATCCTGCCTGTACTTCTGGTAGTTCTCGATCCACATACTGCTGAAGTCTAGGGGCTCATCTTCCAGCGTCATATCGTTTTGACTTTTGGTACTGTCCATAGGGTTTTCATGGCAAAGATACTGGAGTGGTTTGCCATTTCCTTCTCCAGTGGATCACGTTTTGTCAGAACTCTCTGCTATGACCTGTCCGTCTTGGGTGGCCCTGCACGGCATAGCTCATAGCTTCATTGAATTACGCAAGCCCCTTCACCATGACAAGGCAGTAATCCATGAAGGGGTGAGAATCTTCATAGACATTTTCAAAGGAGGGCAGCCAAATTAGAGGACAGATTTCAGCCTGGAAATACTATAGTTGTATCCATTTATGATGGTGCTCATCACCAAAGAAAGAGGACTTTTCTGTGGCTAATCTTTCTTGCAGCTTTTCCACCACCATTCTGATGCTGTCAATCAAAAGGATCCCTAAACACACACACACACCCCACACACACACACCAGTTTCAGACAGGATAAGGGGTGCAATAGTGAAGGGAAGCAGATGGAACCATCTCCTTCTTCCTACTTAATCACTGGAGGTCTTCAGCCAGTGGTGAAGAAGGAACACACATCACTCCATGTGATGAGTTGTTTGGATTCATTGTGTCACAACTCCGAGGGTTAAACAGCAGAAAATATAAGAAAGGAAAATCAGTTGTGCGTCGGTCTCCCATCAAACTGGCCAGTCATTTTCTCCCATGCAAGCCCTGCTGAACTGAATGGTTTAGGGGTGTGTGTGTGTGTGTGTGTGTGTTGCTTATCTACAAAAATGGAATGAAACAGTCCACAGCACGTTACAGTGCTGACAAACAGCCTTAAGTCTTACTTGCTACCTCTACTCCGATTATGTATTCTGTCCATACCAAGACTTTCCACCAACGTACACTGCTCAAAAGCCATGCCATTTAAAAAAATGTTTTCCCGCCTCCAGTAAGTACTTTGTGGATGAAATCTTTTAATTTTTCTCCTTAAAAATTGTACCCTTTTTGCTATGGATCCTGGGCACAAACTCTCCCAAGTGACGCTGTCCTTAAAAGCTTTGTTGGAAAAATAATAATGCTTTTTATTATATTGTCTGCTTAATCATCTTCATTTTGCGGTTGCTTTCTTTAGTCAATGCTGCCCAATAAATAACTGGTAAGCTGAGAAGGAATTTAACCTTTCTATTAAGCATGCATGATCTTTTAAGCCAGTGTTTCTTAACTGGAAAATATGCGGGCTTCGACTCCCAGAATTCCCCAACCACCATACCGGCTAACTGGGGGAATCTGGAAGTTGAAGTCCATGCATCTCCTGGTTGACAAAGTTGGGAAAAAAACGGTCTTAAGCAAATGCAAATAATTCCGTGCTAAAGACTGGCCACAGATCTCCATAAAAATAACATTGCTCTTTACTGAAGAGAGGAGAAATGTAGGTG
Organism: Vipera ursinii; assembly: GCF_947247035.1. Lineage (NCBI taxonomy): Eukaryota > Metazoa > Chordata > Lepidosauria > Squamata > Viperidae > Vipera > Vipera ursinii. The sequence continues at coordinate 16,636,353 of NC_139519.1, read as the reverse complement.
AAAATGCTGGCTCAGCTACTGAGACCCAGAAAGGAAAACCAATATTATAGAGGACTATTTTGGCTAGCAACCATGTGAGAGTCTTCATGTCTGGATTGCTCATCAGCTCAGTTAAAATACAAGGTCACTGAGGATGTTAAATTAACAAGATGGATGCCACTTAAACAAGGACATGTTGTTCTTCACTTCATTTCTTTATTTAGAAAATGATCAGGGCCACCTTTCTTCAATAAATAACTCTGCCGAGGCTGGTCATCAAGACAGAAGGAAAAAAAACAACCCTGCATGATAAAACTCTGTAGAACAAAGCAAAAAAACGCAATTAAAAGAATGAACAAAATATAACAAAGGCTTCGCAGGACTAACCAACAAGATAAAGGCGTACATATTGTTTTCCAACTAACATCGTGACCGTAATTTCTGGGATAATCCACAGTTGAATACTCCTCAATATTTCTCTCATTGGAAAAGACCCTGATATTGGGAAAGAGGGAAGGCAAAAGGAGAAAGGGAGGATGAGGATGAGAGGATGAGAGGATGATTAGGTAGTGTCTTGATTAGAGAGTGCCATGATTAGATGCAGTTAAAGTGAACTTGGGCAAACTCCAGGAGACAGTGGAGGACAGTGGGGCCTGGCATGCTATGCTCCACGGGGTCACAAAGAGTCAGACACAACTTAGCAATTGAACAACAACAACAGTGTTTCTACATGTCAGTCTAATTCACTCCATAATCATCTTGCTGTTCTGGTAAGGAAACCTTACCACTCACGGTACTCCACTTATGGAGTCCTATCCCCATTACCTTTCTATGACAGATAAATGTATTAGTTCACTTTAAATGTGGTAGAGAAATCCACCCACCGTGGGAGCCTTTGCTGAAGTAGAACCCCCCCTGGATATTTGCCCCCAAATCCCACCTCGAAAGAAAGAGCCCATCGCTCTTTTCATTCTGACCTGGGAGATCTTCAATTCCTAGGTTCCAGACCTAACAAAGAATCCCTCAAAATCCAAGTTAAAAGCTGTTTTAAAAGTTATTAGGTGTTTCAGTCATCAAGGGAGGCATTGGCGTGGCAACCAAATCCTCTCCTCCCCCTGTCTTACCAATCTATAGGGCACAATATATGTATGAAAAACTGTCTGCTGGGTTTTTTCACCACTCCGTAACCACAGCTCAGATCTTAAGGGATGGGAAACATTTTTGTCACCAGCCCTGAATGCAACTGCCTCCAGATCAAACACTGCACTCAACCCACATCCTGCCCTAAGGTTTTCAGAAATAGCAGACTAGCATTAAAAGAGGGTGTGGTGAATGCTCCAGAAAGCCCACCTCAGAGGTAAGAGGGACCACAAAGGCTTCCAAGACTGGGCCTATCCTCCTGAACACAAAAGGGGCAAACAAGTTGGTGCAGATCTGCCTGTGTTGTGTCTCAGTACTTGGCCATGTGGAATTCTTCAAGACTTTGGGGTGAGGGACCAAGCCACAGATTTTTGCAACTCATTCAAAAAAAATGTTTGGAATAAGAATAATGTGTTAAAATAAAATATTAGCTTTCTTATTCAGCAGTTGTATTTTGGAGACTGTAGATTGTAACGTAGTAAGGTAATTTAATGTAAAAAGAGCTCTGAGCATGGCTGATCAACTACCTCTCTTTTTTGTGGGTGCTCTGGAACTTCTGTTCCAAATGGATTGCACATATCCAGTGTAGAAAGGACACTTAAGCCAAGAACTCTAACCAACTCTGGCTTCATCAAGGCTTGGATTTCAGAACTGTGTTACTTTAAAATCCAGTTCTGCCTACTTACATGGATGCTTTGGATGGTGGCATCTACAGGCAGATGAGCACAAAAGATTGTCTCTGAAATTTCCATCATCCATGAGAAATTAATTAAAGCAGCCCATTTCCTACAACTGTATAATAGAAGGGATGTAAAACTCCATGGCAGCATTTTTCAACTGTGACAGCATGAAGAGGTGTGGACTTCAAGTCCCAGAATTCCCTAGCCAGCATGCTTTGGCTGGGGAATTCTGGGGCTTGAGGTCCACACCTCTTCATGATGCTGAGGGTGAGAAACACTATTCTATATAGGAGATGGAATGGGAGGTCACAGAAACAATAACTAATAGTAAGTCTTCTAATAGTTGTTGTTCTACTAAATTGCAGAGGCAGTAGCAGAACACTAAAACGTGTGTTTTGCAATAAAACTAAGTTAAGCATTTGAGTAGCTTTTGAATGCTTAGGCTACAACTTTAACGAGATTTTTTTTTCCTCACAGAAATCACTTCATTTCTCCCTGCAGAAGGTAGAGTTTAATATTAGTCAAAACTAAAAAAAATCCTGCCACTTCAGGCACAAGGGAAGTATACTAGTACATTTTTCTGTGCCTCAAGAGGAGATGTGGCTTGGAATGTCACTGGCACCCAGAATCAGCTGAAGATTGTTAAACATTGCCGAAAACATTAAGTTGGCAGCCGTTAGCCTGCCTAGGGATTACAAAGAGCTGTAATTATCTCAGTGGAGTCACTGTGCTTCCCATAAAATCTGCTACTTCGTGTCACAGCCCCAGTTACCAAAGTGTAAGGACTCAGCCTTATGGGACAGGCTGTCCTCAAACCACCAAAGCAGCAGTTATGGGACATTTGTTTTTGCAGTTGGTAGGCTGGAGCTGGGGCTTTATGTCCAATTTCCTTAAGTCCAGGATTACTTGGAGATCTTTGGATTTCCATGGAGTCTTGCCTGTCTACAAGGCGAAGTCCCCAAAGTGCTTTTTCAAAAGGCAACTGGACTTTGTTTTTGCTTGAAGACATTTCACTTCTCATCCAAGAAGCTTCTTGGGTTCTGACTGAACAGTGGGGAATGGAAGGATTTATATTCCTTTGCAGTCATTAGTATTCTTTCTGAGAGTCATTGTGGCCACTTGGAGGTTTATCTGTGCCCTCAGGGTCAGCTGAATAGTGCAAATGGGTGTGGAACTTTCTTAGAACTGAAGGTTCTGTGTTGTAAATACTCATATGTACAACCACAACCTGGATGACTGAGAATCTCCATAGACATACAAGATGAAGAGAAAGAGGCATAGAATCAGACTGGGATGTGGCCACTATTCACAGATAATCCTGGAGCCAGAAGGCCAGATGTACCAGTGACCATTTCCGCATTCTTTCATTAGGAATATTGAAATGGGAGTGAAAGTGTTTTCTGCTGTACAGTTCCATTCTTGTTTACCATAACTAGTCCAAGCCAACTTCCTTGATGCGGACGTGGGCAATGTATACTAAGGATTAGTGCAGATTTTGAGTCAATTCATGCTCGTTCCAAGGATAGCTCTGGACTATTCATTTCTCTTTCAGTTTATTTGCATTTTGCAAGATGGCTGCCTGAACTTTATGCTGAGCTGGATGACAGCACATCATTGATGTAGGCTGATCTCAGAAAAGTGGGCCTGACCGGATGTACTTAGACGAGAGTTCAACAAGAAATCTCAGTGTGGTAGGCTAGTATGTGCTCATAAAACCACCAATGATAGCTAGTTCTCATATGGTCACAGCCTGATAACCAGATCTGGCAGTTATCTGGCTGTTCCAAAAACAAGGAACAGAAACAATGAAACTTGTCTCTCCTAGAGTTGCTTTTAATCATGAGCAGGAGAAATATTTATAATGGCTTCTTCATCTTTCTACAATGAATCTCTTTATTTTTTCCCCATCTAGCTTGCCAGAGAGAGCTTGACTCAACCACAACTTTGTGTCAGGAATTTTAAAGAATAAGCAAGTTTCAATTTTAATATTCGCACGAATGCATGATCTCCATTTTTTTCTGACTATAAATACATATATAAATGGAATCTGCCTGTTGGCACGTAACTGGGAATTAAAAATAACCTAAAACTGTATAGCATGCAAAAAGGAGAACATATTGGGCAAAATAATACATTAAAATAAATGTGCCATATGCCATCTTATGTGCACTTGTTTAAAAATAAAGCTCTTGAAGCAAAAATAGAATGATTCAAAATTAGGATTAGATGAAGGAAACACGGAGGGAATACTAAATCTGAAAGATACATCAAACTCTATGTTTCTGAATGCAAGGAGCTGACTGTTTAGGGTCTAGGACAGGGGTAGGCAACCTTGGCTCTTTTATGACTCGTGGACTTTAACTCCCAGAATTCCCGAGCCAGCATGGCTGGCTCAGGAATTTTGGGAGTTCAAGTCCACGAGTCATAAAAGAGCCAAGGTTGCCTACCCCTGGTCTAGGACAATTCCACATGGACAACTCAGTGCAGCAACTCCGCTTGGCCAACTTGCCATGGACAACTCACTGTAGCCAACTCACGGCGGGACAACTCTCCATAGCCAATTCAACACAGGACAACTCACCACAAAAAAAGGACAGGATACTAATATCAAATAAATGGGGGGAATACAATAATTAAAGAAAGGATACAAAATGAAATGTGAATGACAAAAATTAAAATACTTTTTAAAAATTATTTTAAATACTTAAATTGAATTGTTGAATCATCCCATCACAAGTTGTCCTGCCTTGAGTTGGCTGTGGTGAGCTCACCATGGCGAGTTGGTCTCACCAAGTTGTCCCATTCTGGACTATGCCCTGTTCTCACCTAAACTGTTCTTACTGAATGTTGAACTTTGATGTTTGGTAAATGTTTACCTCTGACAATCAGTTTCTGTGCTGAGTTCTAGGTATTCTGCTACCTCTTCTGGGGTGAGAACTGTTTCCTGGTCATCGCTGAGAGATACGGGGACTGAAACTCCAGAAAGTTGGTTGTAAGGCAAGGTGGGGAAGGATTGGTTTTCATCTGGAGTCTCTTTGATCGTCTTCACAGAATCTTTATCCAGCTGCTGATTCATGAAGTCCTCTGGGGGATCAAGGTAGCATGTACAGGAGCACCTGAGAAACAGACAGTGAATGACTGGCAAATAGTTTCTCTCTTTAAATGAATGACAAAAGAACAACTCAAAATATGACAAAAGAGGCCATTTCTCTATGCTTTCAGCTAACTTTGTTTTGAGGAGCTTATACACACGTTTTGGTGCATGTGAGTGGGGAATCACAGGATTTGTGGTCTTGATTACAAACCTGAGGATACCAGGGAAGGCTGATCTAGCATCGTAGAGTCCAGATTCCTTCATGTCCTCTCACCTATGAGCATCTGAATACTAGTAACTTGGAAATGTTCGAAACCCGAGCATTGCACAAGTGGGTAAGCTCCCGTTACTTGCCCCAGCTTGTGCCAACCTAGCAGTTGGAAAGCATACGGATGCAAGTAGAGAAATAGGTACCACTTAGATGGGAGGGTAACAGAGCTCCGTGATGTCAAGCTGGCTACAAGACCACAGAAAGGTCTTTGGACAGTGCTGGCTCAGTGACTTTGAAATGGAGATGAGCACTGCCCCTAGAGTTGGCAACGACTAGCGGAGTAAAATACACAGGGACTCCTTTACCTTTACCCTTTCTCCTTCCCAGCATGTCAAGCTAGGTAGCAACCACCTGACAGTGTATCCAGCCTACCATTCTCACCTCCTTGGTCAAGTTACACATTTATAGCAGATTTCCTGAACTGAAGATCTCTTTTACAAGTCTGCCAAGAGCTGTGAATGATTTCAGAATCGGAAGCGTGCCTGGCTGAGGAATTCTGGGAGTTAAAGTCCACGAGTCATAAAAGGGCCAGGTTTGAAGACCCCTGGGCTACACCATCACTTGTAAAGTTGTCCCTCAGCCCTTGTCTCTATCTCTCCCTACCTCTAAAGAGCAGGCCAAGTTAGCAACAGCCTTTGTCACTTGCGCATCAGTACATTGTGCCTGCCACTTTACACAAACCTGAAACAAGCACCTTAAAAATAACATTCCTGTGTGAAGTCCGATAAAAGGTTCCAGGTGCTGCTACAGTTCTATTCTCAAAGAACTGGAAATAATACTTTTCCAATTATGCATTTCATTTATATCATTAGGAATATAGAATAACAGAGTGGTAAGGGACCTTGGAGGTCTTCTAGTCCAACCCCCTGCTCAGGCAGGAAACCCTATACCATTTCAGACAAATGGTTGTCCAATCTGTTCTTGAAAACTTCCAGTGTTGGAGCACCCACAACTTCTGGAGGCAAGTCATTCCACTGAATAATTGTTCTGTCAGGAAATATCTCCTCAGTTCTAGGTTGCTTCTCTCCTTGATTTCCACCCATTAGACCTCAGAACTTAAAGTCAGCATCTTGCTGGCTCACATAATGACGGGCGGAGGTGAAAATCATTCAGGCAACATAGACACTACCAGGCTGCTGTTATTGCCTAGAAGTCGTCTACTTGTTCTAACCAAACAAAACAAGCATATCACTTAGTTGAGCAGGCAGACTAGGTAGCACAAAACCTATTCAAATTTCAGCTACAGCTGCCAACTTACATTCCAAGGGACATCACACAGAAATCCACTCAACAAGACAATTCTTCGAGGAAATTAAAATGAGTCTGCTTCGTCCTTAAGATGTCTCTCTCTGCTCAAGCCCGTCTCTGAACATTTGTTGCTTGTCTTGAGTTTAGCAACATTATATGAATGCTTCTATTGGATTTTATGTAATTGCTTAACTCATGCTTTATATTTTTCCTTGGTACATCACAAAGGATTTATGCTAACCATAAGTGACTTAGAAAGATTTTTAAATCAATAAATAAAATTAAGTAACTCCATTTCCTCTCTGCTGCAAAATGCTGCAGTGTCAGAAAACCAGAGGAGATGGGGCAGTATGTTCACTTCTAAACATCTTCTAGACAGTTTTAGAGAGAAGAGCAATCAAAATAGTTGTGACGCTTCTGTTCACATATCCTTTCTGTAGATTAGAAGTATAGTTTTTAGGTTCTTATATCCCACACTCCCCTAAGATTATGTGTTCTTAAGTAGAAAGAAGTCTTTTAAAAAAAGGAACTCCCATCATTCAATCTAACAATTATAACAGAATAACAGAGCTGGAAGGGACCCTGGAGGTCTTCTAGTCCATCCACCCTAATAATATCTATTAGGGCATAAAATTCTAGTCTGGCAAGATTCTGCCATTAGAAGTAGACTAATAAAGGAGGAAGAGGGTAGAATAGCATGTTTTCAATCCAACTGGTCTTCAAGTCATAGACCTAGTGTAACACTGTGGATCTAAATTGCCTTAATGAGACAAAACATTCGCTTGGAAATAGCCATCACAGAATTTACACACGCAAGACAGATATCATGCTTTGTAAATAGAGAAGCAAGATGTAGAATCATGTGGACTTATTCTGTTTAACCTATATAATCCCAATCAGGTTTCAAAGCCGAAGAGCCAGCGCTTGTCCGAGGATGTCTCCGTGGTCATGTGGCCAGCATGACTAGATGCCAAAGGCGCACGGAACGCTGTTACCTTCCCACCGTAGCGGTCCCTATTTTTCTACTTGCATTTTTACGTGCTTTCGAACTGCTAGGTTGGCAGAAGCTGGAAAGAGTAACAGGCGCTCACTTTGTTACGCGGCACTCAGGATTCGACCCGCCAAACTGCCGACCATCTGATCGACAAGCTCAGCGTCCTAACCCACTGAGCCACCGCATCCCTCTCAATCAGATATACAGACATTGAAATTCATCTATCCAGCTCAGAGTTTAGTTCCATACTCAAGCAGCTCTTTGGGCAAGCAGACATGTTTTGCCTGCTGAACAAAAGGGGCCAGCGTTTTATGCGAAATAGGATCTATCCCCCTTTTCCCCTTATTTAAGTGTATCTGTAATCTTGGGATCATCTGAACTACTTGACTTACCAGCCTGTTCTTCTCCATGACCAGAAAGCAAAGTTTGGGACATGCGCAGGAGCCTGATGTCAAAGATAGGAGAAACCCCAGAAAATGGACCTCCGCCACTCCCATTACACAAACCCTACTCTGCTCTCCTTCACAACCAAATGAATTTTCAACAGAGCAGTCAATTATTGTGTAATTGCCCATAAATTTAAAATGACACCAAAATTATTTCATGCAAGATCCAAGGACAACGTTTTTTCTCTACGTAAATGTGGGATTCAAAGGGGCAGCAAAAAAAAAAGGATGGAGTCAGCTGATATTTCACTAATGGATTGATTTACTTGCCTGGAATGATAATTGCCCATTTACTTAAATAGCTGGGCACTTGTACAGAGGGCTGCCCTGTCCAATGAGAAATGGTCCCTTCTAGCCAGGCACGGATTCATCCCATGATTTGTAGCTTTTTAAGTGCAAAATAGGGAGACAGGATAGTTGGGATTCATTTCCCAACCACATTTGTTCCTGCCACCCCGATGATCCATCATAGTGGGTGCCTGTGAATAATATGCAAAGTATGTAGATTTGCCTACTTGGTGCTAGAGGAAGTAGCAGGCAATTTATTCTAGCATCTGGCACAACCAGAAGATGAGTCAGCATACGGTGAACTCTGAGTTTGCTGCAAGGTGGCTCTCTATTAAAAGTTAGATGAGAAGCAGAAGAGACACTGTTCGGTGGGGAGTTGCAAGCCAACCACCATCTTGCGAATTCTCACCTGAGCAAAAGAACGGAGTTGAAGTGTTGGGTCATCAGTTGTTAGCCTAACTCAGGGGTGTCGAACTCGCAATGTTGCATGACGTGTCGCGATGTATCGTGACTTTTCCCCCATTGCTGGCAATGGGGTGGGTGTGGTTTTGGCGTGATGCATCCGGCCCGCGGGCTGGCAATTTGACATCCCTGGCCTAACTGACTGGGAGGGAAAGTGTTTTAAAAACGATGTCTTCTTAGTGCTCTTTAACAGAGTTAGTAACAGAAGAACAGAGCTGGAATGGACTTTGGAGATCTTCTAGTCCAGCTCCCTGCTCAGAGCTTGGTGGTTTGCATGTAGACGTTTCGTTACCAAACTAGGAAACATCATCAGTGCCAATGAGGTTTGCTCCCTGTATGTACTACAGTAGCTTGCCTGCCATTGTTGGTGGGGATGTGGGTTTCTCCTTGATTAGCTCCTCCTCCTTTACCAGGGAGAAAACAACGCCCTCTACAACACTGGTAAGGCAAGACACTGTATATACAAGGCGTTAACCCCACACTCATAGCACTGATGATGTTACCTAGTTAAGTAATGAAACGTCTGGAAGCAAACCACCAAGTTCAGAGAGCACCGAGAATTCCCATAATTTAATCCTGACCTACAGATATTCACTTCTATTGACATCTTAATTCAAGTTCTTTTTTAAAAAAACACATTAATTTGGTACTTGGTTTTAAAATGCAATCGGTAATATTTAGGATCCTGCTTCAGAGTATTTATTCATTGCTGTGCGTTCTACACTGCTTCAGTATGAAATAATCCAGCATTTCTGAGGCTTACATCCTCTTAATGTACCGTACAAGGTAGAATGAGGATTGCAGAAAGAGGCTCTGAGATGAAGATAAACAACCCAAATATTCAGTCTTACTCTTGCTTGGTGCTGGAATCTTTGACAGCTTGAAAACCGGGTGGGACAGGAGGAGGCGGTGGCAGTGAAGTGCCGTTTTGTGAACTGCACAGCGAGAACTTGGAAGAGCTGTAGGTTTTTAGCACCTTTTTTGCCCTCCCTAAGAAGGAACAAAAAGAGAAAAAAAGGTCAACAAGCTGCAACTTTTCCACCATCCTCGCTTCATATTTGTCAGCTGGCTCAAACAATCAGCTCCCTTGCTGATACCCAAATCAAAATAAACCCTTCCACTTTTGTGTCTTTAAATTACTACTATTATTCATGTATAATGCACTTTGCCAAAAGGATCAAAACGAGCAGTGCACAATGGCTTAAAACACTATTTAAAAGGAGTAAACAGTACAGGAGCACATACAATAATAATAATAATAATAATAATAATATAATAATAATAATAATAATAATAATAATAATAATAATAATAATAATAATAATAATAATAATAATAATAATAATAATAATAGGTTGGGAAATACGCAAACACACACACACACACAAATCATTGGATAAGCATATGAATTGGTTTGCTTCCTTTCCACCTGCAGCAAATGAGAGATGAGCCAACTTGTAGAAAACTGCAAACGTGCTTCCCCTGGAAGTCTCATTAAATAGTGACCCAAAGCCTCTCTGGGTGGGTAGGTCCAATCCAGATTAGGATAAATCTCACAAGTCCATCAAAGAAAGAAGGGGAGAGGTTCAAATAAATGCCAACTGGGTTTTGGACAAACTGATCAGGCACATAGGTTTCTACAGCGATGGGAGAAAGATTAAAACCATAACACTTTATAGCATTACTCACAAGCTGGCTTCTACCATTAGGCATCTTCCGTAGGTCACAATTGTAGAGAAGATGACCATAGAGGCTCAAGAAATGGAGGGAAAGATAGCACAGGCTATAACTTATCTGCCATTGCTTGCTTGTTTGCTAAAGTAGATACAGTACCTTCCTTGATTTTTAAACCAGGGAACTCTCCCCTCACCACCACCACCCCACCACCACCACCACCCCCAAGATCAATCCTGTCACAAATCAGGTCTGTCCATTATGTGCTCAGATCTGGACTTCAGCACGTAACTGGTGCTAAATAAGTTTTAAATCAAAAGAAGAAGAAGGAAAAAATGGGAGTCGTGCCTCATGAAGATTTTCTTTGCTTGTGATATTTAGGCTGAAATCACACATGCATTTTTAAACTGCTTTAATTAGCACTCCTACATGTCAATTAAGGTGTGTTGTCACCATTTCCAAGTTCTGTTATCCCTGTTTTAGAAGGCACCAGGAAGAGATATTCCCTTGGCTATTCTACATCAGATGCTGACCCCAGATGCTTCGTTACCTGCCCAGCCCTCCTGCAACACCCTGATGCAGTCCCCCGAGTATGTCTCAAATTGGTGTTAACTGCTGCTGTCTTTTCTCCCTATCTTTCTATTGGTCACCTAAATAAACAAGGTCAAGGGAAAGCCCTGTCAGTTTCCCTGGACAAGAAAGAAGCAGCTTGTTGGTAGAGGTCTGCACCAATGACAACATCTGACCATGTTCTTCAACCATGTTTGGAACTGGAACGGGAGACAATCTAGGCTCAGCACTTGTTCACACAGTTAGCTGTCCTCCAAATGTCCAGACTGGAGCTCCTAAGAAGCAGATGGAAGTCGGGACTTCTCTTAGGTTCTCTAGCATTGATTTGCCCCAGGTTATAAATGCAAAAACAACAACAACAAAAACCCAACAACTGTGGATTCTACCGTCTGGCCCTCTTGAGTGTTCTTTCCCAAGGAAAAAGATAATCATCTTCTAAGGAAATACATTTGTGAATACAAGCCTGAGACATTTCCTTAGCTTCCTTATCAGCAGAAGGAAATAAAATATGAAATATGTTAAATGGCGTGTGTAGGTAGGCAACTAGTATTAGAGCAATGATTTGGTCCGTTCTGCTGCTTCTGGCTGGGCTTTTGATTTGGCACCAGATTACTCAAAGAAGCCCTTTCCTCTCTTGATGGCTGCCCGTGGAACTCGTCAACAGAGACCTTTTTAACCTGTCCCTTGCATCGGTGGGTCAGTAAAAGAGTCCAGCTTTGTTTTAGCTTTTCAACAAAACTCTGAAGATTCTATTATTCTTGTTGATTTATGAACCACTCATTTTCTCATATCATTATCCTGATGGACTCTTTGGATCTTACCCTTAAATGCATCTTAAACATAATTTGGATTTGTCATTGTCTTCTTCATGGATGCATGGATGGATGCATGGACAAACAGGTATGTTCACTTTCCAGTGTATGGCTGGGAGAGAGTGACTAGCCCAAAGTCACCCAGTTGGCTCCCATGCTCCAGGTGGGATTAGAACTGGGTCTCCCACTCCAGCAACTTAACCATTGTACCACACTGCCTGCAACCTGAAAGAGTAAATTGCAAGGGCAGCTTCATTGCTTGATTATCCTGCAAATAGAAACTGGTCTTTCATCGGGGCATTTGAGCACTTCAAGAGCACACACAACACAAACTAGCATCACAACTATTTGTAAAGCCCTTTTGGGAGTCACACCATCCAATCCTTTCTTCCAGAATACCCAACTTGGCCAGATTGGCTGTTCATCATAGACACAACTTCATGAATAACTGAGAAGGATCTATGGACACAGGATACTTGGAAAAGATGTGATGGAGGCCTTGTGCATACATTACAAGGAAAGTCCTCATCAGCAGTAATGCCGGTGCCTCATTAAGCATTTGAAAGGGCTTCCCAGTGGCCTCTTGGTTGGAGAGTCAGCTTGTCGGCTCAAGGCTCATCTGGCAATCAGAATCCCATAATGAAGCAATGGCAGCAAAGCACAGAAGTACACAAGGAGTTGCATACATTTAGCACCAGAGCAGACTATATAAACACACTGTTCAAATAGTACCTAATAGTCTTACCTTCGCTTTTAGGGCTCTTTAAAGCTGAACTATTGAGAATCGGGCCAGTATTTAAACACCAGAGTTCAACAAACATTGAAGAGGAAGAAACCTTGGGGTTTTTTTTCAGAGCATACAAGCTTTGCATTTAGATATGTTCAACAATCCCATGGAAGTTTTGCTTCCTGATCATTTTCTTTTGGTGTAGGTAGAAAAGGAAAGCCTTCCTTCCTTCCTTAATAATAATAATAATAATAAGTTGGAAGGGACCTTGGAGGTCATCTAGTCCAACCCCCTGCTAAGGCAGAAAACCCTATACCATTTCAGACAAATGGCTGTCCAGTCTCTTCTTAAAAACTTCCAGTGTTGGAGCATTCACCACTTCTGGAGGCAGGTTGTTCCACTGGTTAATTGTCCTCACTGTTAGCAAGTTTCTCCTTAGTTCTGGGTTGCTTCTCTCCTTGACTAGTTTCCATCCGTTGCTTCTTGTCCTGCCTTCAGGTAGTTTGGAGAATAGCTTGGTTCCCTCTTCTTTGTGGCGGCCCCTGAGATATTGGAACATGGCTATCCTGTCCCCCCTCGTCCTTCTCTTCATTAAACTACTAAACTAGTAAACTTCCTTCCTTCCTTCCTTCCTTCCTTCCTTCCTTCCTTCCTTCCCTTCCTTCCTTCCTTCCTTCCATCCATCCATCCAACTTATGGAGAACTGATTATCACGAATGGCCTACAAATCATTGGCACGTGTTTATGAACTTCTTGAGGGATATAGGTAGATGTCCTGTACAGTTAACTACCTAGCATTCTTCAGTCATCTTGATTTTTTTACACTTTCCTTCAATGAGCATCTTTCTTGGATACCTATTCTAGTCAGGTAGCAGAAGGCAGCAAGGGAGGCAGGCAATGGATGGAAGTCCTTGATCACCTTGCAACAAGAGCCTTGGTGGAGCAGTGGGCTAATGCCTCCTTAAGTAACACCAGCTGCCTGCAATTAGTGCAGGTTCGCATCCCACCAGGCTCAAGGTTAACTCAGCCTTCCATCCTTCCGAGGTAGGTAAAATGAGGACCCAGATTGTTGGGGGCAATTAAGCTGACTTTGTAATAATGCCGCTTGGGGGTGTGTGTGTGAAAACCCTAATAAGCAGGCATATACATAGAATGAAGGCTACTGCTAAGTTTGTAAGCCGCCCTGAGTCTTTGGAGAAGGGCGGGATATAAATGGAATTAAATAAATAAATAAATAAATAAATAAATAAAATAATTAAAGTAGCACAAGAACAATCTGAGAATGAGGTAAAGAAATAGAAAGTGATTTCATATCCTCTCCCACAAGCTGTCAAAGATTCAGGGGGGAGGAAAAAAGTGGTTGCCTGAGCAATCCGGAATTAACCATTAAGCAAAGTAAACACAGGCTTAGGGCACCAGGAAAGAAGCAAGGCACCACAGAAATTACTTCTCCTGTCCTTAATTTTTTCACCGCAATGCTCAACTTTGGTTTTCAGCATTTCTTGAGGATGATTAATAGAAAAAGTGGCTTCTCTACAGGCAAAATCACATGGAGATGTGGTAATAAAGCATCCAGGGTACCAGAATGAATAAAAAAACGTTCGATGAGCCTGAGTTTAAAATGATTTTTCTCTCCTCCCTCTCCAAAAGAAACATTAAAGAGGGGGGGGGAAAGTCCTGTCATCCTTTTCTATTAAAATATTTCCAGTTGAATCTAAGATGACTGTCCTATTTTTAAAAAAGAAAGAAGGAAAGAATCTGGGGGAAAACTGGATATCCAGTGATGCTCTGCTGCTCTCTGCTGGAATGTAGAGAGAGAGAGAGAGTCAGCTTAGAAGGACACCCAGTAAGAAGAACGCTTACAAAAACAAGACATGTGGTGGCATTATTTTAAAAGTCCCACCACGGTATCTTTACTTGAACTAGCCAACAGCTTTGCAGAGTTTCAGAATTTTAAATCAGATTGCAAAGCACTAAAGCCAGGGATGACAGTAGGAAAAATTAGAAGTACGCCAAATATGACTTTTTTTAACATTTCTTTTTTTATTTTTTCCCCACTTAAACTTGGTTTGTCTCATGTTTACATCTGTGAAGGCATTTTTTTTAAAGTTCCATTTTAAAATAGTTATTTTTTTAATCCTACCTTATATTTTTTAATAAACAATTGACGGAGAATATATTGAACACTCCGTCTTCATCCTATTTTCCCCACAACAACCCTGTGAGGTGAGTTGGCCTGAGAGAGAGAGTGACTGAGCCAAGGTCACCCAGCCAGCTTTTATGGCTAAGGCAGGACTAGAACTCACTGTCTCCTGGTGATTGGCCCAAGGTCACCCAGCCGACTTTCATGCCTAAGGCAGGACTAGAATTCACAGTCTCCTGGTAATTGGCCCAAGATCATCCAGCTGGCTTTCATGGAACTATAATTTATGGTCTCCCAGTTTTTAGCCTGATGTCTTAACCACTAATCCAGAGGTAGGCAACCTTGGCTCTTTTATGACTCGTGGACTTCAACTCCCAGAATTCCTGAGCCACCATGGTTCAGCTTGGAAACCTCTCCCTTTCCCCTCAGCATGGCTGGCTCAGGAATTCTGGGAGTTGAAGTCCACGAGTCATAAAAGAGCCAAGGTTGCCTACCCCTGGACTAGACCAAGCTGGTTCTATCATGCATACATTCATTTTCTTACCCCATACTCAGGCACATACATACACTACGCACCCCAATTTTCTAGAGCAAAGCATTATTCAATGTTGTTAAAACTAACATCAGTTAATAATGGGTAACTTAGAAATAAATTTAACTGTTATAACATGTAGATTGTGGTACATCATCTTGCAATCTCAAGAGTTTTTCTAAACCATCTTTTAAGCTGGAAAACCATACCACCAAATATAGGGGAAACATTTGGAAAGACAGTTGGGTTTCAGTTTGCATTTTGGTTCCCTGACTAAAGCCAGGTTAGTGGTTCTATTGCACCAATCAGAAATGGGGCTTATTGCACTGGCTTTCTCTCTGAGTGGCTTCTCTGACAAGAGCTGAAAAGTAATCTTTCCCCAATAACAAGCTTGCATCTGGAATGCAAATTTCCTTCCATTTTTTCCCAGAAGGCGTATGTGAAAATGAAATATTAAAGACCATACTAAGGACATGTCAAACTTTCTCTTTGAGCAAATTGGTTTCTGAAATACTAGTGGCTCCTTTTCTCCCCTATTTGCCTCCATATCTAGGCTTGTGAGATGAAAAAGGTGGCCATTCTTTCAGCAGATGGAAAGGGAAAAATAGGGGACAGAAAGTGGGATAAGTAATTGCATGTGAACACAAAGGTGACAGAAACTCAGCATGACCAGCCAAGCTTACATCTGTCAGGATCTAAGTGTTTAAAGAGATCTCACCTGGAAGAACTAAGTGCCTATTATACCTGATTATGTCCCTAAGCAGCAGAGGGCAATCACATGAGCCAAGGACCACGTTAAATGCATTGTCCTGAGTCCCCACCATATTCGTGTCATTTCTTCCGATATATGAGAAGAATGAGCCGTGGTGGTGCAGTGGTTAGAATGCAGTACTGCAGGCTAACTCACACTGCTCACTTCAGGAGTTCGATCCTGAACGGCTCAAGGTTGATTCAGCCTTCCATCCTTCCGAGGTCGGTAAAATGTGGACCCAGATTGTTGGGGGCAATACACTGACTCTGTAAATCACTTAGAGCAGATTCTAAAGCACTGTAAAGTGGTATATAAGTCTACGTGCTATTGCTATTGCTATATATAAGACTTAAAGACGACTCAGCCTAGCCTTCTATCTTACTGAAGTCAGTTCAAACAAGTCATGACAAGGTCTTAGAAATCAAATAGTGGATTCCAGTCTAACAAAATGTTTACAACTGATTGGGTCTTTGCCCCAAACCGTGAAACAAGTTTCTTCTCCTACCATTGACTCTTGGATGCTTTCCAGAACTAACAACACTTCTTGGGCTACTAGGGTTGCTCCAATCTGCTGAGAATCCTGATGGGGACATGGGTGTGCTGTGCACCTGTTGCAGCTCTGAAAGAGAAAGGGATGTTTATGAGACTATGTGCTTGTCAGATCAACCTGAATTCATGCCGTTAACAATGATCAACCATCAACCTAGGATGATCCAGATACTGAAGTTATTACTTGTCCAGGAAGATAATCCAAGTCATAAATCTGCTGGGTGAAAGGAAACTGCTGCCCAGGAAACTGAAGATTTGGGGGCCACACTTGGTGACCTTCAGCACTTTCCAGTGAGAGGAACATGAGCTACTTCGGTCAAATTCCATATGGTCCACAACGAGGTGAAAAAGCCTTCAATGAAATGTAATAGATGGGCAAAGTCTAGCCAGCCCTTACAAACACATTCCTGCAAAATGTCAGATGGTATGCATTTCAAGGTCCCACCAAAGGAGATTCTGAGCATAAGAAATAGGGGGTGGTGGTGTCATTTCTATGCAATCGTGTGAGTAAATGCATGTTCCTGAGTAGGCATAGACCTTTATGGGTCCTACACATGCACAAAACTTACTTCCTTAAAGGCTCTGACATGGTAGAGATGACCATGAAAGCCAAAGCTGTAACAGGCTCCCCAGATAGAGATGCTCTTTGAGCTGGCAAGTTAATTTCCAAGGAACTCAGCCCTTGCTGTGTCCTTAACAGAGGCGACGCTTTGCTCTGCATCGCTCCTGGCAATTAGCAGCTGCAGCAAGCAAATGAGGCTTTCTATTACATTCCACAAAAGCCACGGCATTAAATCTGTACCTGAACTTTGGAGATAATTCAAGTAGGTCCCCTTGCAAAGAGGAAGCAGGGGGGAGAGATACAACAGCCAAGGGGAGTCAGGGGTTTTTCCATCTCCTGGCTACCTGCAGAAATTCGATTGACATTTAGACCAGTGCCCTCCTCTCTTTCATGATCTCGTGGGTGAAGGTAACAATCAGTGAAAGCGCCCCTGACTTTCTGAGTTGAATGAAACTTCTCGCAGACTCCTAACTGGTTCAAGAAGTGAACGGACAGGAAGCGGGTAATAAGGATTTCATTTCCCCAGTGGAGAGATGCATAGTGTATGGGCATCCCTTCCGCAAAGATGCGCATTGGCACCCAAGCTTTTTCACTTATTTGGAGCTGAGCAGCTGAAGTAATTAAACTGCAGATGATATCAACTTATTTGGGGCAGTAAAAGAGAAGGGAAAGAGTGCCAAGAGCTCCCAAGGGGTGGAGAGTGGCTGATTAGTACAATGCAATGCGAAGTCACGCACATTTGATTAAAAAAACAACAACCTCAATTTCAGATGCATACTAATGGAATCTCAGATGGCAATAGTGACTGGCCACAAAAGGGATATTGGAGCTATGGTGTAGAAGTAAATGCAGATGACAGTCCAATGCATAGCCTTGGTGGGAAAAACAATAGGCACATTTCACTCTAGGAATCCTTAGGAAGGAAATTGAAATGAGAACTAACATAGCAAATAATGATGATGATGATGATAATTAATAACAATAATAATAATAGTTGGAAGGGACCTTGGAGGTCATCTAGTCCAACCCCCTGTTCAGGCAGAAAACCCTATACCATTTCAGACATATGGCTGTCCAGTCTCTTCTTTAAAATTTCCAGTGTTGGCGCATTCACAGCTTCTGGAGGCAGGTTGTTCCACTGATTAATTATTCTAACTGTCAGGAAGTTTCTCCTTAGTTCCAGGTTGCTTCTCTCCTTGGTCAGTTTCCATCCGTTGCTTCTTCTCCTGCCTTCAGGTGCTTTGGAAAACAGCTTGACTCCCTCTTCTTTGGGTCAGCCCCTGAGATATTGGAACACTGGTATCCAGTCCTCCCTCGTCCTTCTCTTCATTAAACTAGACAGACCCAATTCCAGCAACCGTTCCTTCTATGTTTTAGCCTCCAGTCCCCTAATCATCTTTGTTGCTCTTCTCTGTACTCTTTCTAGAGTATCAACATCTTTTTAATGTGATGAGATTGCAGCTGGAATGACATTTGTGATCATTACACCTCAAAAAGGATATTGTAGAGCTTGACTGGGTACAGAAAAAGATCGTTAAAGTTTATTCGGGCTACAGCAGGTCTTTTATTAGAAAATACTGTAGCATTAAGTCTCTAGGCTAAAAATGACATTAACCATATATAAAATCCTACATACATGAAAAGATGGATAGAGATATGTTTCAGAATCTGGGATCATCAACTGAATCTGAACTGGCATGATTTGGACTGCTATTTTAGAAAAATGTTTATTCATTTGCAAAACTGGTATATTGATTCCATCATTAAGTGGATGGAGGTGGTGATGTCAGTTTGGATTTCTTTCAAGGAAGCAATAGCCAGAGACTGCTTAAGATAAGCATCAGTTATTCGGGGAACGGGCTTTGCCTTACCCTTTTTGTCATATTTGGCCCAGGATCCTCTGATGGTACGATTTGGGGACAGAGAACCAGCTGCCTTCCATGGCCCTTGTTGAGTTCTTCCTTGGCCACTGGCACGATCAGTCCTCAGGTTCTGACTACCGTGAGACATGAGCTCACCAGCCTGTGTTAACGCCATACTTTGTAGGCTGGGATTGGAAAGGTATGGCAGAGAACTGTAGAATGTCTTGAGATCTTTGGCTGGAAGGCTCACGCGCAAAGCTCCATGTGGGCTACTGTTGCTGCTATCAGGCACCAAAGGAACAGTCTGGATTCGTGACCCTTGACTCTGCCTATCAAAGGACACCGCTGTGGGGATGAAGACACAAAAGGAAAAAAGAGTTGCCTGTGATTTTCTGACTTTGCAGTCAAATCCCTACAGTAGTGAACAACTAATTGGCAGAATTGATATGGCCCAATCCATACTGTACAAGGCATATACAAAAATGAGGAGAAGGTCAAAAATGAGAGAAGGTCAAAGAATGCAGAAGAAGAAGAAGAAGAAGAAGAAGAAGAAGAAGAAGAAGAAGAAGAAGAAGAAGAAGAAGAAGAAGAAGAAGAAGACCACCATTAAATATATTTGCTGCATGTAAATATTATAATATTTATTTATTTTCTTGAAAACCATATATCAATTCATTCGTTTTTATAGGAAGGTGCTGGTGCAAAAGGAGTCACAGAATGCCCATGTTCTGCCTCTTCCATCGCCTTTTTTGGAGAAAGGATCTCCACTTTGAGGGATTATTTCATTTCATTTCATTTCATTTATTAAATTTGTATACCGCCCTTCTCCCAAAGGACTCAGGGCGGTGAACAGGGCACATATAAATAGAAAATACAAAAATTAAAAGAGAATTAAATAATTAAATTAATTAAATATGCAAGAACAAACAGAGGAAGAGGCTTTTCCTACACCTTGGAGAGTATCCAGCCCATAAGGGTAGCATGCTGGGGAGAAGCCCAGACTTTCTGCAAGGTTTAGCTCCCCCAGACCTGTTCTAGATTCAGTTTCAATAGGACAACTTTTGCATGGAGTGTTGTATAGAAGAATTACCCAAGCAATATAACAGGTAATTGCCTTGCACACTAAATCTGTTACTGGCTTTATGCCGCTGTTCTTGAGTTTTGTATGCACATTCTTTGATTTTATCTGGACCTCCATAACTACCCCACAAGCTTAATTAAAAGAGGGCAATATAATAAAGATAGAAACAAGACTTTCAACGTGGAATGAAGAAGAAGAAGAAGAAAGTGTATACTAGATTTGTGGAATTCTTGGCTGTCTTTGGATTCCATCCATAGAAGTTGGCTACTGAGGCTGCTGCTGGTGCTATAATTCTTGGAACCAGATGTGGATTTCCATGTATTTGAAAGCCAAGGGGAATCACTGGGGTCTACCCTGTAGTCGAGGGGAAAATACACATAACTTCACTTACATGGTTCAAGATGATAGGTTTGACAGTTATTTCTTGCCCGGCCAAAGCAAAATAAGCTAACATCAGAAGAACCTATTATCCTAATGAGAGACAAATGTAAACCAGGCTTCCTTTCCCAAAGAGACTACTGTCCAGCACGTTGAATAGCAGGGAGAAGAAACATACACAACAATTAAACAATCATTTTACTGTAAGCAGGACAGACATTGATAAACAGTAGTTGCTGGAATTCTATCATAATGGCTCTTAACTTTTCTTCAGTAAAACTACG